>NW_022631069.1:4185662-4622893 GCF_010015895.1 Lontra canadensis | reverse complement strand
ATATATATATATATACACACACACATATATATGTGTATATATATATACACACACATATATATGTGTATATATACACATATATATGTGTATATATATACATATATATGTATATATACACACACACACACACATACATATGTATATGTATATATATGCCTGTGTGTGTATATTTATTTATATTTGTATATATTTAATATATGTTTATACATGAATGTATTTATAAATTTGTGTGTTTATTTCAAAGGAACAGCTTATGTGATTGTGGGAAGGTAACAGAACTAACTGAGTGGGCTCCTTGGTGAGTCACAGCTACAAAACACGCCAGGTGGAGTTGTCACACAAAGGAAGCTTTATTTGCAGCAAATAAGGAGATCACAGGGGAAAACTTCCAAAGCCATCACACCTCAAGCCAGGGTGAATGGGTTCCTTTTATTTAGGGTCAGGATTGAGAAAGGGAAACTAAAGGGACTCCATGAAAACCTGCTTTTTTCACTCCTTTCCTTGCTTCTGTTCTCGCTGGGACCTACGCCTCTGCCTTATGCACATGACTTACAGAACAGCTAAGATACGTTTTTCTTGTAAAACCAAGCACTTAATGACCTCTTTGGAGCCTGTGAGCACAATAGGTAATGTCTAAGGAGTGACTGGACTCCTCAGGACCCCTGGCTCCAGAGCATAAGTGACTTACAGAGGACACCTGAACACTCCTCTTCGTTCCTGGATGCCTGAGAAGACATGTGCCCCAGGCCACCATCCTCAGTAAAAACCCCAGGCCCCAGGCAAAGATGAGACTTGCTCTTCATTTCCTTCTGAGTCTCCCAGACACTGTTGTTACCTACAGTCTCCATAAATCTTCAGCATCTCGGCTTTCACTTCCTCTTAGCTTGCATTTGATTTCTATCCTACACAAAGCCAAGGACCCTCGTGGCTAATCCTACTGGGCTCTCTCTGGGTCCTTGGACCCAGCCAGGTTGCATCGTAATGACTACTTAAAAGGGGGGCCTCGTCATCGTAGAGGCAGGTCTAAGGTCACGTAGACACCTTAAGGAAACATGCGTAAACAAATGTTCTATGTTCTGCAAATGAGTCTTGTGCTCCTTGGTGGAGATTTGAGTATATAATGAGACAATAACTGGCAGTCACTCGACAGGTAGCTCCATGGTCCATCTTCATAGGCATGAGTCAAGGTGGTCTGGGCCAGTGGAGCTCTTTGTCCAGCTGTTTTTGCCTCAAAGGGTACATTTGATACCCATCATCCCATGTTATGCCCCTCGGATCTTTTGCCTGAATTAAGACACAAGCTGGAAAGAGATGCTTAAGGGAAAATGTGGGATGAAGATCAATGGGTATAAGCAGGTGAGCAGTAAAGGTCAGGTCTCTGGGGCCAGCTGGTGACCAGGGGCTGGCAAGTCCCAAACCTGTGGAGCATGCTGGCAAGCTGAGAGCTCTCAGGCAGGAGCTAAAGCCGAAGTTTTGAAGCAGAATTTTCTCTCCTTTAGGAAACTTCAGCTCTGCTCTTAAGGCCTTTCCACTGATTGGATCAGATCCAACCATATTACCAAGTTAGCTTCCTTCCCATAAAACCCAACTAACTGTAGATGTTAACCACATCGATAAACCAACTCTGTAGCAACACCTAGAGCCATATTTGATTGAATACCTGAGCACCATAATTTGGTCAGGTGGACACAGAAAGCTAACCATGGCAGGCAGGGCATCAAAGTGACCAGAAGATTCTGAGATGCCAGAAATCCTAGGAAAACTGAAAATGGAGCTGGGCTTTGGTGGGATGGAGCCTGAGACAGTTTGTTAGTCTACTGAGGCATTGGGGGGGTGGGGAACCCAAGCACTTGGAAGTAAGCACCAGGATGACCACATGTCCTGTGGGTGTCACCCGGGAGCGCCACCTCGCAGCCCCACCTCAGCATGAGCTCATTCTCTGGGGGCATGGCAGTGACTCACAGTTTACTATCCACTAGGATATTTTACAGCTCTGTAACGGTGGGTGTTAACTTGTTGAAAGCATTTCTTATCCAAATGCAACATGTGTTTTTTTCCCCACATGAGGGGTACCAGAATATACCACCTCAAAATATGCCTCTGATATATGGATTATTTTAAACTAAAAGCCATCAAGAACCAGCAGATGCAGGAAAAACTAAAAAAAACAGGGCCGAAGTTTTCGTTCCATAAAGGAGACTTAACAGTTATCAAGGCAATTTCAATTTTTAGAAAGGTGTCTCCCTGTCAGATCAGGAAGAAGTAGTAAGTGATGTTACTAAAAGACCTTTATTTCCCGTCCTTCCCTCTTCCCCTTACCTGCCTCCCACTTCACCCACCCAACTGCCCAGGAACTCTAAACCCCTTTTCCTTTGTCTAACTCTAAATTAATAAATAAACCCGGGTTCTAAACACCCCTCTAACTTATGCAGCTCTGGATGCTACAGATTTCTGTTCTTGTCTTGTTGATCTGTCTTTAGTCAATCTTATTTACAGACCCTCCACTATATAACCTAAATCGAGGAGAGGAAAAAAAGATCTCCCCCTTCTCTACACACGGAAATGAAATGTAAAGGATTTCCACCCAGAGAAAAGATTATCCCCGAAGCTTACGGTTTTGCTGTCCTGTGGATCATTAGCCAGTTTTGCCACTAATTTAGCAATCTCATCGAGTAGTCTTTCCAGCAGTGACTACAAATATTTCTGTCTCTACGATACTCCTTTGAACGAGATTTGCCATTCTGGCGCTCCCCTCGTCAATGCATTAATGGGTCGTTGATCTGTGCACATTCTATATCTGGAGGAGGGGCTGAATACATGAAGGTATTTGGGTGATACTTTATCTTACTTAATTTTCACAGAAACCCAGAAGTTTTATAGTGTCATTGCTATTTTAATAGATGAAAAAATTGAGACTCTCCAAGGTTAAAACCTTGCCCAGTACTACGTAATCATATGTGGCAGAGCTACCTAGGGTCTCTCTTTGCTCCTCCTTATGCTGTGTTATCCATGGCTAAAGGGCAGCCAGAAGAGAACTCTAGAACTCTGAATCTTTACCCTCTGCCTCAATCCCCTCTCTATGATTCTTGATAAGTAGTGACTCTTTTCCACCTCGCAGGAGTGTAGTCGTGCACTTTTCTACAGTTTGTTTTCGTTTCTAGCTCATTCTCAGTATTCACACTCATTCCTCAAAATGTCAGACTTCAGATCTACAGTTTCCTCGGCGATGAATCTTCTTCAGTTTGTGACTGTCACTCTCCAGGTGTGGTACCCTGAATTGCCCATCATAATACAGACTCATCGTGGTAATCGCATTGATAAATGAAAAACAGAACTGTCAATCATCTTCCTTGTTATATAGAAAATAGTCCTCTGTTATTCAGCCTAAGATTGAGTTTGCTTTCTTGGTAGTCTCCATAACGGATAGTGTATTGCATTCTGTCTTGTATGCAAACAAAAAACTCACAATCTTTCTAATTATTTGATTTTTTTTTTTTGTATTATTTATTTCACTACTTCTTGGTTTCTCCTGTGGGTTCTGGTTTTATTCTGTTTTGTTTTGGCTGAAATGGAACAGAAATCTGTGGCCCAGATCTAAGAAATCCATGAGAGGAAGGGAGCAGCTCAAAGCAATTTCTGTATTTATTTTAATTTAAAGAAAATAGAGTATCTTCCTTTGCAAAGTAACTAAGCTCAGGCAGCCAGCTGCAGAAGTTCCTAGAGCACAACAGATATGGAAAAACAACAGAGATCAACATTTGACTGACATAGTCTAGGAAATACATCAATGCAGATAAGAGTCATTTGAAAGTTTTAAAGCAAATTTCTGAACCATCGAAATAAAATATTGCAATGACACAAGACATAAAGCTGTATTTTTTCAAAACAAACAAAACCGAATTTTGAAAAGAAGTCATTTGTGTTTGGTTTCACAAGGAATTGAATTGCTTGGAGAGCTACTTGCTTTAACAGCTGGATGCTAACGATCGCATGAGGACATGTAAATGTGACACAATCATCTTTTTTACCAGAAACGGCACTAACCTCACCTGATACTGCTAAGCCTAGAGCTTAGAGCTGAGTGCATTAGATCTCTTTAAGCTGCAGATGACAGACACCTATTCGGATGTGAGGGGCAGACAGAAGTTTCATGAACCCGCAGGAAGGGCCCAAGGACGCCTATGATGTTTCTTTCTCCTCTCCTCTCCTCTCCTCTCCTCTCCTCTTCTCTTCTCTCTTCTCTTCCCTCCCCCCCCCTCCCCCCCCTCCCCCCCCCCTCTCTCTCTCTCTCTCTCTCTTTCTCTCGGACTCTGGAGTCTCTCTCCTGCTGAGAATAGCTCCTTCTGCACTGTGGGTGGTTGAATCAACCCACAGGCTTGCATCTCTATCCCCAGAGACCTGAGACCCTCATACTAACCCCGGGAAGGGCTTTTATTGGCCCCTTGTAGGCTCCATTCATATCTCGTTCTGAGCCATGGGTTGTGGCCAGGAAAGGGGTCAAACGATTGACCTGACTCAGGTTACATCTTGACCTCTGAAACAATCACTCTGGCCAGTGGGGTGGGATGGAAATGAAAACAGCAAATTCTATTTAAACCACATGGTTGTTCCTGGGAGTCAAGTGTGTCCAGGACAAGGTAGGAAGCTTGCTCTCTTGGGCATTCTGAACAACAGATATTCATTTACTCTGCAAGGACAACTCATAGTTTGGAATTTCGGTTTTTTATGCATTAAAAAACACCAACTTGTTTTTTCTTTAGAGTTAAAGCACTATCTATTTCAAATAATTATTCCATGAATTCTATGAGCCAGGTGAAGAGGTGTTAGCATATTGTCTTCAAGGACCTGTAGGAATAGAAAGGACTC
Source organism: Lontra canadensis (assembly GCF_010015895.1). Classification (NCBI taxonomy): domain Eukaryota; kingdom Metazoa; phylum Chordata; class Mammalia; order Carnivora; family Mustelidae; genus Lontra; species Lontra canadensis. The sequence goes on along the minus strand of NW_022631069.1, from coordinate 4,618,027 downwards.
ATTTCTGTTTATAAACATATCTACCTTTCACACCTCCAAGAGCTCTTGCTTCCTGGCAACCTCCAGTAAGCCTTTGATTAAATTCAAGGTGATTGGACTATTATATCCATTAATCTTACTCTGAGGGACTCATTTCCCCACCCTTCACTCCATTCCTTTGATCATGGCTTTATTTATTCACTCAACAAATATTTAATGAGTGCCTGTTATGTTCCAGTGGTCTAGATATAGAAAGACAGAGAGAAATAAAGCATGGTCCCTGCCCTCCAGGGCTACATCAAAGAGAGGATATTGGACAAGTAAACAGCCAGTTATAATATGGTTGGAAAGCTCTGTGATCAGCGTATTATATTTTTCACTAGTCTCTAGGTCACAATGAACAAGCTGTCCCTTTGTCCCTCAAAACACTCAGTTCATGCTGCTTACTGATGTCTACATATTTTTAAAGCAGGGACTCACTTTCTTTTACAAATACAGAGAGGGATTAAAATGGGAGGCATGATGCGAAATGAGTTGACAGAGAAAAGAAGAGGTGAGAGAGACCTAAGTAGAAAGTTTATGCCTTTATGAAACACCACGATATTCTGCTCCCCAGAAGTTAAGCAGTCAGTGCTCTTTTCTGTCTAGCAAGTAAGAACTTCTAGTTTGTGCCCCCACCGCTTCTGAATAAGGCAGGGACACTGGTCAACAGGGGTCCTCCACCGAAACCATGATTTTGTGAGGTCCTTCCAGACGGTCCCCTCGTGGAGCAGAAGTGAGTTTTGTTCATGAAGATAAATTATTGGAAGCAAGCTCTACCGAATGCAGTTTGACTGTGTAACATTACAGGCTTTATTAGCCAACATGAAATATTCCTCACAGACCTCCTAAGTGATACAATATTCAGTTACATCTAGACATGAGCTCTGTAGTTGACACTTGGTATTTCAGAAGGAGAATAATTGTTCCAGAAAACCCTCGGTGCCTTTTTTCTGAAATGGGCGTGCTCCGGACCCAGGAGCATTTCTCTTTTTTTCCCACTCTCTTCGCTGGTTGCATGAAGTGAGATGTGGAGTTCCCTGTCATATAACCGGTAACCAGGCACCATTTTAATGCATGGTTAAACATCGTCTGTTTTTCTCCAGGTAATAGCAACCCATGAGCTCTCTTTTACTGTGGAAATGTGAAGTAGCATATTTCATGCACTTGTTTTTATGAGTCCTTTGGCTCTTGGAAGCTTTTCTTTGCTTGAGCTCAGCCCACAAACCAAAGTGAGTATTTGTTAATATTTCCCCAGACTGCTATTCAAGAAAAAGAACCACTTGATATTAATCACGATGGCAGAACTCCCTGACTGACAGCATCTGGTTCATTCTTGAGGCTACAGTGCCTGTGGCACACAGCTTTGCAAACTTTGTTAACCCAAGACGCTAACTGAGGAGTTTGTTAACAATGTCCAGCCCAAACTCGAACTCCTCCAAAGACTCCATTTGAGTAGATTTGGGGTAGGACTTGGACATTTGCGGTGCTAACAAAACTATTCCAGGATTCTAAAGGAGGTAGGGACGAGTGAGGAACAAGATTCAGAAACCCTGAATATAGGTCTTTATTTTTTTTTTTTTTCTTTATTAGTGAAGGGGTCAGCTCCTGGGGTAAATTCACTCATTTGTTCATTCATTCATTCTTGTTATCAACCACTTACTAGGTGCCTCCTAACTTGATTTTCCATTTCTGAAGACTTTTAATTTAAATTCCATTGGCAAGTTTCACTTTTCTGGGGAGAGCTGCCGAGGGCGAGGCTCTTAAGAGACACAGTAAAATTGGCCATGAGAGGAGGTCCTCCAGCTGCAGGCCAGGAGGTGGGAGGGATGATATCCAGGCAGTGGAAACCATCTGGTAGGGAAGCAAAGAGGGTGACGACCCTCACCTAAGGAACTTGGCTGTTTGTCTAAGCCTCTGGAGGGAGTGATCCCTGCCCCGTAATGGGTTGAAGCAATTTTAAGCATTACGAGGGAATGGAGGCTTCAACATGTGTGACCAGGAAGCTGAATGAGACCATTGTTTCGAAAGCCAGTGGACCTCCTTCTGTTTTCTTTACTATTGTGCTGAGACCAACAATTGAGCGTTTAACGTTTGTTATAACTCGAAGCTGCGGTGCATGTGAAATAAGGTCGTGTCAATGCTCCACATGAAGGCAGCGCCCCACGTCTTCAGAGTGTTTCCGGGGAATGACAATCCAACGGCGCAAGCATGGGCTCCGCTTCAGGGCTGATCCTAAATCAAGAAGGCTCATTGCTGAGGACAGAGCTGAAGGCCTCGCGTTCAAATTTCATCACGTTGGGCATTAGGATTTCAATATATGAATTTTAGAGGGTGCAAACATTCAGAGCATAAAGTGACCTCACATTATTTAATGGACTGTGACCTGTCAGACTTGGGCTAAGTCACGTGCGCACGCGCGCGCGACCTACCTGTTTGGGAGAAAAGGCCGTATACGTGCGCACGCGCGAGACCTACGTGTTTGCAAGGGAAGGCCCTATATGAGCGAGCGGGTACGCAGGATTCCCAGACCTGCATTCGGGTCACCAATCTGTGGTAAGTCACCCATCCATGATAAGACAAGTGCCTTTTGGTTGGCTTGCCCCATAAGTGTGGAATTTTTAGGGTCCTGACCCTAGAAGTATATGGAGAAAAGTGATTTCAGCTGGGGTAAAGAGAGATACCAGACAACAAAAAGTCCAGGCAGGAGAGAGAAATCTCAGGGTTGCTCTAGTCCCATTCAGCAGCAGAGCCTGTGTTGGCCTAGCCCGCCGTAATAAGTGGGGAAGTCCACAAGGACAGGCCACCCGCATGAGAAGGTGACATGCACAACAGGGCTGGTGCTGGGCACCGCAGGCTGACACCCAGGTTCTGCCTTCCAAGAAGTTCTGGCTGTTAGTATCTATTCCAACCTTCCACCTTCACTTCTTCTGTTACCACCCCAAACCTAAACATGGGTTCAGGAGAGTCTCCTGCTTCCTGAGAGGCTCTCTGGCAGGCTTACTGGCCAGTTTTCCTAGCACTATGGACTTGCAAGGTGGGACTCACTTCCTGGGCACGTGACCTGTGCTGTCACATGGGGTCCTGTGCGTCGAAGGGCCCCTGCTTGGTTCAATGCTCTGCTGTCACCATCTTGAAACTTAGTGATATTTGACAACTGGCCTTCTGAGTGTGTTGCTGGTCATGCCTTCGCGGCCAGGAAGATGCTTCTGGCTCCGTGGGAGTCACAGCGTGGTGGCTCCTCATGGGTGGCCACTGTAGTAGAGTGGCCTGTGAATCTCTTGTAGGTCTGTTATCATCATATGCCTCCTCCTTACTCTATACAAGAAAAGGACAGAGGGGAGAAAGCTCTGTTGTCATTTATTACCCTTTCTGGTGGGTTCTGGAACAAAGCAGAAATGGTGAATGTTAGGACTGAATGAACCTTGATTTGGGGAGGTGACAAGAGTGACTGTCAGGCCTCGAGCACAGGGAGAAGTGCTGCTCAAAGGGCAGAGACCAACTCCCAGCTGCCGGGGAGGAGGTCTTGCCATGACTGGCTCTATCAGCAGTGTCTGTCCCCTGGCCTAGATCTTGGGGAGGCCTCATTTGATTCATCCTCACCTGGCTTGGCTTCGGTTTCAGGTGCTGCTGAGGACAGAGCCTCTCCCTGCTGCGCCTGCATGCTGTATGTGGGCACCGCACAGGCCACCTGGCCTCATCATCCCAGGAAGCAATAAGCTCATCAAAGGGGAGTGTGCTCTGGGTCTTTGCTGGTAAACAGTACTGGCTGCCACTTATTGAGGATTTACTGTCTATCAGGCATTGGGACTTGCTCACATTTAATCCTCAACAGAGTGCTATCAGGTAAATTCTGCTATTCTCCCATTTCATGGATGAGGAAATTGATGTTCAGGGGACCATGTAACTTTCCAAGGCTGACAGAACTCCTATTTGATTCTGAGTTTTTCTGACAAAGGAGAGCAGGCTTTTTCTCATTATATTTTATTATCTCTCTAACATCTTTTCATCTCACTGGACTTTTGTGTCTAACATAAACCCCATAGTAGTCACAGGCAAAACATATGCGTGTTGGGCCAGTGGCACAGGCAGGTAGACGATAGAAGAGGCCCATGGGTTATTATACTCCTGTAATCCTGAGGAATCAGAATAAGTCTCCAGTCTCTTCACAGGATGCGTTTACATCCTGCTCCACATCTTGCTCACAGCTGGTCAGTGAGGACCTTTGGTGGCAGGAGCCATGATGGCGGCTGACACTTGAGCGCTCTTCACCAGCATTTCCCCAGTTAATACTCACAAGAACCCTGAGAAGTAGACACTGCCATTATCTCCATTTTCCGATGATGAAATCTTGGAGAGGTTAAGTGCCAGGTTCATGCAACTAGACATGAAAGTTGATCATTCATTCACTTAACAGACATTCTTCAAGCGCCTGCCATGTGCCAGACCCCATGCCAGGCACACTAGTGAACAGCAAGCAGCACAGAGCAGGCCCTCACATGAGTCAGGAAGGTCAGAAAAGGCTTCTCTCAAGACATCCCAAGTATGATCAGGAGCTGACTGGGTTGAGCAGATACAGGATACGGAGGAAATTTTCAGCTGAAGGACCACTGTGTGCTAATGTCATGGTGAGATGCAGCATGGTCTATCCAAGGAATTGAAAGAAGTTCAGTGAGGCCAAAGTGGACAGAATTAGGGAGAAGAGCCGATTGCCAAATGGCATTTTGAGTTCAGCCATTACCTCTGCAGTCAAGTCAACAGGAGAGAGGAAGAGGAGAAAGGGCATGCCTCTTCCCCTTGAGGTCATTTCTTGGAAGACACATACCATGCTCCTGATTACATCTCATTTACCAGAACCCAGTCAGTGGCCATGCCTAAGAAGCTAAGAATTAGCACCTTTATTTTGGGCAGTGAAGGGCCAGCTTAAATTCAAGGGGTCAATTACCAAGAAGGAGGGAAGAATGGATGTCAGGGTACATATAGCAGGCTCAACTACAACCACAAGTCCTGAGTCTGTGCGATACCAAACCACATGCTAAATGATGAAAAGTCAAAAGTCAGTTTCCCTAGGTCTCAATTTTGTGCTTATTTTCATGTTCCATTTTTGTCCAGTTGTTAGCCTGTTTACTAGGTTCAAAAATCCGCATCTTGAGTGTAAAATGATATTGCTATTGTGGAAAAGAGCTTGACAGTCCCTCGGAAAGTTAAACATAGAATTACCCTACGACCCTATAATTCTACTCCAAGAGAACTGAAAATACATATGTACACAAAAATGTATACATGAGTGTTCGTGACAGCAGCCAGAAAGTGCAGACAGCCCAAATGTCCACCAGTTAATGAATGGATAAAGGAAATATGGTATATCCATACAGTGAAATATTATTCAGCAATAAGAAGGAATGATGTACTGATATGTGCCAGAACACAGATGGACCCGGAAAACATTACGCTAAATGAAAGAAGCTAGACACAAAAGACCAAAGAGATCCAAGGACTGTATGATTCCATTTATATGAAGTGTCCAGAATAGTCAAAGCCATAGAAAAAGAGAACAGACTAACAGTTTCTAGGGGATGAGGGCAGAGAGGAATAAGTAAGGGTCATATTTTTGGAGTGATGAATATGTTCTAGAATTAGATGAAGAATTAGATGGTTGCATGGTAGTGTGACTACAATAAAAACCACTGATTATACACTTTAAAAGGGTGAATTTCCTCCCTCCCTCCCTTCCTTCCTTCCTTCCTTCCTTCCTTCCTTCCTTCCTTCATATGGCTTCCCCCCAGAGTGCTGATGACAGAGAGAGAGAGAAAAATTGCTGTGTCTTTTTAACTTAATCTCAAAAGGGACATCCAGCGCTTCTGTTGTATTCTACTGGTCACACAGACCAACCTGGCACAATGTGAGAGGGGACTACCCAGGTGTGAAGACCAGGAGGCAGAGGCATTGGAGCCATCTTGGGGGCTGGCTGCTCTGGGGAGACAGCAGTACTGGGCTGGACAGACCCAGAAATCGGAAGTGAGTGATGGTGGTATCACTCAGCCAGAGAGGGTTCTGCTTGCATGCCCAGTCAGAGCGACAGAACAGAGGATGAGCTGTGACTGCTGCTGAGGACGACATGTCAGAGGGCGAAGGGCACCAGAACCCAGAAGGAGGCCTGTCTGAGTCTGAGGCCACTTAGACCCTCCAGAAGCCTGGACAAGCCGCTGTCCCTGCCCAGGCCTCTGCTTCCTCATTCGTGGAATGCAGGAGGCGATTGGGGCCATGTTTTCCAGTTAGGCTCTCTATGCCCCCAGGGATCCAAGGGCGTGCTGCCCGGGGAAGTTCTGGTTTATCAGCCCCCCAGGTAAGGATCCATTTGAGGAAAAAAACAAAATAAAATACTAAGTGTGCTGATTGAAGGTGATAAAAAGAACAAAGTGAGCTTGAAAACCACTATACTGTGCGAGGCTCAACCTCCCCTATGTCTTCAGTTTTGAATGTCGGGATCTCAGAATCAGCAAAGCCTGTGCTATGGGGTGGCTCTCAGTCATGCCGATGGTATGCAAAGAATGTGCCGTTATGTCCCATCCTGCGCTCAGCTAACCAGAGGGAAATTGCCCTTGTATCAGATGCCACAATAACTGTCGTTCAATCATTTTCTTATTGCCTGGAAGGGGAATCATCATGAAGGAAGGGTGGTGTCAGCCATGTTGACACGGGGCCAGCAGATCTGGGTGGAAAGAGGAAGATCAGTCATCAGGACTTGCAGCCTGAGCAGAGAGGCATGGGAAGGAGTGAGTGCAGAGAAGGCATGACTTCGAGAAGGGGCTGTGCCAGGAGTCGGGTCTTCTTTCCTCACCTGAGGTCACCTCAGGGATGGCCAGATCCAACGAGGTGGTGGCTTACTTGAGAAATGCATGGAGAAGGTAGTGCCCTTGTCCCAGAGGGCTGAAATACAATAGGGGATGGTGGCACTAGAGTGAAAGAGAAGGGAAGACCCTGGAATGGGGCTAGCCTCCACAGACTCCCTCTACCACACAGGAATGCAGGCCAGTGTTGCCAGGCCTTCTCAGTTTTCAGGAGAACTCAGAAATCCAGGTTTTTATATGAATAAAATGTAAGACTTTCCGAATTTTTAAAATACCCTGCGGGCCAAAGGAAACTTGTCACTGGGCCAGACCAGATCCACTGGTCACCAGTTTGTGACCTTGAATTCCAAGTGAGTGACTGTATTGTAACCAAAACACCAGGAAAATTAAATAAAAAATTTCCATTCTCTTTCTGACAATGTGGCCCTTTTGGAGTCACCTTAGTTGTTCAGCTGTTAAGTGCTTATTGTATGCTTGGCACAGAGAGGATTCTAGAATGTTCCCATTTTCTCATCTCCTTTCTGACCACAGAGCCCCCGTCCTCCCTTGTTCCATCTACTGGGTTTTCTATATATGAGAAAGTGGGAAGAAAGGAAATATAAGGGCCTTGGAAGAAAAGTTTGCCATGTGTCTTATTCCACAAGTGGAGGGTAATGTTATACTCCTAAGCCACCCTCTTTGTACCTTCAGCACCTAGCCCAGAGCTCATTATTACTTTTTGAAAGACTCAAAAACAATCCCAGCATATATCTGTTGATCACCCATATGTGCCTAACCCAGTGGTGGTATGATCATGTTACCATGCCATGCATTTTATTCCTTATAACGTTTCCATGATACAGGAACTACTTGGAGGAAACTGAAGCCTATTGGGGCTAAGTAACTCCTCTGAGTTTGCAGAGCATTCAAGAGGTGGGGCTAGAATTTGAATGCAGATGTTAAAAAGGCACACCTTGAATGAACGAGTGAGTCAACAAGTGAAAGAATGAGCCAGTGATTGAGTGAGGAAGGTCCTGTCTCTCCATCCTCTTACACCCCCAGCCCCACTCTGCTCTCCAACTCAGGCGCTGGTTCTGAGGTGGGAAGACCTGAGTTACCATTGGGCAGATTTCCCCAAAGGAATCTTGGGCCATCACTCTCCTTTGTGGTTCGGGCTTCTCCTCTCTGTCGCGGCCCTCCCAAGAGCTGTCTGTGTTTAGACACGTACTTGCAGGGCTCCCTTCCTGTCCCACTGAGATACTCGGTACCATCTACCTATCAGACACGCGAGTGAAGGGGGGAAGCTTCAGGAAAGCGGTAGGTTTTTCGCATCAAGGAGGGCATTATTTACTGGCACACTAGTTTGTTATTTTTTTCTGTACCCTAGTGTGTAATCAGAGCTCATAATAGTGCTACTGTGTGGGAGGTCTACGTTTCCTCCCGATTAAGCATCCCCAGATGTTGTAGATCCTGACACTTCATGCCTCCCTGCCTGCTTCCATCCACCGTCCAGCCTCACTCTTCTTTTTTTTGCTCCAGTCAGGAGCTCAGCACCACCCACCCTGCGGCTGGCTAATCAGTCAACAGCCCCCAATGCGGCAACTCGATGTCTGCCTGAAAGTCTGTTTCCTCCTTGATGTGGTCGAGCGTCTACTGCCTGCTCTGATTCAGAAATCCCTCTTTCGTGCGAACCTGATTCCCAACTGCAGATGGATTTCCTCGCTGCTTTCCAAAATCGCCGATAGTACTCCTCTGATGCAATCAGAGATGTCGCTGGTGTGGTATGTGCTGACCCGATGGCCAGACGGGATCATCAAACGTTACTCCATACTGTCGTTAGTGAACTTGCCGTTTCGGTGTGGGGATGAAACCAGGAAGCACTGTGATTCTCCAGATAGGTCCAATGGCTTATTTTTGCAAAGTATCATACCAAAGGATCCTAAGGATAATCCAAATAGGGCTGCTCTCCCCACCCCCAATCCACCCAAGACCAGCTCTGTGGGTTTAATAGCTCAGTGTCCTGAGGGCTTTGGCCTTAATTACCCCAAAAAAGGTTATGCAGGGTCTTAGAATAATCTATGATTTTGGAATCTGCAGAATTGGGGTCACATCCTCACCATGCCACATACTAGTTCTGGGGTTTAAAGAAAAAAAAAATCACTGAATTTTCTTCATTTTCCTCACCTGCAAAATGGGAAGAGTAAGAATAAAAATTGCCTCACAAAATTATTGTAAAAAATAAATTATCATGTGTGGATTTCCTTGGGACAGAGTAGGCTTTCATTAACTGCCATTTACAACATTTGGGACCTTGCACAAATTTCTTAATACCCTGCAGTTCAGTTTCCTCATCTGTACAATTAGTATTAATAAGAAAACCCTTAGGTTCCCTGTGACAATTAAGTGAGATTATCTACATAAATCAATTAGCAAATACCTTGCACATGGTGAATGTTTAATAAACATTTGCTATTATTACCGTCTTTCTTTTTTTCTTTTTTTTTTTTTATTATTACCATCTTTAAATTAGGAAAGCAATTGTTTCTGAGGTGCTTGGAAATACTTTTTTTTTTTTACATGTAGATGGAATATTCTTCCTGAAATGATTTTTATTCATTGTGATGCTTTTTATTATCTTCACATTATCTTCATTAATTTGCATAAATAAAAGTTAATGTATAGTTAGAGAAAGTTCAGTCCAGCTCCTGGCATCATTATCAATACTTCCCAGAAAAGAGAGGAGCTGAATTAATGAGATGATCCCATCCTGTTGGAGGTCCCAGAGTCAGATGGCTGGGGGATGTTCTCTTTCATTCCAGGAACTAGGGGAGGAGGTGGGACTATTGACTCTGGCTTATGCTTAGTGCGGTTTCCTGAGTCAGAAGCTGGATGACCAAGACATACATTTACCATCACCCCAGAGACCCACCAAATGCTCCTCGGCACATCTCAGAGATAGCTCTTTCTTTCACTGGAAGGAAAGGGCATGGGGTGCAAAGGTATTTAAATATTTGTGAAAGCAACACTACAGACCCTTCTGAACATTTAAGTAAAGCAGAGTTTACTCTAAGACTAACCATGAATAATTTCTTAGAATATCCAGGTAAGAAAGAGCCACTGTGAGCAAAAAAAAAAAAAAAAAAAAGGAAAACTGATTATAGAATTTTGGAAGCCTGTCTTGGTTACTGAGAGCTGATGAAACAATATCACAAACTTGGTTGACAAACCACTAATTGGTTCAAGTTCTTCTATTAATATCCTTTTACCTGGATGAACGTTTACATTTGGACCCCATCCAGCTGTTGCTGCTACCAGATGGTTTCTAGATGCACGCTGAGACACATCTGAAGAGTAACATCTGGAAATCTTTGAATCACATTCTTCTTGCTAAAATATCCCTGGGGGACCAGAGGCTTTGCAAAGAGAAAAATCCAAACTTTCAATGGATATTGCCAAGCATGTGATCTAGTAAAGTTTTTCAGTCTTGATTAAAATTCTCAGAACAAAACAGAAATTGACTTAAAATTCTAACTGGAAGAGCATAAATGTCACATATGAAAGAGTGTCACCTTTTGAATTGTATTATGAAGATGTCATTTATGAGAGTGCCATCTTTAACACAATATGAAAATGCCCTGCTACTCGTAAGGTCAGTGCTCAAAACCATTTGTTCAACAGTGGTGACAGATTTGCACTGACCCTCTACACACATGTTTGCTCCACAGGGCCTGGAGCAAATAACCTCCTTGGGTCGTTTCAAGGTTTAATGACATAATGTCCATGAAAGTGCTTTGTAAAATGAAGAACACTTTATAAACTGTAAAGAGCTACATTAATACGTGATTAGTTCCATTAAAGACAAACTGTTTGACCAGAACTCGTGGTACAGCAAAGAGTCATGGTGTAGAGCAAAGAAAAATGATGAGCTGAAGCAGGTACAAAATCACGGCTCAGCCTTTATTTTCAGACCAATGATCAAACCGCCAGAATTAAAGGGTTGGTTTGCCTTACAGACCTGGGGTGGGGCGTGGGGAGTTTTTTCCTAACTTTGAAGATATCTATATATGGAATATTATCCTAATTTGGGACTTCCTTCCCTACTTGGGAGTCTCAGACTTTCTGGGGCCATAGGGTGATTACACAGGGTCCATGCAACTTTACGCAGAGCCAGTCTTGAGCGTAGTCCGAAAAATGTGCGTGTGGAAGGCCCTGATAAATATTAAATGAATGAATCAATGATCCATGTGATTCATTTACATACTAGTATATGTCAGATTATGTAAATATCATTGTGTTTTGGTTATCTATTGCTGCATAACAAACTACTCCAGAATGTCATGATTTAAAACAATGATTTCTGGGCGCCTGGGTGGCTCAGTGGGTTAAGCCGCTGCCTTCGGCTCAGGTCATGATCTCAGGGTCCTGGGATCGAGTCCCGCATCGGGCTCTCTGCTCAGTGGGGAGCCTGCTTCCTCCTCTCTCTCTCTGCCTGCCTCTCTGCCTACTTGTGATCGCTCTCTGTCAAATAAATAAATAAAATCTTTAAAAAAAAAAAAGAAAACTTTAAAATAAATAAATAAATAAATAAAATAAAACAATGATTTCTTATTTCTCATGATTCTTCTCATGGTTGAGTGATTCTGCTGGTTTTTCCTGGGATCACTCATGTGGTTGTTTTCAGCTGGTAACTGGGCTGAGAACTCAGTTGAAGAAGCTGGACCTCTCTTCCCCCTTATGGTCCTTTATCCTCAAGGAGCTTAGATTGGCTTCCTCACATGATGGCAGTCAGGTTTCAAGAAGGCGAACTGAGAGGGTAAGCATTGACCAAGCTGGTGCTGGGGTCGAGTTCACTGGGGTCTTTGTGGCTACAACAGGCCACACTATCCAAGTCCAGACAGTCAGTGTGTCAGGAAACTAAACCAGGAGGCTTGATTACTTGCCAACCAACAGTGTGAGAGTCTGCAACACCATCACTCACTAATTCTAAACTCATTTAAGGGGTTACTGAACCCATAAAAGCTGTTGGCTGGTCAGAACGTTTTCTCAGTCATCGGAACACTCATTAAAACCTCAGATACATTTGTGAGGTCCCACTAAATTGTTTGACATTTTAAAAGGATCCTCATGAATAAAGAGATGGGAACCACTGCTTTAAATAAATGTGTCATCTGCCAGAAATTTAAAAATATTTGGCCTTACTGATATGTTGAGGATGAGATTTGACATAGTTGGGAAATGATGCTTTAATGTTTACCATGTTTCCTGCCATACTAGGACTGTGGGTATTGAATGAAGAATGTTTAAAAAGTTAATTCATTTATTGCACCTTCTGCTAGAGGAATAAGATGGGGTGTGATCTTTCTCTCCTAGGGCAGGCTATGTACCATGAATGCCTCAGGCCCACCCCTGGCTCTCACAGCTTTAATGTGGCAAAAATCAAAGATAAATACCAAAGGATAAATACCAAATGATAAAACCAAGGATGAATACCAAGCCAAGAGGAAAAAAAAACAGCAACAAATCTTTTCCCAAAAATGCAACATTGTAAAACTGGCAACTGACTAATATAAATTGTCTACATTTTTTTGAGGTGTAATTGACATACAACATTACCTTAGTTCTAAGGTATACAACATAATGATTTGATATTTATATATATTGTGAAACTATCACTACAACAAGTCTAGTTAATATCTGTCACCATTTTTAGTTACGGAATTTTATATATATATTTTTTATTTTTGGTTAACATATAATGTATTATTTGCTTCCAGAGTTCAGGTTTGTGAATCATCAGTCTTACACAATTCACAGTACTCACCATAGCACATACCCTCCCCAATGTCCATCCATCCAGCCACTCTGTCCCACCACCCCCTACTCCCCAGCAACCCTCAGTTTGTTTCCTAACAATAAGAGTCTTATGGTTTGTCTCCCTCTCGGGTTTCATCTTGTTTCATTTTTTCCCTCCCTACCCGCCACAATCCCCCATCCTGCCTCTCAAACCTCATATAAGAGAAATCATATAATTATCTTTCTCTGATTAACTTATTTTGCTTAGCATAATACCCTCTAGTTCCATTTATATCGTCGCAAATGGAAAGATTTCAGGGGGCGTTGATAGCTGCATAGTATTCCATTGTGTGTGTGTGTGTGTGTGTGTGTGTGTGTGTGTGTATACCAACTCTTCTTTATCCATTCATCTGTTGACGGACATCTAGGTTCTTTACATAGTTTGGCTATTGTGGACATTGTTGCTATGAACTTCAGGTGCACATGCCCCTTCAGAACACTACATTTGTATCTTTAGGGTAAATACCCATAGTGTCATTGCTGGGCCATAGGGCAGCTCTATTTTCAACTTTTTGAGGATCCTCCATACTGTTTTCCAGAGTAGCTGCACCAGCTTGCATTCCCACCAACAGTGTAGGAGGGTTCCCCTTTCTCTTTATCCTCGACAATGTCTGTCATTTTCTGACTGGTTAGTTTTAGCCATTCTGACTGGTGTGAGGTGGTATCTCACTGTGGTTTTGATTTGTATTTCCCTGATGCCGAGTGATGTTGAACTCTTTTTCATGTGTCTGTTGGCCATTTGGATGTCTTCTTTGCAGAAATGTCTGTTCATGTCTTCTGCCCATTTCTTGATTGGATTATTTGTTCTTTGGGTGTTGAGTTTGGTAAGTTCCTTATAGACTTTGGATACTAGCCCTTTATCTGTTTTTTCACTTGCCAATATCTTCTCCCATTCTGTCGGTTGTCTTTTGGTTTTGTTGACTGTTTCCTTTGCTGTGCAAAAGCTTTTGATCTTGATGAAATCCCAATAGTTCACTTTTGCCCTTGCTTCCTTTGCCTTTGGCGATGTTTCTAGGAAGAAGTTGCTGTGGCTGAGGTCGAAGAGGTTGCTGCCTGTGTTCTCCTCAAGGATTTTGATGGATTCCTGTCTCACATTGAGGTCTTTCATCCATTTGAAGTCTATTTTTGTGTGCAATGTAAGGAAATGATCCAATTTCATTCTTCTGCATGTGGCTGTCCAATTTTCCCAATACCATTTGTTGAAGAGACTGTCTTTGTTCCATTGGACATTCTTTCCTGCTGTGTCAAAGGTTAGTTGACCATATTGTTGAGGGTCCATTTCTGGGCTGTCTATTCTGTTCTATTGATCTATGTGTCTGTTTTTGTGTCATACAATATGGTCTTAATGATTATAGCTTTGTAATAGAGCTTGAAGTCTGGAATTGTGATGCCACTAACTTTGGTTTCCTTTTTTAAATCTCCTCTGGCTATTTGGGGTCTTTTCTGGTTCCATATAAATTTTAGGATTATTTCCATTTCTTTGAAAAAAATGATGGTATTTTGATAGGGATTGCATTAAATGTGTAGATTGCTCTAGGTAGTATAGACATTTTCACAATATTTCACAACATTTGTTCTTCCAATTCATGAGCATGGAACATTTTCCTCTTCTTGTGTCTTCTCAATTTCTTTCATGAGTATTCCATTCTGATTTCTGTTCATTGCGAGGAGCCTGCTTCTCCCTCTGTTTGCCTCTCCCTCTGCTTGTGCTCTCTCTCTCTCTGTCTGACAAATAAATAAAAATCTTAAAAAAAAAAAAGACTTTTCTCTCTTAGCAACATTCAAATATGCAATACAATGTTATTAACTATAGTCCCCACACTGTACATTACATCCTCATAATTTACTTATTTTATAACTGGAAGTGTTTATCTTTTTCTCCCTTCATTCATTTTGCTACCTCACTCCCACTCTGGCAACCACCAGTCTGTTCTCTATGAGCTCTGTCTTTTTTTTTTTTTTGCTTTTTTTTTTTTTTTTTTTTAATTCCACATGTAGGTGATATTGTCTGGTATTTGTCTTTCTTTGACTTATGTCACTTTGTTTTCACTTATTTCTCATTTCAGTGTGATAACCTCAAGTTCCAACCATTCACTGCAAATGGCAAGATTTCATTCTTGTTCATGGTGTGTAATATTCCATTGTTTAGATACACCACATCTTCTCTACCCATTCACTGTTGACACTTGGACTGCTTCCATATCTTGCCTATTGTTAATCCTGCTGTAATGAACATGGGGTTGCAGATACCTTTTTGAGTTAACATTCTCATTTTCTTCAGATAAAGACCCAGAAGTGGAGTTGCTTTTTCTCCATTTCCTCGCCAGCACTTGCTATTTCTTGTTTTTTTGATATGAACCATTCTGAGAGGTGTGAGATATCTCATTGTAGGTTTGATTTGTGTTTCCCTGATGGTTAGTGATACTGAGCATCTTTTCATGTACTTGTTGGCCCTCTGTGTCTTCTTTGAAAAAGTGGATATTCAGATCTTCTGCCCATTTTTCATCAGATTGTTTGGCTTTCTGCTATGAGTTGTAGGATTTCTTTATATAATTTGAATACTAATCCCTTATCATATGATTTGCAAATATCTTTTCACTTTCAGTAGACTCCCTTTTCATTTTATTGATGGCTTCCTTTGCTGTGCAGAAGCTTTTTAGTTTGCTGTAGTCCTGCTTATTTATTTTTGCTTTAGTTGCCTTTGCTTTCAGTTTAAATCCAAAAAAATCATTGCCAAGACTGATGTGAAGGACTTACTGCCTATGATTGCCTCTAGGAGATTTTTGGTTTTTGTTTTTTGAGGTTTTTTGTTTGTTTGTTTGTTTTTTAAAAGACTTTATTTTTTAGAGCACTTTTGGGCTTATAGAAAAACTTTGCAGAAAGGACAGAGAATTTTTATATATAAATATGTATATAATATGTCTCCCCTTATTATTAACACCATGTATTAGTGTGGTACATTTGTTACAAATGATGAGCCAATATTGATACATTATTATTAACTAAAGTCCATAGTTTACATTGGGGTTCTTTCTTGGCTGTACATTCTGTGGGTTTGGACAGATGCATTCTGTCATATGTCTACCATGCTAGTGTCACACAGAGTAGTTTCACTGCCGTAAACATCCCCTAAGCTCCAATATTCATCCTTCCCTCCCCTCAACCTCCCGCAACCATTGATATTTTTACTCTCTCCATAGTTTTGTTTTTTTTTCCAGAATGTCACAGATTTGGAATCAAATAATGCATAGCCTTTTCAGACTGACTTCTTTCACTTAGCAACATGCTCTGAAGATTTCTCCATGTCTTTTCATGGCTTGATAGCTTGTTGTTGTTGTTGTTGTTTTTTATCACTGATTAATACTTCATTGTGTGGATGTCCCGAAGTTTTTTTAATCCATTAACATATTTATCCATTAACGCCCACTTCCAAGTTGGGCAATCATGAATAAAGCTGCCACAGACATCTGTGTGTAGGTTTTTGTGTGCACATAAGCTTTCAACTCATTTAGGTAAATATCAAGGGGCATGATTGCTAGATTGTATGGTAAGAGTTTGTAAGAAACCACCAAACTCTCTCCGAAGGTGGCTTCACCATTTTGCAATGAGTGAGAGCTGCTGTTGCTCCATATTCCTGCCAATATTTGGTGTTGGTGTTCTGGGTCTTAGTCATTCCACTAGGTGCGCAGTGGTATATTGTTATTTTAAGTTGCATTTGATGACATAGGATGTTCAGCTTGTTTTCTTGTGCCTATTTGCCATCTGAATATCTTCCCTAGTGAAGTGTCCAGATCTTCTGACCATTTTTTAAGCAAGGTGTCTTCTTATGGGGGAGTGTTTTTTTTTTTCCCCTCTGTGAAATTACTCAAGTTTCCATTTGCTGTTTTTCGTTTCTAATAAAGAGAGAAGCGGGGAGAGGAGAGGGGAGGGGCAGAGGGAGAGAGAGAAAATCTTAAGCAGGTTTCATGCTCAATGTGGAGCCCAACACGGGGCTCGATCTCACCACCCTGGGATCACAACCTGAACCAAAATCAAGAGTTGAGCACGTAACCACCTGAGCCACCAAGGTACTCCTTCCTCTGGGAGTTTCAATGTCTCAGGTCTTACATCCAAGTATTTAATCCATTTTGAGTCAGTTTTTGTGTATGTTGTAAGAAAGTGGTCCACTTTTATTCTTTTGCATGAAAAATTCTCCCAGCACCATTTATAGCAAAGACTATCCTTTTTTTGGTTTGACTCGGGCATTTTTCATTTCACTTTTTTTTTTTTTCATTTCACTTTTGATTTCTTCATTGATGCGTTGGTTGTCCAGTAGCATATTGTTTAGTCTCCACATATTTGTGGATTTTCCAGCTTTCTTCTTGTAATTGATTTCTAGTTTCATGCCATTTGGGACAGAAAATATGCTTGATAATGATTTTCCATCTTTTTAAATTTGTTAAGACTTGTCTTGTAACCTAACATATGATCTGTCTTGGAGAATTTTCTACGTGCACTGGAGAGGTATTCTATTACTTTTGAATGGAATGTTCCATACATGTCTGTTAAGTCCATCTGGTCTAATGGCAAAACCCCCACTTTTAAATACTAGTCGTATGGTCATATAGATGATGACGCTAAAGTGAGAGAGGCATCAACCAGTGACAGGAGAGCCAGCAGGGGAAATAGTGGGTGAGTAAATTGTGCACTTTGACAAAGAGAACCTAGTGGTCCTCCAGCTCACAAGAGTGACATCAAAAGTAGAGACTTGTGGGGCGCCTGGCTGAAACATGTGACTCTTGATCCCAGGGTCATGAGTTTAAGCTTCATATTGGGTGTAGAGATTACTTCCATAAATAAATAAGTAAGAAAAAAAATTTTTTAAAGTAGGAACTTGAGTTTCCTGCTGAAATGGTTATTTTCATTGATGATATGAGGCAGTGCTTTCTTGGGGCAATCAATCAGTGAGCTACGTAGGCAGACCCAGTTTCTTTCCAAAGGAGCCTCCGCTGTAGGGATGCATGTTTGGTCATGACCAAACTACATGTTTGGTCATAAGGCAACACTTTGGCTTATAGCCCAACTGCAGAGGGCATTGCTCCAGTGGACAGTAAGAGGTTGCCTTGGGGCACACCACCCCCAAAACAGGGTAAGCTGTTGTGCACACCCACCCATCCTGACGCCTCCCTGGGACTCCTCCCTATCCCACCCCCACAGTTTTCTCTGTCGTTCTGATGTTTCTCCTAAGATAGTTCTAGCAGACCATTTTCTCAGTTTCTCTCTGTGGCTTTGAACTCCTTTCTAGTCTCTTCATCTCATAGCTTTTTCTACTAATTTACTCAACATGTATGAATGGCAGCTGTGTGCAAGGCTTGATGCTGGTCGGAGGGCTATACAGAAATGAGGTTGGTTAGGGAAACAATATTCCCAAATAGTATCCACAAAGGTAAGAAGTGATAATACAGGTCACAAATGGTAGAATGAAGAGTCAGATGAAGGAACTCTTCCACGGCTCCTCCACCTCCGCTGCTTTCCAGCTTTCTTCATGGCTTCCTTCCCTCTTTGCCAGAACTCATTTCCCACCCTTTGGTCTTCTCACTCTCTGGGCCACACAGCCACCCCTTTGGCTTTGATGCCTCATTCCCAGCCCAGACCCATCTCCTTAACTCCCTACCATATTTTCAACTAGCTCTTAGGTATCGAAAGCATCCAGGCTTCTCTCACACTTCTCTCATTCTTCTGGAACCTATTGCTCCTCCTACATTCCCAGACTCCAACAATGGCATAAGTGAGCTATCTTGGATAATCTTGGATGCACCCTATCTCTGGATTCCTGAATCTAATATCTGGCAAAGTGCTGCTTGGTTTTACCCTAGAAATGCCTCATCACCTCCTCTTCTTCCTGACTATTGAATAAACTGTGTCTTTTCCTGGGACTATCACACCAACCTCCTAACTGAACCCCCACCTCCATGTCTTTCTTCTCTGTATGATCTTCCATTGATCCTTTTAAAAATGTACCAAATTGTATCTTTTTTAGTATATTAAAATTACATCAATAAATTTTTAAAAAATATGTAAAGTGATCACATCACTTCCCTGCTTCAGAAATTTGTTATCACACTGAGCCAAGTCCAGATTTTTTGGCATGGCATAGAAGGCTGTCACAATTTGGTCTCATTGCAGATATATTAATAATCCCTCACCTGGCCCCTTGTACCTCCCCTATGCTCACACCTAGACACTTTAACTCCTCTAAAAACCTCCCTGATTCTCAGGAGGAAAAATATGTCAGAGACTTGAAAATGAAGAAAAGCAATTATTAGAAGCACTTTCTGGGAAATGCTGGCCTTGTTTAGTGGAACTGTCAGGGATGGTCCAGCTCTACAGAGCTGTGTACCCCTGACTGCCTTTGATAGACTAGGTTCTTCACAGCTCTGTAGAACTTGTGGTTAAGCTATAGAACACTGATGTCATGCAGACTGCTCTATCACTGTGAATGATCTGTGTCCATAACAAAACAAATGAGTTTTGTCCCAAAGAGACTATAAATTACTGTCAGTCAATTCTTGATTTAAACTGATTTTAACAGCAATTGCACTAATAGGTAATTACTCAAAGGATACAAACATAGTGATCTGAAGGGGCACCTGCACCCCAATGCTTATAGCAGCAATGTCCACGATAGCCAAACTACGGAAAGAGCCCACATGTTCATCGGCAGATGAGTAAACATATAAAATGTGGTATATATATACACAATGCAATATTGCTCAGCCATCCATAAAAAATGAAATCTTACCATTTGCAGCGACATGGATGGAACTAGAGGGTATTATGCTAAGTGAAATAAGTCAATCGGAGAAAAACAATTATCATATGATTTCACTCGTGGAATTTAAGAAACAAAACAGGATCATGGGGGAGAGAGGGAAAAATAAAATAGGACAAATCAGAGAAGGAGACAAACCATAAAAGACTCTCTTTTTTTAAGATTATTTATTTATTTTAGAGAAAGAGAGAATGCAGTGGTGGTAGAAGGCAAGAGAGACAAGAAGACTCCTTACTTAGTGGGGAGCCCCATGTGGGACTCGATCCCAGGACCCTGAGATCACGACCCGAGCCAAAATCAAGAGTTGGACTCTTAACTGACTGAGCTACCCAAGTGCCCCAAGAGACTCTTAACTATAGGCAATAAACACTGTCGCTGGAGGGGTGGTAGGTTGGTGGGGTGGGGTAACCGGGTGTTGGACATCAAGGCAGGCAGATGTAGTGAGCACTGGATGTTATATGCAACTGATGAATCACTGAACTCTCCCTCCAAAACTAATAATACACTTTATGTTAATTAATTAAATTTAAGTAAAATAAAATTTTAAAAATTAAACTGATTTAACATCTTATCCATTCCCTCTTTAATTAAAGAATTCTATTATTTTTGACACATGTCCAATTTAAATTTCTATGAGAATTGTGAATTTGCCATTTTAAAAGTCATGTTCTTGTGGTTTTTGGAGATCATCACCAAGCTACCACCATGTACTCTCCTGAGGGGGGCAGGTAAGCTGTTTACAGTGAGATTTGTTCCTCATAAGCTTTTAGGCCTGGGGAACTAAAGGAATCTTTGAAGTGACCCAAAAGGCTCATGGGAAGTGGCAACAATTTATTATTTTGCCTCGCAAAATGAGAGTTGTCAGAAATAATTAGGTTTGTTTGGCATGCTCCATATTTGCTAGTTAGCTCAACATTATCCTAAGAGTTGCACAGGAAGAATTATCAAATCGTAAAAAACACTTAGCCCTCCTGAATTAAGTTAAAATATGTAAACTGTTTTAAATATTTTTTAAATTGTATGCTTTATGTGAAGCCCCTGGGAATTTTTCACTGCACTCACTCTCCATAATACATTTTTACTCTCAGAGGAAAACATTGATTCGAACTCCTATGAAACATACCCCAACAGAGAACCTTTTTTCTTACAGTCTGGTATTATTGGTTACTACAGTAATTGACCTTAGCCTTTCAATGTTTGTCATCTACAAATTATTTGTGTTTTACTTGGAAACTTTCCTGATGGCATCTCTCATAAACTACAAGCTAGGATTTGTGTCTTCAACTAAGAAGGAGTCAGGAGCTTTGAACTACTGATTCTTCAAGAAGTAGAGTCTTGAGTATAGGCTTCCAAGCTAACACTCCTCAGACAATTACAGACCACATCAGAGGACTAAGTGGGATTTTCTAGACTTATTCTAGTCTGGAAGCAAATGGTGTCATGAAGACAAACTGTAGACTAAAAACTCAGCAGCAGCGGAATTATCAGTGTCACTACATTAGACAGAGTGAGCTTGATGAGGTTGGAACTTTTTGTTTGGAGTATTGTTCATGTTGTTTTTATGTATTTTTTTCAATGGATTTATCAGGAAACACATTCTCTTCCTTTTTAAGCTGTCTAACCCTCAGTTTAGCAGACTCTGCTTTCTTTTTTTAAATTAACATACAATATATTATTTGTTTCAGGAATACAATATGTGATACAATACAATACTGTGATTCATCAGTATTACACAATTCACAGCACTCACCATAGTACATACCCTCTCCAATGTCCATTATGCAGCCACCCTGTCCCTCCCACCCTCCTCCACTCCAGCAACCCTCAGTTTGTTTCCTGAGATTAAGAGTCTCTTATAGTTTGTCTCCCTCTCTGGTTTCATCCTGTTTCATTTTTCCTTCCCTTCCCCTATGATCCTCTGTCTTGTTTCTCAAATTCCTCATATCAGTGAGATCATATGATGATTGTCTTTGACTGACTTATTTTGCTTAGCATAATACCATCTAGTTCCATCCACGTCATTGCAAATGGCAAGATTTCAGTTTTTATGGCTGTATAATATTCCATTGTATATGTATATATGTATGTATATATATATACATACACACACACACACACACACACACACTACATCTTCTTTATCCATTCATCTGTTGATGGACATCTAGGTTCTTTCCATAGTTTGGCTGTTGTGGACATTGCTGCTATAAACATTCAGGTGCACATGCCCCTTCAGATCACTACATTTGTATCTTTGTGGTAAATACCTAGTAGTGCAATGGCTGGGTTGTAGGGTAGTTCTATTTTCAACTTTTTGAGGAACCTCCATGCTGTTTTCCAGAGTGGTGGCACCAGCTTGCATTCCCACCAACAGTGTAAGAGGGTTTCCCCTTTCTCCACATCCTCTCCAACACCTGTTGTTTCCTGACATGTTAATTTTAGCCATTCTGACTGGTGTGAGGTGGTATCTCATTATGGATTTGATTTGTATTTCCCTGATGCCGAGTGATGTTGAACAATTTTTCATGTGTCTGTGGCCATTTGGATGTCTTCTTTGCAGAAATGTCTGTTCATGTCTTCTGCCCATTTCTTGATTGGATTATTTGTTCTTTGGGTGTTGAGTTTGATAAGTTCTTTATAGATTTTGGGTACTAGCCCTTTATCTGGTATGTTGTTTGCAAATATCTTCTCCCATTCTGTCAGTTGGCTTTTGGTTTTGTTGACTGTTTCCTTTGCTGTGCAAAAGATTTTGATCTTGATGAAGTCCCAATATTTCATTTTTGCCCTTGCTTCCCTTGCCTTTGGCAATGTTTCTAGGAAGAAGTTGCCGTGGCTGAAGTGGAAGAGGTTGCTGCCTGTGTTCTTCTCAATATTTTGATGGATTTCTGTCTCACATTGAGCCAGGGGAGGCTGGGCAGCCTCAGCCCCAGACCCTTACAAACTGCTTCACATCCAGACCAGACTTTGCTTGGTGGGTTTCTTCTGACTCTAGGGGTTCCCTTCAAGGAAGGATTGGGGAGGGGATGCAAGCTATAAATCACCTGTGCCAAGCACTTGCTTCCTTTTAGATATCCTAGGACCCTCTGAATCAGGGCTCTCCACCCTCTGAGAAAGGCCCAGTCTGCTTCCATTTCTTGAAGCTTCAGCACCATTTTAAAGAAATGGATGAAAGCCAAACTGGGATCCTAAGAATGGCAATTTCTAAAATTGTCATTAATGCTTTTTAACATAAAAGCACTAACTGAATGACGATGTAAGACTGGGGTCACATTTCAGGCTTCTGGAGCGGGGAGACTCGGGCCTTCCCAGCCCTGCCTCCTCATGCTTTGCTGTCCCATGTGGTCCTCTCCAGGCCAGGGGATGGTGGTGGGGGATGTGCGGGAGGCATCAAAGGGGAGCGCAGTGGTGTAGAAACACAGGTTGCTGCTGGGCCTCGTGGGGGACAGTTTCCTCCTGATCTGGAGTGTGAGGAGGAGCAGAGGACCCCAGTCCTTCCTTCTGCAGCCTACCTGGCCTTGGAACCAATCCAGCTCAGTCTCCTATTAATTGGTAAACGGTCATTTCTTTGAGCCCAGGATCACAGCTCCAGCCTCTTATTGCAAGAATAGATCCACATGTTCAGCCCTGAGCCCCAGGAGAACTGCCCAGCCTGCCTTGGCTTGCAGATGCTCTCTGTGGCCCCAAGAAGGTAATGAACAAGACTGAGGAATGGGAGGGCAACAGGGCCAGGGAGGCGGACTCCTGGGCATATCATGAGGACATGGCGAGAGAAAAGACCCTTGACCCTGGGTCCCAACATCTGCCCCCTGTCCATGACCAGGCTACTACCAGAAGCACACATTATCTCTTTGAATCCTCATGAAATCTGGAAGATAACATGTTGTCGTTACCATTGTTCCATGGTAGGCATTAAGGAACTTGGCCAAAGTGTCTGTGTTTTAAGGCAGGGCCTAGATCCCTCTGGCTCCAAATGTCCTGCATTTGTCCTGCTACAACATGATGAACGTGTGAGGGACTGAAGTCCACCCTGTGTCTTCCACAGTCCCAGCCTCTTGTGCGCATATTCTCTTCTTGTTCCTCCAGGATCCCGTTCTACCTTCTCCTCTCCACGCTCTGTCTCAGGCTGACCTTCACACGTGGATCAAAGGGCACCCCTGCCTGCCCTCTGGTTTCTCCCTGGGTTTGGCCAAAAGGAGGCCCCAGTAGATATCCCAGAAAATGGAGATGGTTGGAAGCAGAGATTTGAAGAAGGCAAGTTTGGGACATTTATTCCCCTGGGTCCCTCCAGTCCTTCTACAGCTTCTGAAGCCATAGCTGTCTTGCTAGATTCCAGTAACTGCCCCTCAACTGATCTTGGTCTGGTTACGGTGATGGCTTTATTGCCCATGTTGCTAGCACTATGGTGATCCTCATTCTCACAGTTTTCAGTGAACCTGTAATCCCTTGTACATTGTTCCATCGTGAAACTCTCCTCCATTACCCTGTTCAGGTGTGTCTTTTCTCCCCCACAGGGTTCCTCACTGCACCCTCTCCAGCTTGTTCCCATTCCTCAGCTTGTGATACTCCTACCTTCCCTTTTCAGGTACTCAGTGGCCTCCCAGGTCTCCTGTTCACTTCCCAGCCCCCCTCCACTAATACTCCTCCATCACAGGAGCTCCAGAGATCTCTTACGCCAACAGGCCCAGAAAAGCAGAATCCTTAATGCCAGGCTAAGGCTTAAAACTTTGAACAGGAGTGCTTTGAGATTGTAACAGTTGACTCCACACCCACTGGAGGGAAGGTCAAGGAGCCTGGGGGATGGAGTGCTATTCAAACGCTGTGGAAATGGCTCAAGGGTGAGGCACTGAGTGTCTTCAGTGAAGGCAGAGGGATGCTAGGGTGGTTCCTCATCCTGTAAGAGGCTTTCAGGATTGTGTGAGCATGACAGACAGGCTGAGGAGAAGCAGGAGCAGGTGTTTTCGAGTCAGAATGTCAGAGACAACTGTGGTAGTAAGAGCTCTCTGAGGAAAGGCAGAAGAGATATTGCTTTTGAGGAAAGGGGTACAAGGATGCGCCTGGCTCTGGAGGGCAACCCAGGGCCTGTGTGTGACCCTGAAATTCACAGTTTCACCTCTGCTGGGTGCACACAGACACCGTGACTGGGAGGGCTGGTGGGAAGGCAGCAAGCCCCCTGGCTCTCCACAGTACTGCCCCTGACTGGGTCTTAGGAGATTCATGCCCTGAGCTCCCAGAAACACCTGCTGGAACAGGTGTGGTTCCAGAAAATCCACTGGCAGAGACTGTTACTTACCTGTTCCCTACTGATCATTTTAGCCTCTTCTGGGCAGACCTTTCATGGGATTGATAGTGCTGGGGCAGTTATTCCGGTCAGCCAGCTCTCTTTATGTTTCCTTCACTGTGAGGAAGGGCCAGTGGAAATCCTTTGACAAAATTTCTTGTAAAAAACGAAACAAAACAACTCCAGAGGAGCCAAGTCCTTTTCCAGTTTGGCGGAGGAATTGACAGAACTGGAGATTTAGTGTGTGTTTGGTGCCATCTAGTGACATAGGAGCCATCCGTCACCTGGTCAGAAACGGCTCTCCCATGAAGTCAGTTTGTCTTCAGCGTGAATGAAAATCCCCCAGATGCTTGCTCAGAATGAGGACCCCCGGTTTTAATTTAGTTTGCATGGGGGGGAACTCAGGAATGTGTTGTTCTAATTCGCCTCTCAGGTGTTTGTGAGGCAAGACTCTGGACCACACTTTGGGAACAACTCTCATGAAGGACTGTATCTCCTAACTATCCTGTTTTTCATGGATAATTATGTACATTTGCATAGTTTTAAGAATTGTGCTGACTACCCCTAAATCTGTAGCTTCAGCATAATTTCCCAAGTTTCAAGCTGGTATTTTTTTACTGGTTGCTTTAGAAAGAGATACACAGATTCAACATGGTCATCTCTGGATCTTTGATCTCTTCATTTCATCCCATACCCCCTCTTATTTGGGGGAGTGTCACTATTTTTTAATCTTTTCAGGTCTTCAACTGACTGAACGAGGCTCACCTACAGTAGGGAGAGCAATCTGCTTTGCTTAGTCAATTGATTTAAATATTAAACTCATCCATCTTGATCTGAGGGTCATGAGTTCAAGCCCCACACTGGGTGTAGAGCTTACTAACAAAGAAATAAAAATGAAAGAGCTAAATTTAAAAAAATTCTTAAAAAAAAAACAACAACAATTCAGTTCAACATAAGTGTTAAACTCATCCAAAGAACACCTACATAGAAACATCCAGCATGTTTGACCAAATATCTGGGCACCCCATAACCCCAAAAGATTGACACTTAAGATTAACCATCACAAGTCCAACTCTTATCAACTTGGCACCCACTGCATTACCTTAAACCATATTGAATGTCCAAATAAATAGGAAAGTCATAGTGTGACCGAACATGAGACAAATAGCCTGCATCTTGTGTAGAAGTGAAAATACACCAACCCCTTCTCAGAAGAGGAGATGAAGTCCTTGAGTTATGCTTATTCTTCTCCTTCATAACATCTAATTTACATACATGCTCATGGATTGGAAGAACAAATAGTTTTTTAAAATGTCTATACTACTACCCAAAGCAATCTACAAATTTAATGCAATCCCTATCAAAATACCACCAGCATTTTTCACAGAGCTGGAACAAATAATCCTGAAATTCATACAGAACTACAAAAGACCCCCAATAGCCAAAACAATCTTGAAAAAGGAAAGCAAAACTGGAGAATTCAAGCTCTATTTCAAAGCTGTAATCATCAAGACAGTATGGTACTGGCACAAAAATGGACATATCGATCAATAGAACAGAATAGAAAACCCAGAAATGGACCCAAAACCAAATGGCCAACTAATCTTCAACAAAGCAGGAAAGAATATCCAGTGAAGAAAAGGCAGTCTCTTTAATAAATGGTGTTGGGAAACCTGGACAGCAACATGCAGAAGAATGAAGCTGGACCACTTTCTTATAGCATACACAAAAGTAAATTCAAAATGGATGAAAGTCCTAAATGTGAGACAGGAATCCATCAAAATCCTAGATGCACACAGCAACCTCTTCAACCTCAGCCACAACAACTTCTTGCTACACATGTCCCCAAGAGTAAAGGAAACAAAAGTAAAAATGAACTATTGGGATTTCATCAAGATAAAAAGCTTCTGCACAGCAAAGGAAACAACCAACAAAACTAAAAGGCAGCCTATGGAATGAAAGAATATATTTGCAAATGACATATTTGAGTTAGTATCTAAAATCTATAAAGAACTTATCAGACTCAATACCCCAAAAAAACAAATAATCTAGTGAAGAAATGGACAGAAGACATGAATGACATTTTTCCAAAGAAGAGATATATAAATGGCTCATAGACCCATGAAAAGATACTCAACATCACTCATCATCAGGGAAATACAAATCAAAACTACAATTAGATACCACCTAATATCAGTTGGACTAAAATTAACAACACAAAAAACAACAGGTACTGGCAAGGATGCAGAGAAAGCAGAACCCTCTTGCACTGTTGGTGAGAATGTAAACTGATGCAGCCACTCTGGAAAACAGTACGGAGGGTCCTCAAAAAGCTTAAAGCAGAACTACCCTATGACCCGGCAATTACACTACTAGGTATTTACCCAAAGGGTACCAAAATACTGATTTGAGGGGCACATGCACCCCGATGTTTATAGCAGCATTATCAACAATAGCCAAATCATAGAAAGAGCCCAAATATCCACTGACATGAATGATAAAGATGTGGTTTGTATATGTAATGGAATATTGCTCAGCCATCAAAAAGAATAAAATCTTGCCGTTTGCAATGACATGGATGGAGTTAGAGCATATTATGTTAAGTGAAGTAAGTCAGTCAGAGAAAGACAAATACCATGTGATTTCACTCATGTGGAATTTAAGAAACAAAACAGATGAACATAGGAGAAGGGGGAAAAAAAAGAGGGAGGTAAACCATAAGAGACTCTTAACTATAGGGAAAAAATTGAGGATTGCTGGAAGGAAGGTGGGCAGGGGATGGGCTAAATTTGTGATCAGTATTAAGGAAGGCACTTGTGATGAGCTGTGAGTGTTATATGTAAGTGATGAATAACTAAATTCCTTTCCTGAAACCAATATTACACTACATATTAATTAACTATAATTTATATAAAAACTTGAGACATATAAATAAATAAATAAATAAATGGACAATAAAACACTGTAATATTAAGTCTATACAGCTTATGTCACATGATAAGGGAATAAGAGAGAAAAAACAAAGATGTGTTATATATACATATATTTTTTTTCTTCCATTATCAATTCTGTATTCCCTTTGCTTCAGCAAGCACATGAGCTGATTTACCTGTACGGTGACTCAAACCTACATTTCTGAAGGATCTGGCCATTATAGTCCTGCTTGGATTGGGTTGTTGTAGTTTTCCCATGATCTAATCACAGGAATATTAAAAGGTAATATTAAAAGATGTCTTAAGTGATCCTCTGATTTTCACACATGCTCTTCTTAACTTCCATTGTGGAGTTTGTCCAGTTTCTCTCAGGTATTTGGGATCAATCAACCCAGCCAGCATAGTAAATCCCTTCCTTGCCCATTGATTCAGAGGCACAAGGAACTCAAAGTGGCCAGGCAGAAGTCTCAGTTTCTAGTTCAAAGGGATTGTTGTTGTGTCTCTTTTTGAAACTAAGACCTCTAGGGCAGCAGAACATAAAACTGTAAGGAAAGGAAGTAAAAATTTTGCAAATGGGTCATTAAGGGTTGTAGTGAGTGGTACCACTCCCAATTCCAGTCCTTGATTCCTGCATCAGTGAATGTGGGCTAGAAGAGAAACAGTATCATATAATGGATGCTGATTCAGGGCATCTATGGCCCTCTGGAGAACCTTGCCCTAGCCCTGCAAGGTATTGCCGCCTAGCTGGCACCATAGCTGTGTCTTCAAATGGCCATTCCTCTATCCTATTAAGCCAGCTGCTTCAGGTTGGTGGGAACATGGCGAATTCAGTGAATTCCACCAGCATGAGCCCACCGATTTCCTCTTGCCTAAGTGCCTTTGATCTGGGACATCAGTTTTTTTTGTTTGTTTGTTTTTTTCTGCCTTCAGACTCAAACTGAAATATCAGCTCTTCCCTGAGACTGTCAGACTTTGGACTAGAACTCACTATCAGTTCTCCTGGGTCTCTAACTTTCCAAATGCAGATCTTGAGATTTGTCAGCCTTGGCTTATATGAACTAATTCCTTTTAACTAAGAAACAAATGCTATTGGTTCTGTTTCTCTAAAGAACCCTAACACAGATCTTGGTACCAGGAGTAATGTTTGGCCAAATATCTGGGCATCCCAAGGTTCCAATAGAGGCAAATATAAAATTAATCAACACAACCCTTTTTCCTTCTTTTAGTTTTTTAGATACCACCAGTTATTATTGTTTACAAGAAACCTGCCTTAAATAAAAAGTCACAGTTAGATTAAAGATAAAGCATGGGGAATGCCTGGGTGGCTCAGTCATTAAGCATCTGCTTTCAGCTCAGGTCATGATCCCAGGGTCCTGGCATCGAGCCCTGCATCGGGCTCCCTGCTCAGCGAGAAACCTGCTTCTCCCTCTCCCACTCCCCCTGCTTGTGTTCCCTCTCTTGTTGTGTCTCTCTCTGTCAAATAATTTTAATTTTTGATCTTTTAAAAAACTTTTGATCTTTAAAAAAAATCAAAGGATGGAAAAAGATACACCATGCAAACACTAATGGAGTGTCTGATATTAATATCGGACAGAGTAAACTTCAGAACAAGGAATATTATCAGAAATAAAGAGGGTAATCACATAATGATGAAGGAGTTAATTCACCAAAAAGACATAACAATTCTAAATGTGTATTTACCTAACAACTGATCTTCAAGATACTGGAAGCAAAAACTAATAGCACTGAAAGGAGAAATCAGTAAATCTACAAATATAATTTCCAATTTCAATACTTCTCTCTTCTCTTTGATAGAACAAAGAGAAAGAAAATCAGCAGTGGTATAGAAAACCTGAACAATGCTACTGAAATATGATCTAAGTAACATTAGTAGAACACATCACACATGAAAACAGCATAGTACACTTTCTTTTGAAGTGCCCATAAAACGTCCATGATGGATGTCCATCTACCAGATGGAAACATCCATATGACAGGATATATCTGGGGCCAGAAAAGATATCTTAAGAAGTTAAAAGAAGTGAAATTGTGTAATGTATGTGTTCCAACAGCAGTTTAATTAAACTAAAAACTAAAAAAAGATACTGGGGAAAATCTCCAAATATTCAAACATTAAACAAAAAAATGTCTAAATAACCCATGCACCAAAGAGGAAGTCACAAGAGAAATGAGAAGATATTTTGAACTCAGTGAAAGGGAAATTACAGCATATCACAATTAAATTAGTGCTTTGAGGTAAATCTATTGCATTTAATATTTATATTAGAAAGGAAAATTTCATGTCAGCAATCTCAATTCTCACTTCAAAAAATAAGAAAAAGAAGAGCAAAGTAATATATGTGCTGCCAAAGTGAGCACAAGAAGAGCAAATTAAACCCAAAGCAAGCAAATAATGTAAATAAGGACCAGAGCAAAAGAGAGGACATCACTACAGACCCTACACTCATTTAACAGGATCACAAAGTTCAAAAGACATAATTTATGCCAGGGTGCTGGGTGGCTCATTTGGTTAAGCTACTGCCTTTGACTCAGGTCATGATCTCAGGGTCCCAGGATTGAGGCCTGCATCAGCCTCCCTGCTCAGTGGGGATTCTGTTTCTCTACCAGACCCTAGCCCCTCTTGCATGCACACTCTCTCTCAAATAAATAAATAAAATCTTTAAAAAGAGACTTTATGGCAATAAATTTCCATAAAACTTAATAAATTGAATCAATTTTTAAAAGATACAAATTACCAAAGCCCATTCAAAGATAACCTGACCATCTTTATATCAATTAAGAAAATTCTAGGTCCAGACTTCCCTGGTTGAATACTGCTTACTAACTGTGTCAACCTGGGGAAGTTATCTAACCTCTCTGGGTCTCAGTCTCCTCGTATGTAAAGGTACTTAATAATATCTACCTCATAAGGTTGTTTTAAGTTTAAATGAGTTCATATCTGACACCTGACATCCAGTAAATGGTTAAATGTTTATTAAATAAACTAACTAAACGAACTAAAAATAAATCCACTTAAAAACTGCAGAACACCAAAGGGGAAAAAGGCTTTAAAACAGAGAAAAAGAGGGGCACCTGGGTGGTTCAGAGGGTTAAGCCTCTGCCTTTGGCGCAGGTCATGATCTCAGGGTCCTGGAATCAAGCCCCCATCATGCTCTCTGCTCAGCGGGGAGCCTGCTTCCCCTTCTCTCTCTCTGCCTGCCTGCTTGTGATCTCTCTCTTTCTCTGTCAAATAAATAAATAAATAATCTTAAAAAAAAAAACAGAAGAAAAGAAATTAGCTATGAAAAACTGACTACATAAATAATTGCTGAAAGGCAATAATGAAAGAATATAGTGGAATAATATCTTTAATTTGCTGAGAGGAAAATAATTAATATTATAAAACAAAGTATTTTTTAAACACAAAGATGAAATAGACTCATTTTTAGTCCCACAAAAATGGCAAGAGTTTACCACAAAAGACCATCCATAAAAGGAATAAGTATTCTTAAGGAAAAAAAGAATTAGTCCAGAAGAAATAGGTGAGATGTAAGAAAAAATAATAAGAGAATGAAATGGTAATGGAGTGAGTAAATCTAAATTTACTGACCATATAATACAGTAATGAAAACAATGCTTTATTAAATTGAAAGAGAGAATGAGGTAATCATGAGAATAGCAGCACAAAAGCTGTGAGTGGGCGATCAGAGTTAGTGTTCTCACCTTCTCTCATTCTTTGGGAGGAGAGTGGAAAATGTTGATTAACTTTGATTACTATACATGTTAAAAATTTCTAGGTAAGTGCTGTGAAATGTGTAAGCCTGATGATTCACCGACCTGTACCCCTGTGGCAAATAATACATTATATGATAATAAAAATAATTTAAAAAAATTTCTAGGTAACAGTTGTAATATATGAAAAAGTCTGAGTAACTTCTCAACTAGTAGAGTGGAAAGTGGAATAAGAAATGTATTAAATGAACCCAAAAGAAGGTAAGAAAGAAGGAAAAAATAATAGAAACATGAGACAGAAAGTTTTAAAAAAAATGGTAGAAATAAATCCATATATCAGTAACTATGGTAACCATAAATGACCTAAGGCTCTAGTTACAAGGCAAAAATTGCCAGAGTAGATTTTTAAAAATCCAACTATGTGTTGTGGGTTTGTTGTTGTTGTTGTTGTTGTTTTAAAGATTTATTTATTTATTTTGAGAGAGAGAGCACTAGTGGACAAGTAGAGGAAGAGAAAATCCCAAGCAGACTCCTCACTGAGCATGGAGCCTGACCATGTGTTGTTTAAAAGACACAGCTGAAAATGAAGCTTATGGAAAGATGAAATGTAAAAGAATTTAAAAAGTACCAGGAAAAGAGCAACCAAAAGAAAGTGCTATAGGTATATATTAAAGTCAGTAAAATAGACTTGAAGGCAAAAGGCAGTGCTAGAGATAAAGAGATTGCCACATAAAGGCAAAATACTTTACCAGAAAAAAAATAGTGATTCTAAATTTGTAAGTACCTAATAGCGCCAACCTATAAAAAGCAAGACTGACAGAGCTACAAAGAGAAATGTGTCTTTCCATTATGCTAGATTTTATCACGTGCTCTCAGTACCTAAACTAAGTAACTTGGGTTGATCTAAGGGACATATACAGAATTTTGCATTCAATGAGTAGTGAATACACATTTTCCTCAAGCACACATAAAATTAATTTTTTAAATCATGGTCTTAAAAACCAATATATTTTAACATTTAGAAATATTTCTTAATAATTCATGAGTTAAAAAATTAATTGTGGTAGAAATTAGATATTATGTATGGTTGGTGAAAAAAAAAAAATCTGGTGTGCCTTCGTTGTCTTGGTCAGTGGTCTGCCCACACCAAGTTGCCTCTACACTTGGGGCTGGAATGAACACCTCACTGTGGGGTGCAGAGTCTGGCTTCCTAAGCACCCCAGGAAGGGCTTGATGTTACCCACTGGAAATGTAGGGGAACAAGTATCTTTTGGTATGAACCTTAACCAGTGGGGAGTGGGAGATGAAAAGCAGCTGGGAAGATAAATTTCTCCTCCTTTCTCTCACCTGCAGACCACTCCCAGGTGAGGTCCCTTCTTGCAAATTTTCTGGAGAAATTTAATGCACTAAGTGGACACAGGGACTGAGCAACCATTGCCTTTCCACAGCTCACAGTATGTGGCACAATGAGGCACTGTGCCACACGTCCTCCCAGGTTCTCTTGCCTCACTCCTGGTCCTCTCCTCCTTACTGCCTTGGGCTTGTACCTTTCAAACATATTAACATCCAAGCTATTGTTTCAGGGTCTGCTTTCTAACGGCCCCAGGCTATGACAACTTAGAAGTGAGTAATGATGAACATACTACCTACGAAAACTTTTGGAACGCTGCTTAAACTAAGAGGAAACGTTGTGCTTTAACTATTTTATAAAGAAGGAAAGATTGGAAGGTAATGACTTACCTATTCAATTAAGAAATGAGAAAAGGGGAGTGCCTGAGTGGCTCAGTGGGTTAAAGCCTCTGCTTTCGGCTCAGGTCATGATCCCAGGGTCCTGGGATCTAGCCCCGCATCAGGCTCTCTGCTCAGTGGGGAGCCTGCTTCCCCTCCCCACCCCCGCCTGCCTCTCTGCCTACTTGTGATCTCTGCCTGTCTAATAAATAAATAAAACCTTTAAAAAAAAAAGTGAGAAAAGGGAGCATAGAATAAATTCAAAGAAAATAGAAGGAAAGAAATAATGAAATTAAGAAGAATCAGTGAAATGAAAAATAAAGCTTTGGATCAAGAACACTTGTTTGGTTCACTTTGGACACTTTGAAAAACCTATGATAAAATGATCAAAAAATAAAAGGCAACAGATAACCCAATTAGTAAAGAAGGTGGGGGGGGGATATAGCAAGGATCTTTAAAAATAATAAGCAAATATTTTCACTTAATTTTATGCCAAAAAAGTTTGACAACAGGTCAACATGACAGTTTTCTACTTATAATTTTAACACTGACTCAAGAAGAGAGAGGACACTGGAACGGAAGTTGAATCGGGAATTTTGATTCCCAGAAGACAATGGCGGCCGCTCCAAGGAAGACCTCTACAGACATGCTCCACAGACTATGTAAGAGGAACCAATAGGATTATTCTTAACCTGCGCCTATACTGAATGGCCCTTGACACAGAAGTGAGCAATGAACATAGCTATACAGGAGCAGAGCAGAGCCCGCTTTAGAGCCCTCCCTAGAGTAGAGAATTCAGCAGAGATTTTAAGGGGGGAGGAACAACAAGACCAAGCAGTCACAGATGATCAAAAGCCTCCATCCAAGCAGGGCACCAGGAGCCCTCCGTCCCGAATGCGGAAGTAGCGACAGTAAATTTGAGACCAAGCAGATCCGAGAAAGCGCGTGAGCCCTAAGAACATTAGTGGGAGAGGCACGGGAGACTTGAGAGGAGGAGGCAGCCCTCAGAGGCTTGATAGTGAGGGGAGAGGAGAGGAAACATCTGAATTTAAGTGTCCTCAGAAACGGTATCACAAAATCAGAAACGGGCCGCTGGCGACCGTACACACGCACCCCATTCATAAAGAAACTGAACTTCATTGTACCAGCTGAAGAGGGCACTGTTGAATTAAGAAACGGTAGACCACTGTCTGCCAGCTTCCCCCAGGGCAGAGTTTGAAACCAGGTCTTGCCTCCAGATTATCTGAGAAGGGGTCTCAAGAAATGAAACAGGAGGGAGGGGACCCCTAGAGGCTCAACTGGTGAAGGGTCTGCCTTCGGCTCAGGTCATGATCCCCGGGTCCTGGGATCGAGTCCTGCATCGGGCTCCCTGTTCCACGGGGAGCCTGTCTCTCCCTCTCCCTCTGCTTGCAGCTCCCCCTGCTTGTGCTGCTCACTCTCTCTATCTGATACATAAATAAATAAAATCTTAAAAAAAGAAAAGAAAGAAATAGGAGTGAGGCATAAGGGACAAGATCAAAGGAAGGAGGGGAAATTCAAGGCATGGTTACGTTATTGAGCTGATTATTACTGTACACAACTGGGCTCAGTCTTGCTGGTGACCCTCTGGGAAGCCCTGTACAATGCAGAATCATCTGCCCTGGGTAAAGAGGGGAGTATTTAATCCACTGGTTGAGTTTCATTTCATCCCATTGGTTAAGTGGCAGTCAGCGAGGTGCGCCGTTAAATGTCCTTTGAAGAATTTGCCTTGCAGGGGTGCCTGGCACCCTGCATGGCAAATCAAGAGCGTCTGGCTCTTGATTACAGTTCAGGTCATGATCTCAGGGTCCTGGGATCAAGCCCCATGTCAGGACTCCCTGCTCAGCAGGGAGTCTGCTTGTTTCCCTCACTCTCTTCTCCTTCCCCTGCTCTCTCTCTCTCAAATAAATAAAATAAATCTTTCTAAAAATTACCCATGCTGCAAGGAGTACGCTTAGCCGAAAGCCTCCAGCTGCAGTGCCTTCAGGATCTGTCTCAGCTTTGAGCCAGTCCTGTCCTTCTGGAGCAGCACCCAGTTCCTGAGTGAGCACAGTGGGGGGCTTAGCATCTTGCCATTTCTGCCCAACATGAGACTCCCCTACTGGGCTGTGTTTCTTCCAGAGTTCCCTGTTGCCCCAACACTTTGTTGGATCTGCCTCACCATGTGAGACTCTCCCTGTCCAAGAGGCCTTCCTCCAGTTTCCTCACAGCCGTCTGACCTTCGTAAGGCCTAGAGGCATTTCCTACCAAATTCACCGCCCCCCGCCCTCACGGTATCTTTCATTGGAATTATACTCCAATAAACCACACACACCCCTAACTCCATCCCAGCCTGTTTCTTGGAGGATTCAACTGGACTGCCCCACAGTGTTAACTCTGCAGGCAGCTGGCTGCCTCAGGAATGATCAGAATGGCAAAGGTGACCCAAGAAGATGGGTCTTTGCACCATTTGTGACCATGCCGGACATCAAGTCCAAACTTAACAGAGCCTTCAGGTGAGGCTAGACTTAATACAGAAGATGTAGTGAAATAAACCAGAGAGTACGTTGTTGTAAGTGGTGCCAAGGCTCTCAATCATTTTTATCATGTCCCACCTCCGCTGCCCCTTCTAGATTTCCCTTCTTCTCAGCCAGCACTTCAGTGGGTTTAGGTTGCTTGCCTGGTGTGGTCCTCAGAACTTTATCTTAGAGAGGTCAGAGCCTTTGCTGGACCATGGAGAGGCAGTCCTCTGAGTTCTGGAAGTATTTCTGTGGTCCAGCAGTAACCTGACTCCAGATCATCATAGCACCCTTCCCTCCAATCCCCCAATGAACGGCTGGCCAAGATGGGAAAACTAGTCCCCTCTTACCTCCCCCCACTTTCTAAGAGCAGCATTTTTGGGCTCCTCACATTTGGCTTAAGGGAAAGGGAAGGGATTCCCCCCATATGGCTTAGCACATGCTGTGGGGATGGGTCCAGGGCCTCTCCTTAGAATCCGGTAGTACATATAAGCCATGACTTTTCAGTCTGACACTTCAGCAGAAATTCTGAGATCCCTGTCAATGTCCAATTTAGGATGAAAATATGTTCAACCCCATGGTGGTCATAGAAATGGAAATTAACACAACAATGAAATATCACTTTTGACACGTAGGGTTGGCAGAAATTAGTAAGAATAATCACAACCAGTGTTGGACAGGACCTAGAGCTGCCCTGCAGGCAGGTGATGAAAATGTGGTTATAATTTTTTTTTTCCTTTTTGTGGTATGGGGAAAGAAGGCCTTTGTACATACCTGAATAACACTAATTACAGTTGTGTGTGTGTGTGTTTAATCTAATATGCAACATATTAAAGTTTTAATTTTTAAAACCTAGGCTATCTTAAACCTTCAAGTTCAACCTACAAATCATTGTGTTTTATTTACCAATCTAGCAATTAAAAAGAATTAAAAACATCGCTTCTACTGGCTCTTTGATCAATGTTCAACTAACAACTTTAACAGATTAAATCCTTCTTAAACATTTGCTCCACTTATATGTTAATCATATTTCCTCAGACATTTGAAAATACAATCACAATTTTATATATTGGATTCCTCCCAGCATGAGACTTGTCGCGGCAGACATAACAAGGAAAATTATTCTCAACAATTATGCTACTTTTGTAAACTAATAAATCAGTCTTGTACGTGTGGCATTTCAGATTCTCTTACCCATTTCAAACATCACAAAAACAGAAAAGCAGACAAAGCAGCAGAATGATTTCAAGAATTGTTACAAACCCCGTGCACTCTAACCCACCGGCAAGAATTCCATACCTATTTATTTATGATCTCCATACTTCTTTGTAGACCTGCCCAGGGTTCTAAATTGCTCCTTCAACCAAGAGAAACAAAACTGCAATCTCAGCTGAATGATGGTTTTCAAGATGCAGATTGAAAAGCTGGCTGATTTTACTACCCAGTCTGAGTTGTGCCCGTACCCTCCTTCTTTCCACGGCCCTCGATCACCCGCTTTGTCTGCAGTACCGTGTTGACACAGGTGGAGGGGATGAGCCCTCGGAGGGGAGGGTCCTACAAGATAAAGGGGCTTCACTCCCAACCACAGGCTGGTGAGTTTACACAGCCTCACACTGACAGTCTCACCCCTCCTCCATGCCAGACTGAATGGAAAATGCCAGGCAAGTCCACCCCTCTGAATACATCTTCCCATTTAAAACTACAAGCTTCCACAACAAGCTTTCTTCTTCGTAAGACTTGACTCTTGTTTCAAAACCTTCTTTCACATTCAGCCAGGGGAGTGCCAGCACAGTAGCAACATTCTAGTAATTGAGTCTTCTGGAAACAAAGCCCTTTCGTTTCAGAATTAGCCATACACTCTCTCTCTCTCTGTAAATTATGTTGGCATGTTATATAGCTTAGCAATTGTCCACTTCTCCCTTCCTTGTTTATCCAGGTGGAGTCACAGATACCCTCCTCCTGCCTTCACTTCTTCCTAGTTTCTCAACTCCCCTGCCTGCCTTTCCGAGGATGGACCCAATACTTGGCCACCAGGGGTGAGCCTGCACAGGCTCAATTAGCAGCCTTACCTTGCTGCTGCCTTGGTGATCTTTATACAGCTCCAAGCTTCAGTGTCCATAGTCAGCAAAACACCCCATCTACTCCCCAGCCTCCTTGGTCCCTTGATCCCTTGGTCCCTCCCCTCCTCTATCAGTGTTTTTTCAAGGGTGGCCTGTGATCACTCAAAATCAGGTGCTTGTTAGAATGTCAAACCCCAGGCCACACCCCAGATATACTGGATCTCTGGGGATAGACACAGCAGTCTGCCTGTTTGAAAGATGACCCTATGCACGGCAGAGTTTGAGAACCATGCCCTCTTTCATTGTCTATGCCTTCCTTGGATCAATGGAGGTGGTATCCTATTCCCTATTGTGAATGACCTTGTAGTGAGGGCTCTCTTTACCCTCTGCTTGTGGGCATCACCTCTTACCAGCATAACCTTTGCAATGAGTTCCTCACTGGGGGTTAGTATGCAGCCAGTTTACTGAAATCTCAGCGTGCCCTATTCCATGGCTGGACTTATATTCTTGCTGAATTTGACTTCTTTAATTTCTTATTTAATGATAATTTATTCCACAGATGTCCCCCACCCCGTTTTAACAGCTTGAAATGCTAATGGCACTGTTAAATTTCTCTCTTGGCTAAGCGAAGCTTCCACCTAATCAGGACATTCTCTGAGAGGCCATTAATCACAGACTGGTGCCCTTCAGGCCGAAGAACTACTTCTGTCAATTAATCACAGAACCGGAAGACCATACTGCATTGTGCAGCTACAGTGGGAGGCACTTCCGGGCAGGGAGACAGCCCCCTTTCGGAAAGGCAGTCACTTCTCTTCGGAAGACGCTTTCAGGTTCAAGCTGCAAATGAAAAGGTCACTCAGCTGCTGGGCTGGTCAGGCTGCTGGTGAGCGAGTGTGGGCAGCTGACTCGGAGAAGCTCCAGGCAATGCTGGGAAGCCCATTTTTTGCCCCCCTTTTGCTAAGGAATAAAATGTCATGTCCCTTCAGGTGGGCCCCCAGTCCTGCCCTTACTGGCTGTAACACCACCTGCCTTGGGTTCTAAGCATCCTATCTTCCCTCGCTTCCCCAAGTAGACAACTGCTAGATGGACCCACACAAAGTATTAATAGTTGGTTGTGTTACCTCGTCTTCTAAGTGTATCTGCATGTTCATGGGATAGCCACAGAACCTCAGTATGTCAGACCTTAGATCATCTGGTCCAGCTTCTCCTCCATGGACAAAGAAATGGGATCGAAGTTGGGGAATTGCCTGTAGAAGCACACCTACTGGAGCCTACATAGGAGTTATCAGAGCCCACGCTCATTTCCAGAACCTTCTCTAAACCCTCCTACAGCCATAGTTAGATGGGGGCAGGTGTGGGAAGAACCCTCTCCAAACACTGCCCTACCTCTCCCTGTCCATTGCTATCTCCAGCACATTCACTTTCTATCCAGAACCTCACTTGTCACTGCCTGCACAGTTAGATCAGCCATCATTTCCTTGTATTGCAATGGCATTCTAAACAGTCTCCCTGCAGTCTACACTCTAAGCAGGACCCAGGAGCCCATGGCTCTGCCCTCTTACAGGCCATCATGGCTCCCATCTGATAAAGCCGTAGTGTTCACGGCCCAGGAGTCTTGTATGACATGATGCCTCTTGGTCCCACTTCTCCCATGGCTCCCTGCTTCCTCACGCTGCTGCAGCCACCCGGGGCTCCCTATACTCCCCCTCACTTGCCCAGCAAGCTGGGGTCTCCAGACCTCTGTTTACTCTCCCCCCGCCCGAGATCTTGGAAATTCATTCCCTCACTTCCTTTAGGCTCTGACCAAATTTCACCTCATGAAAGAGGCCTTCCAACTACCCTACAGAAAATTGTAATAGTGGCCTTTCCCCCAGGATCCCTATCTTCTTATTTTATTGCTCCCCAAAGTACTTACAATCTGACCTACTTTATACTTCCTTATTTAGTTATTTTTTTATTAACCTGCTCTAGAACATGACCTTCATGATGGTGGGGAATTTGTTTGCTGCTAAATGTAGAGTGGTACTTGGTCAGTAAGTATTTGGTGAATGGACAAACGGACAATTCTTGTGGCAAGATGCACATTATCTCATTTCATCCTCATGATAGACCTGGAAGGTGGGTATCATTATCCTCCTTTTACCCATGAGGAAATGGACATTCAGAGAGTTAAGAACTAAAAACAAAAGATTGACAGTGCTCATTTTTGGCAATTGGTAGAGTCAGAATTTGAACTCAGTTCTCATGGATTCAAAGCCTTTGCAACTAACAAAAGATTGAACCAAAAGAATGAAACTTATCATCCTTAGAAAAATTAGCATTTTAAAGACATGGGTTGGAGAAAAGGGAACAGTATTGAATCGCTGAAGGTGGGACTCCATACACTCTGGCATTAGACCTTCCCCAAGCCCTCAAGGCATTCATGAAGGTGCCTCAGCCCTGCCTCTCAGCTCACTCAGTCTGCACCCCAGAGAGCCTCACCCAGTCCCCCCAACACAGCCCACCTGGAAGAAGATTCCCAATATGAGCTGTCATTGTTACCCTGCTGGGCTAATTCTGTCTCATTTGTAGCTGGACACCTGCATCTGAGCAAAACATCAGCACTCAAAGATGAGGCATATCTCCAGAGCTGTTTGGAAATTATAATAAAATTAGCAATTTAATTTTTGCCAGTCTCTCCTCCCTTTTGAGTATCCCCGGAGTTGTCTCCCACCTTTGCCGGAGTGCTCTCCTCCTGCAGTTCTGACTCACAGCCTTTCTTTCATTTCCCATATGCAACACCAACCCATATCTTTCCCCCATCCTCAGCTCTGGACTGGCAGAACCTCAGGTGGAGAGAGGAGCTCTGGGGGAGAGGAAAGGCATTGCAAGTTAGAGGATACCTTGAAGAGGTCCATAACGTCAGGAAAAGGAGTGGCATGCTTGAGAAATGGCGAGTAGATGAGTATGTCTGCATGGTCCATGGTGGGGGGAGGGGGCAGGCTGGGTGTGCCGGGAGAGCATAGCTATGAAGGTCAGTGGGACAGACAGTAGAGGGCACAGGGCAAGACATTGGCCTGGCCCCTGAATGCAATGGAGATGCTCTCATCACACCATCTCAATGCCCCTTCACCCTGGGTGGGGCAGTTCTTGGCAAGTGAGTTTTCAGAAAGCCACCTGGTCAGGCTTTTTGTTCTTGGTTGATCGCTGGATTCTTGCCTCTGACGGAGGCATGAGTACTATGGCCCTCACCCCATGGACAGCCTCAATTCCCCATGCACTCTCATCTGCCAGGACCCTCAGGCTTTCTGCCTGCCCCATCCCAATGAAGCCCTCAAACACTTCTGGTAGTGGAGAAGTCCCAGCGCCATCACCTACCAATGGAGAGCAGGATCTCTCTAAAAGCCCAGCTTCCCATGTGTAACATGGGGGACTCTCCTCTTCTGGCTCTTGAGAAAAAGAGTGAATCTGACGATAAGACAATGAGGCTTCCACTCAGGATGAAGAAAGCTGGAAAGAATGTTGTTCCCACCCTAATGATGATGAAAAGCTGGATAAGCTACAGAATTATAATTTTTTTAAAAGATTTTATTTATTTATTTGACAGACAGAGATCACAAGTAGACAGAGAGGCAGGCAGAGAGAGGGGAAGGGAAGCAGCCTCCCTGTTGAGCAGAGAGCCCAATGTGGGGCTCGATCCCAGGACCCTGGGATCATGACCCGAGCCGAAGGCAGAGACTTTAACCCACTGAACCACCCAGGTGCCCCCAGAATTATAATTTTTTATGGAGCCCATGAGAAGTCTGACTTCACAAGGCCGCCAGTAAACCAAATTCCACAGAGGAACAGAAGGCAAAATGGGACACACAGCGGCTCTCCTCTGGCAGAGTGTGGGAGACAGATGTGGCTGCCAAACAAAGGAGTAAGAAGTAAGCTAAAATGTTAACAAATTCTTGGAGGCCAAGGAAGGGTCAGCATATCAGTTTAGAACAGCTGGGAGCCCTAGACACCAGCAGAGCCAGTTCTGTTGCGAGTTCTTCATGACCCCCCCATTGGGCGCTCCCAAGAAAGACTGAGGGCAGGGAAGGAGACTGGTGGAGTCTCCTCTCTAACTCAGGAGGCAAGAAGGTAGCAGAAGGCTGAGGGGGACAGGCACAAAGCCCCGCTTGCTTCCCTGGCTCCTTTTCTCCTCTGAAGCAAAAGCACTAAGCCACTGAGGGAAGGATAGTGAACTTTCTAGATCCATGGCTCCTGGGAGAAGGTAGAAAAGCCTCTCCCAGGAGACAGGCAAAGAACCGTTGTTGTGGGAAGAAGAGTAGAAGGAAAAACCCTCTATCCCCAGGGACAGAAAGAAACATCTTGGGTCC
This sequence comes from Lontra canadensis, assembly GCF_010015895.1. Taxonomy (NCBI): domain Eukaryota; kingdom Metazoa; phylum Chordata; class Mammalia; order Carnivora; family Mustelidae; genus Lontra; species Lontra canadensis. The sequence goes on along the minus strand of NW_022631069.1, from coordinate 4,575,922 downwards.
AGAATTCTACACTGATTCCAGGAAGACGCCGACAGGGCTGGGGAAGAGTAAATCCATGGAAAGGACTAGCGAGACAGAAACAGACTCATGTCAATAGAGTCAACCGTATCTGCCAAAACACAAGAGCAACGCAGTGGAGCAAGATGGACTTTTCCACGAATGGTGCTGGAACAACCGGACATTCACGTGCCGAAAATGTTATTATTTTTTTTAAGATTGTATTTATTTATTTGACAGAGAGATCACAAGTAGGCAGAGAGGCAGGCAGAGAGAGAAGGGGAAGCAGGCTCCCTGGCAGGCTCCCTGCTGAGCAGAGAGCTGGATGCAGGCTCCATCCCAGGATCCTGAGATCATAACCTGAGACAAAGGCAGAGGCTTAATCCACTGAGCCACCCACACACCCTCAAAAATGTTATTGTTGACCTGAAAATGTAAAAATAATTAGACTTCAGAACTTCAGGTCTTTTGCAATTAAAAGAAGGAATTTCATTGTATCTTGGAATTTATGATTTATTTGTCTTTCAGTTTCTCACCAAGGCAGGAAAGAAACACAAAGATCACCGCAATGGAATTTTTTTTTTTTTTTAGGAAAGGTAGAGAAAAAGAAAGTAGTGGAGGATGGGGAGGGTAGTAATCATTAGAGAAGGGGAGAGGGAATCAAGAAACAAGAAAAAGAAATCTGTCTTAGCGATCTATGACCAGCCCAGTGAGAAATTCCTGACTGGGAGCCAGAAGGCCTGGGTTTAGGCTCCGGCTCGTGAGCTTGGGGATGTCCCTTTACCTGCCTGAGCTTTTGTAAAGTAGCCACATTATAGTATTACCAGGAAAATACCACTAAATGAGATAAGAGATAAAAAAATGACAATTATAAGGCTTGCTAAATAATTTTTAAAAACCAACAAATAATTTCTTCTCTCTGGTCATTTATATTGTTCACAAATCAGCAAAGTTTCCAGAGAAACTTGCAGAAAATAAAAAGTCAAGATGAATACTTTTATGGAGTATTCCATAAAAGCCATTAATCCACCATAGTGACCCAGTCATAGTGACTGGGTCACTATGGTGGATTAATGGCGGTGTCCTACCCTGCCCAAACTCGCCCCTCCCCTCTGCAGCACCCAGGAAGACCCTTGACGACACAGGGGGAGGTGGCTCTGTGTGGGGGCCAGAAGCTGCGGCCTTCTGTCCATGCCTGTGGCTGCTGCTCAGCCCATAGGGGTCTGAGCCTAAGCCTGCATTGCCGGAGGCTGCTTCGCCCTCAGGAAGTAATGGCACCTGGTGTTCATCCAAGTAATTAGCTTAACGCGGTATGCAGGGTGTTATTCGTGTTTCTCATAAATAGGTAATGAATTACTGATGATGACTCCGTAGATTAAAAACAACACCGACGAAGAAAACTTCCAGGCCCCAGAAGGTATTATTAGCCAGTTCAGCCCTGCCCACCGTGGGCCCTGCGTGTGATCCCCTGCACTGCCCAGGCAAGTGGAATGGCCCTGGGAACTCGTAGAAGTGCCAAGGCCATGTGCGCAGACTGGTGTCTCCATCAGGCTCTTTGCCCCTGGCGCCCTCCTTCCACTGATAACAGGGCCACCAAAGCTGTAGGGGTTGACTGCGGGCTGGAGGATCCTGCTGCTGAGATCTGAGCCCTACCTGACATTTCGCTCCCTCCCAGCCCCCAAGGTAATGATAGCTGCAGGGCCTGGGAGTGGGCTGCCTGCCCGGACCTGCTGAGCAGCGGCGTGGGCACGGGAGCCCAGCCTCACTTGCGGAGCCAGGAGTGCACTTGGTCTGTGGCCATGACTGCTTGGTTAGGCTCCCGTGGGCCCCGTGGCTTCACACGGAGCACGTCTGCTTTTTCACTGCCAGTGGCTTTTTCAAGTTACCCCTGCACGTCCTTCCCTCACCATACACTCAACTCCTTAAAGATGACAGATCTCAGACACAGAAGAGACTTTAGAGAGCGCTCACTACGTCTGGGTCCCCCGAAGGCCTTTGGGGTATGTGAGTCCATTCACATTATTTGAAAACCTGGGGAATATGCATTTCTCAAAGGCCCCTGGGAAGCCTTCCATATGCCTACCCTCCCTGGCCTGACTTATCTCCCAGCTTCCCAGTTTCTGTTGGAGCTTCCTGCCTCTTACCTCATGGGGAATACTCAGATGCCCTTGACCTCTGATGCCCACCTGTGCACTCACCTCTGCTTCTCCTGCGCAAGACTTGTCCTTCCAGCTGTCTCCCTGGTTAGTCTTTCTTTCTGAAATTTCGAAATCTAAGATTTCTTCTCCTATAAACAAGCCTGAGGGCTTCCTCTGTCGAAACGGCGCGACCGTGTCACCTACCTGCTCACCTCTGCCGGTCCCTGTCTTATCTCTCTGTCTCTCAGTCTGCGTTTCTCTACCCACTTCTTGCTCCTTTATCTACAGCATTGTCAACAAATCTCCAAAACCTTTCTGCAGCCAGTATCCTCCCTGTACTAAAACCACACTGCCAGAAAGCCGGAGAGCTCACGGATTAAAGGGGGCATCTGTGGTCAGCCAGTCTGGGTTCAGAGCCTGGCCTCCCTTCTCAGCTGCTGTGGGACCTCCTGTAACATATTCCACTTTTCTATGCCTGAGTCGTCTTCTCTGTAAAACGCAGACGATATAATACCCACATGGTGAGGAATAAATAAGACCTGTAAAATAGCAAGTTCTGTTATCATTTACCCCTATACACCCTGACGGTACTGACATTCAACATGCCTAAAACGGACCTTCCCTTCCCTCTTTGAACTTCTTCCTCCTGGCTCCCCACCTGCCCAGGATGGTGGCATCTGTCATTCGGATTCCCTGTGTCTCACCACCCCTCATTGGGTCCTCCTGCCTTCACTCCTTCCGCAAATTACCCTGCACGCCTCAGACCGGTTCATCCTACTCCAGATTGCCTACCAGATAAAGCCCAATCTTCCTGCTCACCACATAAAGCCTTCAGAACCGTGGTGTCCGCCCCCTCTTCCAGGCTGTGTCCACCCCTCTCCTGCCCACCCCAGCCCTGCTCCTTCCCTTATGCCCACCCCCCTTGCCACACTGCTGGATGGTGCATGCCGTTTCCACATCTCGGCCTTCCTGTCCTTGCCCCCTGACACCACCGGCACGGACGTGCCTCAGGCCTCCAGATCTGCAGTCCCATGCTGCGTCCTCCTTGCCCCGCTCTCCACCAGTCCGTCAGGGCTGCACACCGCCATCTGATACGGCCTCCTGGACATGCTCTGCCACACTTCTGTGCCTTTGCCCAGAATGTTTCCTCCCTCTTTATCGGCCAAATACTCATCCTCCAACTTCAGCTCCCAGGGTCACGGCCAGGGGAAGCCCTGCTGCTTCTGCAAGCCGAGCTGGCCTTCTTTCTCTGCACCCGCAGTTCCCATCCCATGCCTGGGTCCATCACAGGGCTCTCATATTGGCTACAAGGCTGTACATAGCAGCCTAATCCAGCAGCCTGAGCTCCTACAGGAGAGTGAGGGGCACACACTCACCCCCCCATCTCCTCTCCTGCTTTGTTTTCTCCTTAGTGCTTGTACCCTCTGACCCCGATACACATGGTCCTCATTTGTCCATCTCTCTCTCCCCTCTAGAATATACACTTTATGAGGGCAGAAGCTTTTGTCTGCCTAGAACAGGGACTGGCACATAGTAAGTACTCGGGAAATTTTTGTTGTGTTACCTGTGTATCCCTAGCAGCTCAGACAGACTACTACAGACTGGCTTGTAGTAGGCACCCAGTGTATGCTTTTGAATGAATGGATGGGTGAATGAACACTTTATCATGTTGTTAGCCTGTTTAAAAAAGTTCAAACACTAGAGTTGGACTCAAGATTCTCTACCTTCTAATCTGGCCACTCAGTTCTGAAGGCTCTGTGTCTCAGTATGAGTGCTTATCTTGAACCCAACTGCTCTGCCACTGCCCTTGACCATATCTCAGATACTCTTCTCCCCACACCCCTAGCCATACTCCAAACAGAAATACTATTTACCCATTTATTCAACTCGTATTTATTAAGCACTTGAGATAGCCAATCCCTGTTCCAGCCTTGTCATCCCCCTCTGCTCATGCTATTTCTTTCTTTCCTCAAGGTAAGAACAAGTTGACCGTGACTGCCATCCAGTCCCCTGTGACTCTCTCCTTAGACACTAATAACCCATATTTTAGCATCCCGTCACTGGCATTGTTAACCAAAATAATACGTGGCTTTTCCATACGTGGCCTTCACAGAACATTTCCTTTTAAAGAATCAGCACTTTAGGGCGCCTGGGTGGCTCAGTGGTTAATGCCTCTGCCTTCCGCTCAGGTCATGATCTCAGGGTCCTGGGTCAGGCTCTCTGTCCCGCATCAGGCTCTCTGCTCAGCAGGGAGCCTGCCTCCTCCGGGTCTCTCTCTGCCTGCCTCTCTGCCTACTTGTGATCTGTCTGTCAAATAAAAAAATAAATAAATAAAATAAAGAATCAGCACTTTATAACATTTCAAACATTTTGGATGGAAATCCTTCCAATATTTTTTTCAATTTTTCCTGTCTTCTTAGACTACTGTATACAGAATATCCATCTAGTCTTTATAACTCAGGCTCATCGCTATTATTCTGTGATGTGACAGTGTGCCAAGAGAGGTAACTGGCATTTAGGAGTTAAACAAGCTTCCCTTTGCAGACCCTGGGGTCTCCTGAGGTCACCTCCTGCTCTCCGTTGTTAAGTGTCTAATTGACAGTGGGATTAGAAATCAGATGATGAAGCCTATTAGAAAGGTTTGTAAACAAAGTGTAAACAATATCTAATGTGAGGGTGTGAGAGATTCTCCTACTTATAAAGTCTGTCCACTTCAAAGAGTGGATTTTGTACCGTCTATTTTGTTGATCAGAGGCCCAAATGCTGTTTTTCAGGTGTATTCAGAATTCTCAAGGCTGGGTAAGTGACTTCTTAAAAAGTGTGCCTTTAGTGCATTTAGCATTTTATATATTTTCTTCTGTTGTTAACTCTCTTTATGTGCATCTGTCAAAACTTTTCAATTAGATTGTTCCCTGATTAGATTATTAACTTCCCAAAGGCAAATTGTATTTTATAGTCCTGCATTCATTTGCTAGGGTTTTTTTTGTGTGTGTGTGTTTTTTTTTTGTTGTTGTTTTGTTTTGTTTTAAAGCAACGACTACGTGGAAAGATCTCTGCTGGAAAAAAGAAAAATAAGATGTGGTATTTACACATTATTGGACAGTGGAATAACCAATACAAGGTAAGAAGGTGAGTATGGAAACCCAGAATGCTATGTGAATTCAAATAGGGGAGAGGAATGTTTTCAGCTTGTGAGAACTAGGGAAGGCTTTGGGAGGAGATGGCATTTGAGCTGGATGTTGGCAGACCCGGGAGAATTTTAGTAACTAGAATTCTACCCATGAGAATGGGCAGGAAGGGAGAAATATACACATTAATTTGTGAAACATATATTGTCATGCTGGAGAGAGCACCCAGCGCAGAACCACACTTTCCTAGTTTAGTCTGGAACAAATGGAGAAGTGAAACAATGGAGTGGCAGATGGAACCCACAATTTTACCTTCATTACTAATTCAGGTTAAGCTGGAGAACTCAATTTTAGGCAAGCACGAAATAAGCCTGACCCACTTGCTGGTAGAAAATGGGAGTCAGGGCAGGCCTCCAGGTTATACAGACCATCCTTCAGCTTCGGAAAAGTTTTCCAGCTCTTACCTTTTACACTTGTATACTTGAAATTATCAAATTGAAATACAGAGTAGATGGCATTTAAATGTGAATTTATTGTCTTAAAATAGAGTTTATTTTGCACTGTTCCCCTTTCCCACAAAAGCACATGGTGAGGTGTCTAGATTTCATAAGCTACAGTGAATTCGAGTCAGTTCCCATCAAGATTTAGTGAGGATCTGTGTATTTCACGGGGACTATTCAGGAGCCTCATAACTAGGAACGGAAATCCCTGGCCTGTTGTAACCTTGAAGGGTCTGCATTTTAAAGATGAAAGACACGTTTTAAAAAATAAAGCTCTGTATTTCTGCATCTGAGCATGGTGGCTGGATCACTGGATTTACCCTTCGGAAGCTGGTTGCTCAAGTCAGCAGCCCCTGCCCCCTGGAGACAGGTGACGGATTGATGAGGGGTGGGCAGATGTCCTGAACTGCCAAGGGTGAGCAGAGGAAGCTGGTGGCAGGCTGGGGGTGGGGGTCAAGGTTGGCACATTGAACATGTGATGTCCTCTGAAGAATTGCAACATATAGGAGAGACCATGGGGACTACAGGGATGGGGGAGAGCGATGGTGAGGGGCCAGTGACAGCTTTGGGAGCTCAAGTTCCCCAACTAAGGCTAGCTCAGGGTGGGTGTGTGTTTCCCCACACCAACTGCCCACAGTACTTGGTTAGGCATGCCTCTACAAGAGAGCTCATCATGTAAGCAGCTTTGGGTTCCAGCCAGATTCCAGACTTTCCGCAGGGATCCCTAGCGCTACCCACACAAGACAACTAAGTAAGAAGAAGGCAAACATTCATAGAAACAGTTGACAACTGTTCAGTGCTTGCTTACTGGGCACCAGCCACTGCCCATACTCTTCACCTGGAGCCTGCAAGGTTGCCATTCTTAGCCCGTCACTTTTTGGACAGGGAAACAGAGACTCAGAGATGGAAGCCCACCCTGTTAAATCAGGACCGAAACCTGGGGTTGCCTGACTGCCTGCAGAGGTGTGTTCTTCCAGCAGTTTCCAGAAAAACGAGGTGGTGGTGGGGGTGGCCGCAGTGATTGCTCTGTTAGAGGAGGACAAGGGGGAGGGGTGGCTCTGGGGGTCTGGGTGTGTGTGATTATTTGTGGGGTCATTTCCCGGGCTGTGTGTGAGTTTAAGTGTGCATAATGTACATTGGTTGCGGTGTGGGTGTATATGGATATTTGTAGTTCAGTTCTAGGAATGTGTGTGTATATGTGTGTGTGGATGGGGGGTCTGGTCCCTGGGCTGTATGAACGTATGTAGGTCTCCGGTGAAGGCAAACAGGCTTGGATTATGTGCATGATTGTGTGTGTGTGTGTGTGTGTGTGTGTGTACACGCGTTTGAGGGTGCAAGTATGCTGGGGTGCAGGGTGGGGTCGATCCCGGGCCATGTGTTAACTATGTCTGAATGTGTGTGTGGTGAGTCCCGGGGTCTGTGTGTGCATGTGTGCACGAGCGTGTGTCTGTGAGCGCGCCGCGGCTGTGGGGAGACAGGGGTGGGGGGCGGGGGCGGGGGCGGGGGCGGGGAGACGCCGGCCGGCCCCGCCCTCCGCTGCAGGTGGGCTGGGCCCGCGGCGGGGCCGGCCGCGCTCGCTGCTCTTGGCTCGCGGCCGCGCCGGGCTCGCAGGGCTGGGCTCGGGCTGCGGGGCGGCGCCGGGACAGGAAGCGGAAAGCGGCAGTGCAGCGGCGGCGGCGGCGGGGCTCTGCCTCTAAGGGAGCCCAGCGCAGGCCGCAGAGCCCGGACCGCTGTGAGCCGAGAGCGCGGGCCGCGGAGCCCGCACGGCCGGCGCAGAGGTGAGTCCCGCGGGAGGCCAGGCGCGGGGTGCATACCGCGGGCGCAGAGACGCCCCAGCCGCGGAGTCCCCGCACCCCCTACCCCGCACTGGGACCCCGGGTCCCCGCCCTCCTCGCCTCGGGCCGGGAGCCCGCTCCCCGCCTCCGCACCCCTACCGTGCCTCCCGGGATCCCACTCCTTTCCCAAGCCTGCGAGGTGCGCCTCTCTTGCCCCGGCCCCTGCCTGCCCCGCGTTCGCTGTTGCGCCCCACTACCCCGGCACTCCCTCCCCGCGCCTCGGACGCCGCCTGCTGCCCCGGCCGCACTTTGGGGTGCGCCCCGGGGTGCGCGTTCCGGCCGGCCGGCGGGGAGTGGCCGACGTTCCCGGGGCACCGGGTGGCCCTACCGGCCCTGCGGCGGGGGGAGGGGGACGGCGGGCCGCTCTCCGCTCCCCGGGAACCGGGCGCGCACCGCGGCTTCCAGCCCGCCGCGGGGTTCGACCCGGTACCCGCCAGCGCCGGGAGCCGCCGGGTCCTGCCTGGGTCAGAAACCGGCATAGAGCCGGCCTGTGTTCGCACCTCGCTTACAAAATTGAGCCGGCCCCAGAGGCCTGGGGGGCGAGTCCGGTTGCGCCCGGGAGAGCGCAACAGGCAGGTAGGAGTTTACTTTCAAAAAACGCCGGGGTGGAGCGGAAGACATCCGGCAAGTCTCTGCCCGAGGTGTCCCGGTTGGAAGAAATCTCTCCGCGCCGGGGCAGCCTTCGCCACGGGCAGGACCTCATTTCCTCCTGCAGTCTTTGAACTGCCCCAAGCAACGCGCCCAGAGAAGTGTGAAGCTTTATAAAAATTTAAACGCGTCGCCGGTGGAGGCAGGCGTTGGGCGGAGCCGTGGCCTGGCGGAGATGAGCTGGTGAGCCTCGAAGCTGAGAAATCTCTTGCTCAGTTTTCACATCTACAGACCAGGTATAATGGCCCAGCCGGGAAGGTGTCGTGAGCCCGTTTAGCTCCTCGTTAAGAGATGTCAGAGCGCTTTATTGTGATGATTGTGTGGCTGGCGCGTGCATTTTGTTAAACCCTTAGACCGGGCTGTGGTTGGAAATGCATGTATTTTGAGACCTTTATGCCAAAAGCTAGCAAGCTGTAAAGAATCTGACATTTTCCCTGATATGTTTATAAATTTTACAGAGTTGCTGGAAAATATTATAGCTTGTGTCACCAATCAACAATGCTAATTAGCATTCTTCTTCCTGGGGGGTGGGTTGTTTGATTACACAGCTCCTAGGCTTTTTAGTGACATGGCAGAAACTGTCTAAAACCGGGGAAAAGTAATTAGTCATTTTATGTAACCACTAGTTAGAGTTTTTAGAGTTGAATTAAATCAGTGTGATATAGCTGGGGCTTTGATTTCTGGGAGGAAACTGTTTTATTCTGCAGTTCATAGAAACAACACTCTTTACCTACCCATGGGCTTTTAGCATTCCCAAACATTGGTGTCTCTCAGGGTAATTAGTGGAACATATAGTGTGAAGTTTTCACTGTTACAGCCTTTGCAGTGTGACTCGATTGCAATTTAATTTGTAAGTAGAATGGGAGAAGAATTTTGGGAATGGCCTGTTTGTAAGGACAGCTTACCAAGCAGGACGTTTTTATTGTCTTAGGTGTTTGAACAACAGGACAGAAGCGTAAAGGAGAGTTTCCCTACAAGCCCCAATTCCATGTCACCCCAGTCTGCTGAAGAATAAACAGATGTTGGGTTAAAAACATCTTCTCCCTCCATCCCCTAACACACACAAACACACACCCTCTCTGCCTCAGACCTGGCATCGCGTTCGTGCTTATCGCATTGTATTTTAATAGGCAGTGTGTACCTTTTGGCTGGGAACCCCTTAGGAGCTCCAGCTCTTTCTGATTCTTTTCTCCCGGACTCCCCACAATGCTTGGGACGCTGAACCTGTGAGCAGGAGTTGGAAATTACAAAATTCTTTGTGGGTTATGTATGTTTTGGGGCAGTCCGTGATTGTTGCCTACCCTCTGAGATGTAAATAAACAGTTCTGGTAATCGCTGTATTGCTGTACGTTTTCCATGGTTCAAGCCCTGGATCCTTCGCTTACTGTGACCTTGCTTTCCTTAACTGTAACTTGACCTGAATGCTTGTTGTTCCTTATATGGCGTGTTGTGAGGATTAAGTGAGATATTACATACAAAAAAGACTTAAACAGCCCACAGCATATAGTAAGCACACGATGAACTGTAGTCTGTTTTTTTATTAGTGCCAGGCACTCTCTCTGTCAAGTGAACTAGCTGTGGTTAGGGGGTTAGCTGTGTGCAGACATGTGATGTGGGCATCGTGCTGTGCCATTTTCCAGAAGGTGGACAAGACAGGTGTAAGTGGAGGGGCGCCTGGGTGGCTCAGTGGGTTAAAGCCTCTGCCTTCGGCTCGGGTCATGGTCCTGGGGTCCTGGGATCTAGCCCTGCATTGGGCTCTCTGCTCAGCAGGGAGCCTGCTTCCCTCTCTCTCTCTGCCTGCCTCTCTGCCTACTTGTGATCTCTGTCAAATAAATAAAATCTTAAAAAAAAAAAAAAGACAGGTGTAAGTGGATTTGAGGCTGGACCATGTCTTCACTAGTGGCTTTGGTCTTGCCTGAAGCCTGATGAAAATGTGTGTGCCGCTCTCCCATCAGGGTCTTTCTGAATCCCATTTATTGGACAGTGATCATTGGACTTGGCACCATGGGATTTACAGAGAAGGTAGTACTCGTAAAATCTATTTTTTGAAGCTTAAAAATCTAGCAGGGGATAAGGGAGCCACTTGAAAATAGATATGCATCATAGAACCCCAGATACTTTAAGCATTCACAGCTCTTCGGAAATCTATACCTAGCTGCTGGGGGTGTTTCAGAGGTAATTAGGGACTGGAGCCAAGAGCAGTTATTCTAGGAAGGTGAGTTGAAATCATTGGCAAAACAGGTAAAATGAGGTTGACATTTTCTTTGCCTGTGTACAGTGGCCCAGGATCATTCTTCTAGAAGAGGTCTATTGTAATACAAGTATCATTGGATTTGTCACAGATGCCACAAGCCCTCTGATCCCTGTATCAGTGACCTGGATGACGTGTTATGGTTTATAGACCAGAAGTTCATCCAAATGTTTTGCAGAGCTTGCCATACTTCTTCCCACCTTCCCTTACAACCCCAAGGTCCTCTAAATAAATGCAATAACACACAGTCTTTTCTGATCTGCCTGATATTCCCTTCCAACCTGGGACTAGCAAAAGGAGGCCCAGGGAACAGAATAGACGTCACTAGATTAGCTACAGTTAATGGTATTCGTCCAGGATAGAGTAGTACTGACCAAACAATGCATGTTAAGAGTATGCAAGGAATACAGAGGTCTCATGCCATACCCACATAACCTTCCTAACTTCACTTTACTGATAAACAATAATGCCTAACAGTTGTGCTTTCTGCATACAAGGCCCTATTCTCAACGCCTGTGAATTCTCTCATATAATACCCACTGCAAGCCGTTAAGTAAAATATAATTCTGTTGTTAGAGTTAGGGAAACAGGCACAGCAAGGGTAAGTAACTTGATCTGAGGTTATACAGCTGATACACACCAGAGCCAGGATTTGAAGGTTGATGGTGTTAACTCCAGAACTTTTGTTCATTGCTTCTCCTCCGTTGAGGAAGAGCTGACCATGAACAAAATTATTTCAGTTTACATGTTCCCTTTGGGTGCCCTCTAACCGAAACGGGGTACCTTGAGAAAAATGTCCACCACAACACATAATAAAAATAACAATTAATGGGGAAAAATAATTAGTGGAGCAAACGCTTTAGCATTCTCTGTATGATAAAAAGTAGTAAGCACCATCTACCTAAACGTAACAGTACCAGAACCTTCTTTCCCTTGGAAATAACCTCCACCACGGAAGGAGCGGAGCGGCTCTTGAGATGCAGCGTGCCTCCCTGTACCCCTTGAGAGAGAACTTTCTACCCTCCAAACCAGAGTTCCCTTAATTACTTAATAGCTGTAGGCAGAGCTGTTGATGTTTTTATAATTTCCTTTTCGCCAAGGTTAACTTAATGTTTACCACTGTCATTACCGTAACGTATTATTTCCCTCAGATGATTTGCTGAACACTGTGTTTTTCTTTTAAGTAGTAGTCAGGCACATTATATGTGGGTGAACCTGACTTTAGGGAGAGATTCTCTTGGAGGACACTGATGGTCATTTTGTTTTGAATAAAGTGTGGCGAAGGGGCTTCTCTGGGACCTTCTGCCGCACAGCAGAAGTACACTGGTCTCAACTTTGCAGAGATGTGAACTGACCAGCTCCAGCCCCATGCTGGCTTTTGCCGCCAGGCCTCCCCACCCCACCCCCGCCCAGGCAGTGCCTGCAGTTGCTGCTACAGCCAGGGTGCAGGGTGGTGGATGGCAGGAAGGCAGGGGGAGGCAGTGGGGCCGGGCGCTATCAGGCATCAGCGGGACTGACACCATAGCTTAATCCTACCCTAGCATGTCTGGAATAGAAACGTTGCCGCTGAGGACACTGTCCCGTGATCCAAAAGCTGGCGGTTCTGACGTCGCTGCTCAGCTCATCTCAGCTCATCACCGCGTTGCTCTCCCCTCCTGGAGTGCGGAGAATGGCAGATGGGCAGCCTCCAAGGTTCTGCCCATGGTGCCTCTGTGGCCTCCACAGCCTGAGGTCGGCCACAGACACCCTCCCTCGGCACACAGTTACTGAGCATCTGGTACACAGACGTTGCCGATCGTGGTCCAGGGTGCTGTGACGGGCCCCCCGTCACCTGGAGGATCTGGAAAGGCCTCTTGAGAGAAGCAGCGTTGTCATTAAACTGGGCTCCAGGCCTCAATGGGCCTGGAGCCCCAGAACGGGAGTGCAGCTGGCCAGGTGGGCCGGACCCTGCGGACCCAAGGGAGGTTTTCCTGTTGTATTCCAACTTTAATGGGACCCCACGGAAGGGTTTGAAGCAGAGAGGTGACATCCACATTGTGACGTGGAAGATCACCGTGGCAGCTGCCCAGCTGCACTGTATGGGTCATCTCCAGGGGCCCACAGTTCCAGATTCTAGGATCCGTATTTCCACCTTTATGTGGCTATTCTGTTCAGGCCTGTGCTGCCTCCTGTCCATTTATTACCCCGGGGGCGGGGGTGGGGGTGGTGGACCTGATTCCTTGTCATTGCTTTATTATCTTCCTGATAACGGGTCCCTCTGACCTTATTTGAGTTCTGCTAATTTCTTGTGCATACAGCGAACTATCTCATAAATATATCATTGCAGTGATAAGCTTCACGATGGGTGTTTCTATTAACTACATCCACGCTCTTTCATTGGGCCTTAAAATGAGTCCGCTCTGGATATTGTCAGTTTGCCTCTGTTGCTCTTGCTTAATCCTTACTCAGATCTGGGACAGGAGTTGATAACCATGAGAGGAGCAGCATGACTTAGGGGAAGGAGCCTGAGCTCAGCGTAGACTGTAGACCAGATTCCATGGGGAAACTTGCAGGCTTTGTGACAGGTTAGCCCTCTGTCCAGGGAGCCTGGGGGAGGTGGGTGGCCGAGCTCCAGGAGAGTGAGGGGAGGCTCCTGAGGACAGTGACAGTGGGATGTGAGGGAATCCTGGGAGAGAGTGTCAGACATGGCATGGGGCTGGGTGGACAGGATTGGTGTGATGACTGTATCCCCCGGCAGAGGACACTGGAGAGAATAGGCCAGGACTCCAGAAAGCACTGGTGGGGATAATGATAATCCCAAGGGGATCAAGAGGCAGCTGAGTGGGAGATGCGCACTGGGGATTTACTCTTTCAGTGTATGTCAAGTGCCTAATACGTCCATATGCTGCGGTAGGGAAACCGTGGCTCCTGTCTCCAAGCTTACACTAGAGTAAATCCATGGATGGAGAGGAAACATGGATGAGTTTTGAGCCTTAAGGGATAACTTGATGGGAGAGAGGGCGGGAGTGTTGGAGAAGCGGTGGCATCAGCGCCATCCTGTCAGAGGATGGACGGCCGCAGGAAGCTCTGGGAAGACAGGCAGGGCGCCAAATGTGCGCCTTGTCATTGCTGTGTCCTAGCATTGCCTAGCGTGCTCTCCTGTGGCTGCTTGCTAAATACAGAGAGAGATGAATGCAGAATGGGATCAGAAGGTCTAGGGAAAGGAGGACGAGGGTGTGACCTTTGGATGTGGCCCACTTAGAGCTGTTTCAGTGGAGTGTTGAGGGAGGAAGATTGGGGTGGCAGTTGAGAGGGAGGGAGTGGCAGCATATACAGACCACCCCTTTGAGGAGTACAGGGAGGACTTGGGGAGAACCCGGACATGGGTGCTGGTAGAGTTGGGTAGAACCTTTCCCCAGAGGGCACTTGGGAGCCCATGATTGCCTTTGAGGGACGTGCCTGGAGTTGTCTTAATGGATGGCCAGAGATTTTAATGAGTACTTGGAATGATGTCCTCTTGCAGAGGGGGAAGGGGAATGGAGCCTGGGTTACCATGAGCCTTACATAGGGAGCCTGGTTTATTGCTCTCAGGGACCTAGGAAGAGCTCGTGTTAAATGGCCTCATTTTATGGGGGGCAGGGCAACAGTGTCTCCAGTGATGTCTCCATCAGGAAGCATGAATAGCACCAGCCCAGGTCTGTAGGGCCTGGGTCATCTGCCTCTGAGACACCCCAGCAGCATTTAGCCAGAATTAGCTGGAAGTGGGGACAAGAAGGGGGGTGACCGGAGAGCCCCGGGCCAAGGACCTTGAGGGAAAGAGGCTCCTGCTGGGCAGGCCTGGGGATTTGGCTCACCTCTTGGTGTAGGTGTCAGCCAGGTACAAAGCAGATGAACAAGCAGCAGACCCTAGAGCAGAGAGATGAGAACCGAGGGTGCTGGCAGCTCCCTGAAATTGCTGGTGGAAAACGGTGGGAGGCAGAGTTGGGAGCAAAGAGGGTGATTATGATTGTCTCTTGCTGTCTTCTAAGGAAGTGGAGGTGGTCCAGAAGCAAAACTCACATTCTGAAAAAAATGCCACTACGTTTTCACAGCCCACAGACTAGGGACCTCATTTGCATTTTATGGGTGGGAAACTGCCTTGCTTGAGTGCACAGTTGGTTACCAACCCCCGGGTGCTGAGATGCCGTGTGGAGATGGGCTGCCAGTGGCGGGGTGAGCCAGGCACTGGCTCTGCCCTGCTTCTGTCCAGGGTTTTCTCTTGCTTAGAAAGACAAGAAGGGACATGAGTTTTCAGAGCCTGAAGGGGAGTCTTATAGCCCCAACTCTCACTTACCCGCTGCCCCTGCCGCCTGTGCTGGGCCCACTTGCAGCTGGAGCCCCCTTGTTTCTCCCAGCAGCCCTGGTACTCATACTCGACAGTGTGGGTTCTCAGAGCTCAAGTAATTTGACTGAGGTTACGGAACCAATATGTGGGGAAAGCCAGGCATTGGAACCCAGCCCCCGATCCTGTGTGTGTTTCCTTTCTCAGATCAACCCTGTGATTTTTTTTTTTTTAAAGATTTTTTATTTATTTATTTGAAAGAGATCACAAGCAGGCAGAGAGGCAGGCAGAGAGAGAGGGAGGAGGAAGCAGGCTCCCTGCTGAGCAGAGAACCCGATGTGGGACTCGATCCCAGGACCCTGGGATCATGACCTGAGCTGAAAGCAGAGGCTTTAACCCACTGAGCCACCCAGGCACCCCAACCCTGTGATTTTTTTTTAAAGATTTTTTTATTTACTTTTTTGACAGAGAGAGAGCACAAGTAGGCAGAGTGTCAGGCAAAGGGAGAAGACTCCCCATTGAGCAGGGAGCCAGAGGCGGGACTCGATCCTGGGACTCTGGGATCATGACCTGAGCCGGAGGCAGCTGCTTAACTGACTGAGCCACCCAGGTACCCCTCAACCCTGTGATTTATCCCAGTTTGACAGATGAGGAGTCTGAGGCTGAAGAAGGCAAGTGGCTTCTCCTGGCTTCTATCAGACAGCGAAGAGCTCTGACTAGAACCCACTGCTTGCCTGGGGCTCTTGATGGCAGAGGAGGTGGGAAACCAACCATGAGTCATGAGACCCAGGACAAGGGAGGCTAGCCCCTTGGTCACAGCGCCTGGAAGTGAATGCATCTCACTTCCAGGCAGAATGAACGCTAAGGGCAAAGCCCTCTTAGGTGGTATTTGAGACTGGGAGCTGTGTTGGTGTGTGGCAGTGACCAGGAGGTTGGCTCTGGACCTGCAGGTTGCTGGGGGTGGGGTGCTTGGGAGGGGTACTGGGGGGGGTGCCTTGGCCCCTTCCCAGTAGGGGTAGGCTGTGGCATTTGCAGCTCCTTTGTTCTCCCTTCACACTTAAGTCACTGGCTCTGTTTGCACTTTCAGCTCCCAGGGGAGGGCGGGGACACTGGAAGGAGGAGCCTTGAGGGGCGGAGACCAGCAATGGGGTGCGGGATGCTGGGAGAGACAAACTTGTGCTTCTCAGGCCTTTAGAAGTAAAGGGTTTTTAGCACTCAGGCCTCAGGAATGTACTTGGAAGTGTTTCCAGTGTATTTTTATTGCAAAGCAATAGCTAATGGAAACGTGGGGCAAAGACCCCGGAGCCTGCAACTAATAAGTCACCTGCTTTCCTTCATTTTCTGATGTTCCCTCTTAATCGCTGTGTTTACGTAAGCCTGCTATATGATTTTAACTGTAACAGCAGGCTCAGGGTGTATCCATGATCCTGTAGTCTGGTCTTTAAATTTACCATTATGTTGTAAAACTTCCCATTCTTCCTGATTATTTTAAACAGCTATGTGATATCTGAGTGGAGGAACTGTGTTTTCCTTACCTATTCCAGCGCTTTGGGGGCATTTCGCTTATTTCATGCTTTTTCCTGCTGTAAACAACGCGGTAATAGTTTTTCTTTGAAAAAAATCAGTTCTCTAAGATAAATTCTCTGGTGTTTGGATCCCTGGTTTAAAGAGATAGAGAATTTTTTTTTAATTGTTTTTTGGAAACTATGAGCAAAATCCCTTAAAAGCCGCTTTCCTGCGTATTGTTCTTATAACCAGCAAACTGTCAGTGGGGACTGGGCCCTGTCTAGGCTGTGGGAAGCCACTTCCTCCAGCCTGAACCCGGGCGGTGAGGTTGTGTGAGGCTGTGTCCAGGAAATGGCCGGGGGCCAGGTCTCTCCTACGTCTGTTAGGCCAGCTGCTGTGCTAGAGGGGTAGCCTGCCTAGTCCCTACCTGTCTTCCTCCGGGACCCCTAGGGAAGCACTTAGCGTTTAGACGCTCCTTCCCTGCTTGCTTGTTCTCCAACAAAGACCCAGAGGGGAGGTGGCTGCTATCATTTATCTTCCAGAATCTTTAGGTTGCCTTTGGAAGTTGATTCTCTTTTTTTCCTCCCTGCTTTTCCTAGAATTTGTTCCTCTCGAAGAGCGGCTCCTGGATCTCCAGACCCTTTGCAGCTTTCAAAGTCTAGTTGGTGAAATTCTCTACCTCCGAGGAGAAACACTGCTGCTGCTCCTTTCTCAAGAGCAAGCTCCCCATTGCTATGGATACCGAGTCCACATATTCTGGATATTCTTATTATTCCAGTCATTCGAAGAAATCTCACAGACAAGGGTATGTAAGCTCTAGATTGTCCCGCATTTCCTGGAAACTCGCAGGTCAGTCCAGCCTAGACTCACTTTCCAAGTGGTAAAGCCAGGTTGTGGGGCTGTTGTTGCCAGAGGGTCAGTCCAGCGGCCCACAAGCAGGCGGGCTTTAAGAGCATTTAACATGTGCTGGGAGTAACTGTACCACCAATTTACATTTTATAGCTGCCATTATGGTTGATGACCTTAATTTCTCACAATTGATTTTAAATTAAAGTTTCTCCCTGCAGTGGAAATGGTTTTCATTTCTAAATACTTCTCACAGACAACAGGTCTCCCAAAGCTTTACCAAGATTGTAAATGAAAATTAAAAAAAAAAGTGTTGATTTGTTGCTTTTTACCTAAAGTCGCTGACTCATTGCCCTTTAGGCATTTGCAGTGAGGTTTATACACTAGGTGGTGGGATTGGCCTAGTGCCGTATTTCTCTCTTGATGAGTTTTCCCAGTAAACAAGCCTGGGTAATGAAAACCCGCCATGCAGGGTGATGGGGGCCAGACTCCCTCCCGCGCAGGTCTTCGCTGGCGTTCATAGTGCCTGCAGTATTACAGACCTGGAGACTGATTGGTGAGTAAAAGAACAAGGGAATGAGTGGATGGAGAGGGTGAGAAAACAGTTGGTGAAGTGGTAGTCCCACCTCTTTCTTAGACTCCTCATCTGTGAAATGGGTCCAGCCACCTCACGGGGCTGTTGAGAGAATTCCGTATGATTGTGCATGTAAAGCATTTAACATGGCCAACAGTGGGAGGTCACTAACCGGTGACTGTATGAATGCTGTTAACAGCCGTGGCATTTCAGCATCACGCTCAAAGGTCCCAACTGGCCACTGCCCAAAGGCCCAGCTGCAGTCACAGCCCCGTGAGGACTGGGAATGGTGTTTCCCTGACCAAGCAGTTCCTCTCAAAAGCAGCCAAATGCAGAGTGGGACTTTGTTTTGTAATGCAGCGATAAGATGTGTCGACCTAATAGACTTATTTATTTGTGAGCCTGTCTGCATGTACACAGGCAGCCAGAGGTTTGGAAAGATATTCTCTGAGCTGCCCACAGTGGATCACCGCAGGAAAGGGGCCGAACACAAGATGGTGTCTGATGGGAATTTTGTTTTTGCTTTATCTTTCTGTACCTGTTCAGTCTTCTACAAGGGTGTGTCTTGTGTTTAAAAATCTGAATGGAGTGAAAGAATGAGAAACAACAATTTTCAGATTGTTTAATGACCTGAGGAATCATGTTTATGAGGCCATGATATAAAAAACAAGAATCAAAACTTTGTGCTTTATAATAATTATGTATTTTTATGAGAAGATGAATGGTAACATTATTGGCCGTGCCTGTCTGGTCTCTGAATATAGGGATCATTAAAATTATGGGTGGGTTTTGTGTTTTTGTGTTTTTGTTTTTTTAAGCCTTCATTATTTTCTAAATTTTCACGTGTTGGTTTTAAAGTCATAAAAATGTGGAAAAGGGTGTGAAAGAGCTCGTCCTGGAGCCTGGGTCAGTCTTCCTGGCAGCATGCTGAATAGAAGTCTGCCGAGGGAGGCCTCAGGTGACACGGCAGAGCCCAGATCTCTGGAAAGTCAGAACACCTCTGGGGATCAAAGATTCATCACCAGTTTCAACCAGCGAGTAAAACATTAGAGTCATCCTAAAACACCAGAAACAGCTGTTTGGAAACATCCAACTGGAGAAAGCCATTCCTTTGTCCGTATACCAAGCTTCTCTTTTCCACACAGCAGTGACAGAAATAGGAATTTGGGGTGCCACTCGTGCTTGGGGATGAATGGGGGACGACGTTTTACTCGACTCTGAGGAGGAACCATCTCGGATCTCCTCTGCCTACACATGGGTCCCAACTGTCCTATGTGTGGGCCCCTGGCTGTGCTCCAGTCTTTTCTTAGGCCCCTTGGGGCCCCCAAAAATTGGTCCAGCAGTGCTCTTGTGGTGACGTTAAGAGATAATAACTTCCAATTAAAACGGCATGCCAAACTCTTAATGCCTCCCTTGGACCCATGTGGAAAGTACTTGGCAAATGAGAGTACAAGCTGAGCCTTTGAATAAAGTAATCAAGGAGTGCTGCTGAATGCCTATTCAGAAAAGCTCTGGGTGGAGGGGATGGCCATCAGAGATTCCATGGGTTCTTGAGGAAAAAACAGCACCCACATGTGGTGAATTCCCTGAGGGTCCTGTAAGGCGCAGTAGCTAACTATGGGGCAAAGCTTGTAGTCTGTAGATGGTGTGGGCCCAGGAGTACTGTGTCGGGCATAAAGAATATTAAGCCATAAGATTACCCCTCACCATTGTATAAGCAGGCCCTAGCGCCTGCCAAGGGTATGGTATCCCCCAGATGGGTCCCCGTGAAGGCTGTTCTGCTCAGGGATTTGTCAGGAATTTGAATGGAAAAGGAAGAAAGGGGAGGGACCTTGCTTTGGGGTAATTGTATTAGGCCTCTCACCCAGAAAGGAATAATGAAGTGCACCAAATTTGATATGCCCAGTGACACCGTGATCATCTGTGGGGGGCTGGCTGGGTTCCAAACAGATGACACCTGATTCTTTTCCAACAAAGAGGTCAGCAGGCTGGTTTTGTGATGTCTGCTCTCTCCAGAAGGTGTCCAGTTAGTCAACTTGCTGGGAAAATGGTGCCGACTTCAGCTGACCTTGTCTTACCTTTTGAGCCTGGAGTAGCAGTTCCCTGCGTCACATACCACAGCGGCCAGCGATGCTAAGGAACACTTGGTGGGCACCTGTGAGGACCCTCAGCTCCTGTCCCCCATCCTCATGGCTGTCCTAGAGCCATGGGAGGTGGTACCCCCGTTTAGCAGGCGATAACATGGGAGGTGCGGAAAGGCAGTGCTGTTTGCCTGACCTTACGAGCCTAGCAGGTACCCTTGGCAGGTTTCCGGCCCGACTCGTTGGCCCTTTGGAAGCCCGGCTCCTCCCCGGGCTGTGCTAGATGGGGAGCAGCTAGAGGGGGAATGGGGGTGGGGCAGGAAACTCATGTGCTGAAATGCACTGTCCAAGAGAGGATGGCCAGGATAGGGAGGGAATTGGCGCTTTTGTTCCCAGGCGGCCTCAGAGTTGGTTTGTGCTGCGCCCAACCCTCCCACCCGAGTCCGTTGCTGAGCCATCGGAAGCAGCCAGACAGCCCCACCGTCAGCCAAGCAAGGGCAGGTAGTGGGTGGTGATGGAGAAGGAAAGGGCGGAGTGACTGGTAGGGCTGGCTTTCCCCAAATAGAAAGAGACCAACAACAGAAACAGCTAAATCGTCTTTCCCAGGAAATGCCGACTGTAGTGGGAAGGGAAGAGGAACTGATGGGGGTTCTGGCTGGAACCAGGGGCGTTTACAGCTGCCCCCAAGGGCCCAGCTCTGGAATCATCTAAGTAGATGGGTTTATGCACATAAGCACGGCAGGTACGGACACCTGCCTGGGCCTCCTGCGTGCCGTTGCTTGCTCTTCCACCCTCTGGCCTGCACACACTCAAGCACAGATACACTGTACCCTTACTGGTGGATGTTGCCTGGAGACCGATGCTGAGATACAGCAATTCCTGCAGCTGACGCACCTGCCCAGCAAAGGCACGAGGTGATCCCTACTACTCAGGCACATCGGGAAACCCTCCCTGGTGCGCCTGGGTTCCTAACAGCCGTTTTGTGGTTTGATAGCCATACCCACTGCCCCCGCCATGCTCTGCCCCATCTCCTGTTTTCACTCTTAGACCCCATGAACGGATTGTCTTCACCACCGCAAAGCCCTCTCCCAGAGTGCACTTGGCCCTTGCTTGGAGTCCCAGCGTTGGGAGTATTGAGAAGAACACGTGGGCTCCTCGTGCAGTGAAGCAGCCATCCTGTGCTCCGAGCTCGGCACCCTGGACAGCACTGGATGGCAGTATTTTTGTTGGACTTCTCTATTTAGAACCTGCTCGGACACCTTCCTGGAGCAGTAGTTCATGACCAGTGATTTTTGTAAAAGCTGCATGGCCCCTCTCGGTCCCTTGGCAGCGGGGACTGGCACAAGACTGATGCTGAGTCCTGCATGCTGGCCTGAGCCTTCCCTCCAGCCTCCTCCTCTGAATGCCGCTTTAATAAGGAAGCTACTCTACCTCTACATCTTAGGGCTGTGCATAACGGGCCCATTACTGAGCCCTTGCTGCATACAGGCACTTCACAGACAGCCAGACTTCCAAGCACTCACTCCCACACCCCTCTCCCCAGGAGCATTTGGGTGGAAGAACCCTGGGGAAAGTTTCCTGGACGCCCTGCATCCTGATCACCTGGGGTGCTGGTGAAAATGTCATTCCTGTTGTCTCTCTTCCAGAATTCCCTAGGGGTGGGGCCAGTGAATGTGCACTCAAATGCCCACTCCAGGTGGTGTCTCTGCACACTCGGGTGTGAGAAGCACTGGTTTCAGGTTTCTGGCTCTGGGGGATGAGAGAACCTTCCTGGAATTATTGAATGATAGGTTCCTATCCGGTTTACCAGATGTCACCAAGGGAATGGTTCAGGCTGGGCCTTCTCCTTTGGATGCTGTTGGGCCCTTTAAGAGCCAGCTGGGGTGGGCCAGGGGTCAGAGTGATGGCTGGCCCTGGGGAGGCAGTTTCCAGCCCTGGGTGTGTCCCCGACCTGCTTTCTGCCTTGGCCGGGTTCAGGCTCCACCGCTTGGCATTCAGTGAAAGAATTTTGGTGTCCAGTGGAATTTGTGCTGTCACAGGATTTGACCCATGGGAGTAGTGCATAGATAGATGGGGTTGGCTAGATAGACCTGACTTGGTGATGGAAACACAAGATAGAAGAGGAGACTCCTGGGTCAGCCAATGGAGGCCCTGGGAAGCAGGGATTCTAGACTCCGCCCATACAGGTCACCCCGAAGAGTGCCCAGGTGCCTGGGAGGGCTCTCCCAAATGGTTTATTGTTTCTCACACTCGGGCCTTTTGAAGTGATTGTCTTTGGCAACTCAGAGCGTTGGGCTCATCGCGTTGTGCTGCCCAAGGTCATAGGGCATTTGTGCCTGCCAGCAGTAGCTCCACAGGAGGATTTCAGAGCTCAGTGGTTCAAGTAGAGGGTGCCCGGATGAGCAATAGGAATGTTCATGTTACCAGATCTTCAGTCGTTCTTCAGATCAGTGCAGCCATAGCGGGTGTGAATCAACGTGGTGGGAGCAGACCTGGGGTCGCATCGTGCCACTTACTCCGACTTTGGCAAGTCAGTTAACCTCCGTGAGCCTCGGTTTTTTCCATCTCTGAAATGGGGACACATCTACTGGCTTCATACAGTCATTGTTAGGATTAGGATGGGGTGAAATTAATATCATAGAGCACTTAGGAAAGCACTGTTTAAATTGGAGGGGGGAGTGGAATGATCGGCATTGATAGATACATCTCTAGGTTAACTGATTTTCTGCTGTCCCCCTAGTTACCTGGTTAAACTAAAACACCCAAGTTGATGAGAACACATGCGTTTCTAGACTCTAATATAACAGTAGATCAGGATGGTAAGTTAAGCTCCAGCAATTAGAGACGCTCTCAACTGAGAGTTTCTGGGGCCGAGGACGCCTCCCTGCTCTTTGAAGGAACCAACCACTGCTTATCCTAGAGAGGTGCTGAGAAGGTCAGAGTTTGCCCGCAGGAAGTCTGCATGGGATTTTGTTGGCTAAGTAGCAGGTTATTAGGACACACACTGTGGAGGGGAAGGAGTCGGACCACGTGTTAATAATTCCTTCCACATCTCCTCTGAGGCCCCTGTACTGATCTCTGCATACATTACCTATGCAGTATTATCATTGTCCCCATTTCACAGAGAGGAAACTGAGGTTTTCAGAAGTTGAGTAACTTGTGCAAGGTCACTTAGGAGCATGACTGAGATCTGACTGTTGTCCCCAAAGCCTGTGTGTGCAGTGCTCTGTCCTGCCTGGGGGGACCTTGGGAATGAGAGCAGGTGTTTGAAGGGATGTCAAGGTAGCCTCTAAGACAGGAGGCCCTGATGGACAGGCTCCTTCTGTGGGAGCTTCTGGACTGACTGTCATAGTTGGGGACAGGAGTGCCAGTTTCCATAGGTGGTTAGTGGCCAGGTTGTGACTTTAGAGCTTTGCACAGTGATTGATTTCCTTTCATAATTTCAAGATTGACCCGAGGCAGGGTGCTCTCATAGTTACCCTGGAAGACCACCCAGGAAGTTTATCTGGGGTAAAATGAGGCAGCAGCCTGCTTTCCTTAGGAAGCCTGAAAATGCACACACATGCCCACACGCACCTCTTGGTGTCATTTGTCCTGGCTTTTATTGTTCCTCTGGATGCCTTTGAATTCAGCCAGAACCTATGGGAATGACTTTCAGTTTGAATTCGTAGGAATGAGAAGTAAATGCTTCTTTGTACTGGTTTAGGATTTCCTTTCTTCTCAACTTGTCCAAAGGTGTAGGGTGACAGCATGTCCCAGATTTTTTTGGACAGACCAAAGTGTAAATATTTTGCAGTGTTGTCCCCACAAGAAAGCCTTAGAAAATGAATTTAGGCAAATTAGAACCAAATCAAGTCAGTAATTTTATAGTAAAATGTGCCTCAGCTACAGAAATTCTAAAACTCACAATTTTAGGCTTTGAAAAAATCTATTTTCAACTCCACTGTTGAGGGAGGAGTGACAGTTTTTGTTTTGGATCTTAGAATGACAGAAAATACTAAATAGGGAGTAAAAATGAGCTTACTCCTTGCAGGGGGAGGCTTGGGTGGGTGTTGGCTCTGTGTGTGTGTGTGTGTGTGTGTGTGTGCGCGCGCGTGTAGAATTTTCCTAAACTCACAATGAAATGTAAATTCGATGAGAGGTGATTCATACAGTATAAATGTGCTGGCTGATAACCTCCTTTTTTTTTTTTTTTTTAGGGAGAGAAATAGAGAGAGACACAAATCACCCCGGAATAAAGATGGCAGAGGGTCAGAAAAATCTGTCACCATTCAAGCTCCCACCGGAGAGCCCCTGTTGGCCAACGATTCTACTCGGACGGAGGAAGTTCAGGTAAGGATCAAAGGCAGTCTGTGAGCACACTGCCCCTTGATCAAGACTCTTTTCAGTAAATGTTTTCCTAAGTCTTGTTGCAGTAGGTTCTCTTGGGTTTTTATCT
Source organism: Lontra canadensis (assembly GCF_010015895.1). Lineage (NCBI taxonomy): Eukaryota > Metazoa > Chordata > Mammalia > Carnivora > Mustelidae > Lontra > Lontra canadensis. The sequence goes on along the minus strand of NW_022631069.1, from coordinate 4,551,680 downwards.
TTATTTTTCTAGCATGGTAATGAGTTTATCTATGTCTCGTGGTTTCTTGTTGGTCTAAGGACAGCCTGTCCTACCATTGGCTACCTGGGGGATTCTTCTGAAGTGTGATTGGTTGGCCTGCTTTGAATGGTGTTGAAAGAAGCCTGCCAGGCTGATGACAGGGCAGAGAAAGGGAAAGTTGCAGGCTGTCATCTCCAGGGACGCGTTCCAAAGTGGAACAGTAGGCCAGGGGTGGAAACTCTCTCCAGAAGCCCTGAGTACTGTGGGGAACAAGAGGTTAAGAGAGCCCAGACTGACTGCTACAAGGTATACAGAGTCAGTTGGGGGGCTGTACACTGAGCTGCCTGACAGGAAAACGGGATGAATGAAATGGGCCCTGCATCACAGAGAAGGGGCCAGAACCTATCAGCCAAGCACGGGGGTGAGCAGCAACCTATGTGGCATGCTGTTGTTGGGGGCCATGGCATGGAGCGATGAGGTCTGTGGCAAACTAGAGAACATGTCTTCTCTGTGGGAGGAATGGCAGCTCCCCAGCTCTGGACTCTTATTACCGCTCAGGAATGCGGGAATTCAGTGCTCCTGGGTCTAGTGGTATTGAAGAAAAGCTGGAAACTAGGATTTTATGTGAAGTCACCCCATTTTTAAAATATTGGTAATGTATTTGTCTTTAAAAAAAGATGCTGTGTGGGTTCTTCTCACTGGGTCCTAACTGTCTGGCAGCCTACCTGATCTAAATAAACCCTGAGCTATCCCTGGAAACGTGTGTGCATACCCTCCACAGCTCTGGAAATATATGCATGGCCAGCCGTGGCCCCCAATAAACCGAAGTATGCTCACACCCACAGGTATGCACACACATGCATGTAGAAGCAGGTAGATGGACTGAAATTGGAATTGCTCAGAGCACACGAGGTGCTCTTGGGACCCAAAGCCCAGCTGTGGGATGGATGTGGAGTTTGTCCAGGATGCGTACCTATTGTTAGTCCTTACCATTGTACTACCTGCCAGCGTGCTGGGAGGGCCAGAGCGATGGTTGGATGGTTGGATGGTTGGTGCTGATCTGGAGATCGGACCACCTTGAAGCACTCCGGGGGTCAGTTTCCTTCTAGATGGGGATTCAGAGGTACTGGGGGCCAGAGGCATCTCTTCTTTGCAGCTTCCCTACATCTTGTAGCTCACTGGGAAGCTGTATCAGGAAGCTATTGGTGTTTATGCCAAGTGGATATGACGGGAAAGGCATGGCAGTGGGCATCTGGAGGCTCTGTTTCTTAGTAGCTCTGTGACCATGGCCGTCCTGACCTTTGTGGGCCTCAGGCTCTTTAGTGGAGATCTTGGGTATCAGATTAGAGGATCTTAGATCCTTTCTGTTCTAAGAACCCTGAGCTTAAGAGGACCCTTCAGACATCTGAAGGGAGGTGTACATCCATTCTCAAAATGTCCAGGGGATTTAGTAAGCAACTCTGGTGGACAGAAGGGTAATAGCTAAATCATGGCAGTGCGCTGGTCAACAAAATGACCATGAGATACTAGTAATAATTACTTCTACATCGATGATCAACTGAATATTAGGCCCAGTACAAAACATGGAATCTGGTATTTGCCCTTCACTCTTTCAGAGTGTTACAAAGTAAATTATTTTATGAACTTACTTTATACTACGATTTGTCGCTATTTGTGGCAATTTTCTCCCCATTGATGATTTTTTTTAATTGAAGTAAATTTACACACAGAGATAAGAACAGATCTAAAATGTACAGTTTGAGAAGTTCAAACAGCAGAACAAACCCATGAAATTCACACTATTTATATATCTCTGTGTGTGTGTGTGTATGTATATATATATATATATATATATATATTTCTTTTTTTCTCTACAGAGTTCTTTTATGTGCTTCCCAGTCAATTCCCGTCCCCACCTCCACCTCTCCAAGACAAACCCTGTTTTGATCTCTATCACTGTAGATTAGTTTTGCTTATTAGAACTTAATATAATTGGGATCATATTCTTAATATGATTGGTATGAAATTATATTCTTAATTTAATTGGGATCATTGTTTTGAACTTTTCTCAGCCTTATGATTTTGAGACTTATCCATGTTTTGGTGAGTTTTAGCCATTCATCCTTTTTAAATTTTTGCTGAGGAATATTCTCTTGTATGAATTTATTACCCATTCTCCTGATGGATAGATACCCGAGGGGTGCCATTTGGGGTATCATGAATAAAGTTGTTAAGAACATTCGGACACGAGTCTTCTTGCAGACATATGTTTACATTTATTTTGGATAAAAACCTGGAAGTGGAATTGCTGGGTCGTACAGTTGAGCGTATAAGTTGAATTTATAGGACGCTGCCAGACCTGTTTTCAAGAGTGATTGTACCATTTTACTCTTCCCTTAGCCATGTGTGAGAGTCTTGGTGGCTTCTGGCTGTCGTCCTAGAGAGTGCTTTCTTTCACAGTATGCGACACTTGTAACTTTCCAAGTTGAAGAACTCTTTGTTCGTAGGTCAAGACCTTTGCCACTGCTGCCACTCCTTGCTGTAGCCTGTACATTCATAAATCATATTTTTCTGATCTTGACTAGATTGAAGGTTGTTTGGTCATGGGATCCCTCCCTATCTTGCTGACTCTGCTGTCAGCTTAAACTTGATTTTTCTAAGTTGGTGTCTTCCACATGAATTTCACCCGGCTTGCCCCTGCATCGGACTGTTTTTTCTAAGTTAAATCATATACACAAATCTCTGAGCCAAAACCTCTTTGGACCCCGTGTGGCTTTTCATTGCCTTCTTGCTCTCTTGTTGCTTTGTAGTGGAGTCAGGGTTGCCAGCAAGAGAGCAGGATCGTTTAGAAATCCTAAGAACCTGGATCTTGTTCAATAAAGGGACTGATCAGTCCTCCTGGAAAATACCTCTGAGTTTAAGAAGAGAGAAAGCAAGAGAGTCAAAGACACATTGCAGTAAGCCTGGGAGTTCTGTGCCCTCGATGTTCACAAGAACATCGTGTGTCACCAGAACGCGTGTTTGGGGAGGAATCTTTGTGCTGTCCTGGCCAGCACTACTTGAATTTGCTCAGCTTGCTCAGTGAGAAACATGGTCAAGGAGTGCTTGATGCTGATAATTATTAAACAAAACAAAACAAAACAAAAAACACTACCGGTCAGCTGTGATTCGTACGTATAGCTTTTCAGAGCTATTGGAGGTATTATAATGCCCCACTTCCAGAACTTGGACTTTGTCAGCCTTTTTTAACCCAGCCAGGAGCTGAGAAGCGAACGCAGTCTTCCTCGGTAGGTGAGCCCTCTAATATTAGTCTCACAGTGAACCCAGAGCCTCAGGAGATTCCAGCATTCTTGTTCAGGACTCCTGGCATACATGGGCAGGACTTTCTCTAAACGATCTTACTTTGTGTTTGCTGGACGATTTTTCTGTTTTCCGCCCCAGATTGAGGTGGGGGCTGAGGTCAGGGGCTGGGTCACCCTCTCACTGCATCCCCAGTGCCTGGCCTGGAGCATGGCGTACGGTTGGCGCTCACAAGGGTACCGGTGAGTGGATCACCTGGGGTGACTGACTCAGGATGATCAAGGTTAGTGTATTGAAGCCCCCAACACACTCTTCAGAAAGTTAGACTGTGTCTTCTCTGTGTGAAAGGGTAAATACAGCATACAGCTTGAAAAACTTCAACGAAAGCCATCAAGCTTCACAGTTCCTGAATTTGAAGGGTTCAGCCTCTATGTTCTAGGGTTGCCCGTGGGTGTGGGCCGGCTTGGGGACTCCATGTGTCCGAGTGCTGGCTTCGTGGCTTTTCCCGGTGACCTCCGCCTGTGGCTCTTTACGCTCCCTGTCCTCTCCCCATCAGGATGACAACTGGGGGGAGACGACGACGGCCATCACAGGCACCTCAGAGCACAGCATATCGCAGGAGGACATTGCCAGGATCAGCAAGGACATGGAGGACAGCGTGGGGCTGGACTGCAGGCGCTACCTGGGCCTCACCGTGACCGCCGTCCTGGGACTTCTAGTGTTCCTCACTCCCATCGCCTTCATCCTGTTACCCCCCATCCTGTGGAGGGACGAGCTGGAGCCTTGTGGCACCATCTGCGAGGGACTCTTCATCTCCGTGGCATTCAAGCTCCTCATCCTGCTCATCGGGACCTGGGCGCTCTTCTTCCGCAAGCAGAGGGCCGATGTGCCACGGGTGTTTGTGCTCCGTGCCCTCCTGTTGGTCCTCATCTTCCTGTTTGTGGTTTCCTATTGGCTGTTCTACGGGGTCCGCATCCTGGACTCGCGGGACCGGAACTACCAGGGCATTGTGCAGTATGCCGTGTCCCTGGTGGACGCCCTCCTCTTCATCCATTACCTGGCCATCGTCCTGCTGGAGCTCCGGCAGCTGCAGCCCATGTTCACGCTGCAGGTGGTCCGCTCCACCGACGGCGAGTCCCGCTTCTACAGCCTGGGACACCTGAGGTAAGGGGCCCGTTTGAGGACCAGAAAGGACTGCTGACTGCCGTCGTGCTGGCAGATAGCACAAGAAGGGTGAGGACGGGTGCTGGGGGCTGGGACCAGGGGGCCAGGACCAGGGTCTGAGGCCCTTCTTCGGGTTTTGGGAGGAACTGGGGGAGGTGGGTGTGGTTGTCCATGTCCGTTGACAATCCTGACTGCCAGGTGGGGTGACACCATGGCTGGCTTCATCCAGGGTTTTGCAGTCTTACTGGGCCAGCTCTCAAACTTGGCAGCTCCCAAAAGTGATGGAGAAGGGGGCGCATTGGGATGGCTGCTGGCCTTGGCCCTGAAATTGGCCTGTGAACAGTGGACAGAGTAACCAGCCCCTCCAGTTTGCTCGAAATACTACATCTGGTTTACACCCTTGTCCTGCTGGGATTGTTCATCCTCCCCCCACCCCCACTCTTAGAGGTGTCTCGGTTTAGGCACTAAATTATATGGTCACCCTAGGGACCCCCAGTAAAGAATCAACTGCAGGTGAGAGACCCCAAACTTGTGAGAACGGAGTGTTTTGGAAATGGATACACGCGATAAAGTTAGAAGTATATTGAGATGTCATACTTTAAATCTATGCATGTCATGTATTTTGTGGTTAACTAAAAAAGGGATAATCATATTTTATTTATTTTTATTTATCTTAAGGTAAGCACTTTGTATAGACTGTCAGGTTTAGTCTTCATAGAGCCCTTTGCTTTAGGTGTTACTCATCCCAACATTACAGATGAGGAAATGGGGGATTAGGGGATTTAAACAATTTTTAGAAAATAACGTGGCAGGCCTTGTTTAGGATTTACCCAGTTGTCATGAAGCTGGGCTTCAGTTAATGACCCCATAATGGCATTTCTCACTTTGTGTTTCTCTAAAGGGTTGTTCTGTTTGTTTGGCCATTAATGTTATTTCCATTTTATTTGTTTGCTATTATAAGCACAAATCTTATGATTAGGATTGTTATTGTTCAGGATTCCTGGTGCACATGGCCAGGGCTTTCTCTAGGTAGTCTCTCTTTTTGTTTATTGGATCAATTTTCTGTCTCTTTCCTGCCACAAATTGAGGCGGGGTCTGAGGTCAGGGGCTGGGTCTCCCTCTCACTGCATCCCCAGGGCCTGGCCTGGAGCGTGGCATACAGTTGGCACTCACATGGTTACCGGTGAGTGGATCACCTGGGATGACTGACTTTGCCATCTTGCTGGGCTCTCCTGCCTCCTCCGGTGACACACGCCGATGTGTGTAACCTTCTTGACCCACGGTGAGCACTTAGTTAATTGTGGCCATTACGGCCTGTGATTGCGTACCTGGCAGAGCGGCCAACACCGGCAAGGGCATCCTACTGAGTATCAGAACAATGGGCTTTGTCATATTTTTGGCCTGGACACAGGAAGGTGGCCCGGCCCTGGTTTGGAGTTGGGTCACACTGCCAAACCATCTTGGTGTTGGCATGCACCCTCTTTCATTCCTCTGGCTTAGCTTGTACCCCCCGAGGACTGGGTGGTTTAGCCCTGGAAGCGGCTGCTGTCCTGACCGGTCCTTGGAGGGAATCAGTGTCTGAGTCACATGCCCCGCGCAGCAGAATCGTTATGTCTCTGAGTCCTTTGCAGATGCCTGTGGGGCTCTGAGGGCGAGGAAGTCCCTGCTGCTTATTCATCTCTGCTTTCTTCCAACTGCCTCTACCCCCCACCCTGTTTTTGGTGGAGAATGACCAGCAGACTTGCATTAAAAATCAGCCACAGGGACACCTGGGTGGCTCAGTTGATAAGCATCTGCCTTTGGCTCAGGTCATGGCCCCAGAGTCTTGGGATCAAGTCCCACATCAGGTTCCCTGCTCAATGGGAAGCCTGCTTCTCCCTCTGCTGGCTGCTCCCCCTGCTTGTGCGCGCGCGCTCTCTCTCTCTCTACAAATAAATAAAATCTTACCCAAAAAAACCTGCCACATGCAGAGCCCAGCATTGGGGGTACCTGAGACACAATGCTGCCTGCCTTCAGAGCTCTGTCTGGAACTCATGGGGTTCACCGTCCCTTGTTGAGAGACCAGTACCCTGCTGTGTTTGGACAGTTGCCGACACAGGCCCAGGTACCAGGGGTGGGCACATGGGAGGAGGAGGCAGTGACAGCAGGAAGCGGTCTGTCCCAGGACAGGACAGGATTTGCTCAAGCTGAAGGGGGTAGAGAGAAATCTAGCTCTGGTTACAGTAGAGACGAGTGATATTTGGGACTCTTCCTGTAAGTGGCCAAGACGCTGGCTTCCGCCCTCATTGGCGCGAACCCCACCTGTGGGGTGGAAAAGCGAAGGGAGTTGTCTCCCCTTGGGTCGTTCCAGTGATGGGGCTGACTTCCCGCCCCCCCCCCCACACCACAGCTCCCACTTGGCCCCTCCCTCCAAGACTGGATAGGAGCAGGGGTGGGGAGGGGATAAACAAAACAGCCCAGGGGCAGTACGCCTGTGCTGTGCTGAGAAACTTGGCAGCAGCCCTGGAGCCTCACCACGGCTCCGCTGCTGGGGGGTGGGGGAGACACCTGGGTGGGAGGGCAGGGCCAACGACACCGACACTGTGTGACCGACAGGCTTGCTGCACACCCTTCATGCCTGTCCTCGCCATGACCAACAACCGCTCAGCCCTAACTTGCTAACACTGGAGCCACCAACCCCAGCCCCTGGGGAGACCACGGGTGCCACTTTTCCGGCAGCCCTGGGTGGGGGTGGGGGGGCACATGTCAAGGTTCTTGGCTTCTCTCCAGGACCCGTTGTTCTCCTCCTTTCCCTGCCCTCAAGGAGGCCCCTTTGGTCCCTCACATGGAGGGAGACCCTGTTGATGGGGTGGAGAGCTGGCCAGGGACAGAGAGGTGCCTTTGCTCTCAAATCGAGCCCTCCGCATGTGTGAGCTGGAGCGGGCTTGGCATCTGTCCCTGCTAGCACTGTGTGGGCTCAGCCGCCTGCCGCGGCTTGGGCTAAATCTGGTCTGAACCCAGCGGTGGCTGCTGTAAGAGTCACGGGGCCAGAAATATAACTTCAGAACCCTTTTGCAGAGCTTGGAAACAGACAGGAGGGATGGGGGAATCAGAAGAGACAAAGAGCGAGTCCGGGGATCAGAATAGCAAGTCGTCCTCAGCTGACTGGCAAGCCGTTCCCCTTCCCTTTATGGAAAGCTTTCCCTTAGGTGCGGAGCGATGGCGAGTGCTTTTGTGGGGGTGTTCTCAAAGATGATTTGATGGAATTGGCTGAGCTATTTTTGAGGGTTGTCTAAAGAATGCCTGTTCTTCAGTTTCTTAAAGGAAAGATGCTTCTTGTTAGCTCTCATAAAAGGTACAGAGTCCCTGCTTGTTGGCAGGAATGGAGTTATGGGCTTATTTAAAAACTTTCAGAAAAATGGAAGGTTATTGTAAGGTGAGATACTGTAAATAGATTAAGATACTTCTAACCTCTCTGCCCGGTGCCTGGGGGATGACAGAGGGCTTTTCAGTTGCTCCATGTCATTTACCGCTCCTGCCCTTCAGGGCGGGACAGGTGGTAGGGGGTGGCTGCCCTGTGAAGAGGACAGCCCCAGCTGTGGGTTTGGGGACTGCGTGCTTCCTGGGGGTCGCACCCCTCCCCTGTGCCTTGGGATAGTTGCGTTCATGCTCACAGCACTGCTTTCAGAACACTCGAATGAGCTCAGAAGCATGTTTGAGTTGTGTATCTTGGGCCAGGCTGGGCCCTAGCTCTTTTGTTAAATACATGATTCTGTTTAACTCCCAGCTTCAGGGTTGAAAAGGGGAGAACGCAGAGGGTTAGAGATGGCTGGCTTGCACCCTGCAGCCATTCCTTAGCCTGTTGCTTCCTTTGTTCAGTTAGCAGACACCAGCAGTAGGGGGCGCCTGGGTGGCTCGGTGGGTTAAGCCTCTGCCTTCAGCTCAGGTCATGATCTTAGGGTCCTAGGATTGAGCCCCGCATGGGGCTCTCTGCTCAGCAGGGAGCCTGCTTCCCCCCACCCCCTCACCCACCGCCCCGGCCTGCCTCTCTGCCTACTTGTGATCTCTATCAAATAAACAAAATCTTTACAAAAAAAAGAAAAAAGAAATGATTCTTGGGTTGCTTTTAAACAGTGCAAGTTTATGATCATGCACGATCATAGCATTGCTGTGTTGAAAGACACTGTTGTGGTTCCCCACCCAACCCCCGCAACTCATAGGTGGAAATGAGAAACATGTCATTGGATAATGGCGAAAAGACCATTGTTTTTATAAAGTGGCAAGGAACTTGGCTGAGCTGTGTTGGTGTTCTAGTGTTCTGTGGCAGGTAGAATTTGTGAGTGACAGATGGAATTGGATATCTGGCTGAGGTATTTATGTTTATATTTTTAGAGAGAGAGAGAGCACCCGCACATGCGGGCGGGGCTGGAGATGGAGGCAGAGGGAGAGAGAGAATCTTAAACGGGCTCTACATCTGCCATGAGCCCATCACAGGGTTCAGTCCCACAACCCTGAGATTGTGACCTGAGCTGAAATCAAGAGCTGGATGCTTAACCAACTGAGCCACCCAGGCGCCCCATAGCTGAGGAATTTCTAAGCCAAGTGTTGAAGATGCACCCAATAAAAGATGGCAGCTCGGGTCCTCCATCACTGCTCATATAAAATGTGAGAGGAGGAAGATGGGTTGCGGAAGGAATTCTGCAAATAGGAATCCATACTTGAAGATTTGGAAAATTCTCAGCCTATCCATAGTATAAACAGTGATTAAGTGTATACTGAAGAGGACACCAAGGGCGTGGTCACACAGCTGTTTGACTATTTGTTAAGTTTGTTTGTTTGTTTGTTTGTTTAAGTAATCTCCACACCCATCGTGGGGCTCTTGTGAACTTATGACCCAGAGATCAGAGTCCCACACTCCACCGCCTGAGCCAGCCAGGCGCCAACTGTTTGATTTAATCAGGATTTAATCTGCCACTCCAGCAGAAGCCAAGAATAAAGATGGGAAGGTGGGATCGTACCAGTGCAGCACCACTATCACCTGAGACTAAAGGAAACAGAAGGGAAATGGAAGGAAGGCTGTGAACATGCAGTATCCTTCAAGGAAAGTGAAGAACGACCCCAAAGGTGATCCAGAGATCATTAGGGCACCCCTCCCACCGCAGGCCCAGGGGTCAGGGTGCTTCCTCACTGGCTTCATAGGATGGGCCCCCCACCGTGGTGGGCCAGGTGGCCATTGCTGAGAGTGCCTGGACAGGGCCACCCCCAGAGCCCCGAGGACACAGCATTGAATCAAAGAGGATTATCCTGAAGATCAAGATCTTAAGATCTAATGGGATTGGCCCTGCTAGGTTTTGGGTTTATTTGGGACCCATCACCCCTTTCCTTCCAGGTTCTCCCTTTTGGAATGGGAATGCCTATCCTCCTATGCCTGTCTCGTGACTATATTGGAATCACATAAGGTGTCTGGTAACACAGGTTCACAGCTGGAGAGGAACCTTACCTCGGTGTGGATTTTACTGTGAGTCTTGGCACTTAGGTGAGACCTTGCACTTTGAGCTGGTGCCTGAATGAGTCAGGACCTGTCGGGGCTATTAGGATGGAATTGGTCTATTTTGCACGGGAGAAGGACGTGAATTTTAGGGATCAGGGATGGAATATTACAGACTTAATTGTGGTCACCCAGAATCCATAGGTTGAAGCTCTAAACCCCATGTGTTTGGAGATGGGTTATCTGAGGAAGTAATTATGTATGGTTCAGTGAGGTCATAGATCTGCTAAAATCTGTGTCCTTAAGAGACAGAGGGAGAGAGTACGTGCAAACTCTACTCTCTGCCTCTCTCCCTCTGCCTATGAACCAAGGAAAGGCCACGTGTGGATATCACAAGAAGGTCGTCATCTGCAAGCCGGCCACAGGGCTCTCCCCAGAAATGGAATCAGCGAAACCTTAATCCTGGACTTGTAGGCTTCAGAACTGGAAAAAAATAAGTTTCTGTTGTTTCAGCCACTCAGTGTGTGGTATTTTGTGATGGCAGCCCCAGCTAAGACAGGAGCAGTACACACTGGTGACCCTTGACCCCAGAGCCCCAGGAAACCGTGGGATCGGTGGGCACAGTTCAACCCTGATGAAACGGAGCTCATATTATCCCTTCTCCAGCCCACGCCTGCGTCCTCCCAGCTTGAGTGGGAGCCCCGCTTCTCTCAAATGTACTTCGGTTTTCTGGTTAGAAGTGAGAAAGGGAGCATCTCCAGGGGAGATTAACATTAATCCAGTGATTCCAGGGTAGGTCCAGCTCCCCTTGAAATCTTATGTCTGTGATTCTGGGTCAAGTGATACCCACCCAAGCCAGTGATGATCAATGAGATTGGACTGTCGCGCTGGGCTGTGGGCCCTCCCTCCCACGTTCACGACCAGCAGCCACGGTTTGGGGAGGACCCCGCACCATCGGCTGTGAAGTGGGGCGGTGGTTTTAAATGACTGCCAGAGGTTTGGGTTCATGTCACTTACGATCATGGTCTCATACACAATTTCACTTTTAGAAACGCATGTTTTGTTTAACTGCTGTTCAGTAAAGATGTATGCCGGTCTTCACTCCCACCCCCTCCAAACGCAAGGGCAAAAAAAAAAAAAAAAAAAAGCAGAAGGGTAGAGTGGAAAGGTTTCTGCTCAGATCAGCTTTGCTGTGGGAGAACCTTGAGGGCGGGCACAGAGCTGCCGTTTGTGGTTTGGCCACAGGGTGCCTGTTCAAAGTGGCTGTAATGAGAGCAGAAGGTGCTGGACACTGCAGCCCTGTGTGTTTGCACAGCTGCCTCCTGGCAGCCGCCACAGCTGGGAAGACTTCCCTCGCACGCTGTCTGCCCAGAAGGCTCGCTCCAAGGCCCAGAGGAGCCACCCCTCGAAGAGCACAGCCACTGACGGCCAGAGAGCTGGGGCCACAGGTGGCTGGGCCGTGGATCCCATACCCTGGAGAGTGTGCTGTTGCTTTTCCCGCAGGACTCCCACTGCAGACAGGGCCTGGCATCCTGCGTGTCTCCCCAAGGACTGATGGGTGTGATCTGATGTAGTGTGTGACTAGCTCTGCTAATCCTCAAGAATGCCAATGGACAGGGGTCTGCTTCCCTGTCCTGCTCTGCTCTGTGCCCCTTCTGGCTCAGTCCCTGCCAAGAGAAGTCCAGTTGGCCAGGCTGGCTGCCCTCAGACTCCAGACTCTTCATGCCGTGCTTCTGTGGTTCTCCTCAAAACCAGAAGTCCTGCCAGTGAGAAATGTGAGGCTGGATGAGAGAATGCCAGGCCGGCATCCCGGGTGGGTTTGGAGGAACCTTAGTTCCTGTCTCAGTCTCGGTCTTCGAGAGCCCTCAGCAGCCACTTGTCTTTGATGTTTATCTGGCGTGATTTAGCACAGTCACTGGAACCATTGAGAAAGTTGCATTTCTGTCCCAGGCGGGGCAGGTGCAGCCCGAACTGGATGGTGCAGGGAGGTGGCTGCGCAGTGGGGTCTGGGCCCTGGCCTGGAAGCATGGCTGTGGGCTCTCCAGGTGGACCGTGGTGATAGCCAAACCTGTCGCTCACAGGGAGCATTTCTCATGTTTGGCAGCATCTCTGCTGTGGCAAAGGCCGTCAGGTGGACAGCCGGCCATGATGGGATCAGCTGCTCGAAGGAGGCTGCCTCGGGGTGGACACCACACTCAGAACTGCCCGATGGATAGTGGCATTTCAGCCAGAAAGCATGACATGTGGGACAGCTTTCTGTTGTTTAGTCCCTGAAACCAGAGAGACCAGGCCAGTGCTTGAAGCCGTTACTCCTTCTCAGCCTCACGGACTCCCCGGGCAACACAGAGTGGGTCTCCTCTGGACATGTTCTCAGTGTGGTCTGACTGACCTTAGAGGATATTTTCCAGTGTTATCCTTCATCAGGGACAATAAAGTGCAGAGGGAGGTGCGCTAGGGCTCCCCAGATGGCACTTTCGAGGCCATTCCACGGTGACCAACCCCTGTTGACTCTACCTCCTCTGAGCTGTCAGAGCCGATATTCCCAGCTTCTGGTCTCTCTACTGGTGGGGAAGCCGTGCAGGGCTTGTCTGCAGCCCCGTATCCGGTGCCCGGGCCAGGGCCACTTCTCAGCCTGTGAATACGGGTTCAGAGAACTAGGTTGCACTGCAGCGACCACTCCACGGAGCTGGGGAGCCCGCAGGCCGGGCCCCCCTGGGAATCCATGCAGCCTAGAAAAGGGCCTCCACAGGCCATCCTGGCAGGACAGGGCCCCAGCTCTGTGTCTTCTGTCAGCCTGCCTCACGTCCCAAGATTTCAAGTACCAGTTTATGACCCTCTTGGCCTATTGTGACAGAGTCCCCAAAAATCAAGCCTCCCAGATCTTTGTGTCATCTAATCCAGCTCTGTCAGTAGACACAAGCCATGCCTCACTTTTGCCCCTCCCTATCCTCAAGTTCCAAGGTGCTCATTGCCTGTTATCTGTGTGGGACTTGTGGAAGCCACATTCCCAAAGGCAGTTGCAAGAGAAACATTTTAATTAAAAGGTAGGCGGTCCCGGAGATGCACAATGTGTGTGCTGGGCTCCCAGCAGAGGCGGCAGCGGTGTTTGGGGGTGAATTATACTCGCGTCTCTGAGACTCACATGATCATTGCTGCAAATTGTCCCAACTCCTGGTCACCCTGAAGTCACTTGATCTCTCCGTCCAGGGGCCAGTGAAGCTCATACATCCATGTTGCAGTCTTGCTGTCTCTTCCAGGGAGAGGTCAGTCAGATAAAACTGGGTCCATCAGCTGGCTTGCCTGCATTGGGAGTTTTCATAAAATGCTGAAACATTTTAGAGTTTTCTCGAAGACCCTGGCTTCGGGCCTAAAATGCAGTCCGTGGAGCAGGCACACCTTGAAGAGTAGGAGAGGGGGAGGCCTTGGTACCAGGCAACCTTTACTGTTGCCATCCTTTGGGTCTTCACGGCCTGCTCACCCTCTCTCCCACCCACACACTCTGTGTCTGTCCCGCCCTCCCTCCTCACCCGCTTTCCTTTGCCAGCCTCTCAGCCTCCTTCCCCTTGACCTGCCTCCATCCTTCTTGCCCTAAATACACATGTGTTCATTTCCTAAAGCTGCTGTAGCAGAGGATCTCACACTGGGTGGCTTAAAACAGTGGTCTCTCAGGCACCTGGGTGACGTCTGTTTTCAGCTTGGGTCATGATCCCAGAGTCCCAGAATCAAGCCCCGTGTCAGGCTCCCTGCTCAGCGGGGAGCCTGCCTCTCTTTCTGCCCCTTCTCCGACTCATTCTCTCAATTGCTCTCTCTCTCTCTCTCTCTCTCTCTCAAATAAATGTTTAAAACAAGTAAAAACAAAACCAGTGTTCTCTCTCAGTTTTGGAAGCTAGAAGTCTACAATCTCAATAGTGGCAGGGCCATGTGCCCTCTGGAGCGTGTAGGGAAGAATCCTGCCTTGTCCTTCTAGTTTCTGATGGTGGCCGGCCATCCTTGGCGCTCCTTGGTTTTGCGGCCACGTTGCTGTGATCTGTGCTCTTGTTGCCACATGGCGTTCTTGCCTGTGTCTCCTTTTCTTAGTAGACACCAGCATGACCTTCGCTTAGCGCACTCACATCTGTGAAGATCCTGTTCTGCAGTTGTGGGTATGCACGTGGATTTGGGAACACGGTCTTCACCCTACTACAGCAGGTTCTCACAGCTGCTCTGTGACTCAACAATGTGGCCCTGTCGCTCTTACTGAAGGTATTGAGGAGGATGGTTTCACACTAGCCTGCTTTTGCCCACATTGCTTCCTCTGCCTGGAAGTGGCTTTACGGTCCATGTCCACATGGTGTGGCCATCATTCATCATTTAAGACTTAACTTGAAAACTCAGCTTCACCTCCTCAGCAGATCTTCCCCCTGAAGCCCCCATCCCCACCCCGGTCACATGTTCTGTCCCAACCCAGTGGGGGTGGGGGATCACCACACCAATGGGACCTTACACCTCTCAAGGTTCTCTTCACATTTATATCCAGGTCCTTGGGATTTAGCTGGAGCTCTTAATTCATACTGACCTGTGAATGGTGTTGGAGAGAGACTGGTGGTTAAGATTTTTAGGTGTCAGCATCCTTCGGTGCCTTGCAAGGTAATGAGTACTTGCCCTGAAAGCAGGCCTTTGCAGATTTTACTGTGACTAGAGCTCTGTCTCTTCAGTGCTTTCCTGTCAGCACACACTGAGGTGATCAGTGTCATGGTGGCTGGCATTTACGTGGGGCGTTAACGTGTAAGAAATGCTTCCACGTTTTTCACGCATAAAGAAAGCTGTTTTTGGTTGGCAGCGCCAAAGAGGGCAAATGAATATTAGAAAAGACGTGGCTAAAACCAGAATGAGGCTTCCCCATCCAGCCCTGTCACAGAGAGAGAGAGCCTTTCTCGCTGCCCTGGGAGACAGTAAAAGCTGTGAAGTATGAGGGTCTCAGACTGCCTGAGCTCTGAACCGTGAATGTTTTGGTTTTAATAGCATGTATTTTTTTAAAGATTTTATTTATTTATTTGTGTGAGAGAGAGAGAGTAGGGAGCGGAGCAGAGGGAGAGGGAGAGGGACAGATCCCTCTCAGATCTGTACTGAGCTCAGATCCCAGCACGGGGCTCTATCTCAGGACCCTGAGATCGTGACCGGAGCCAAAATCAAGAGTTGGCTGCTTAACCAACTGAGCCACCCAGACGCCCCTTAATAGCACGTGTTAATTGTGGAGGCCACAACCAAATCCAGGGAAAAGTGAATGAAATAGGTAACTCCTTATGCGTGCATGTGCATATGCATGTGTGTGCAGGCATGTATGTTTGTGCACGTGTACACGTGCTTTTATAGGCCTCCATGCCCTTCTGTGCACAGTAAGAGAGTTAAAGGGGGGAGGGAAATGGCCACAATTGTTTCCTTCAAGTATTTGGTGAGCTTTCACAAGAAAGGGGGCTTTGGGTCCAGAAGGAAGCTCTGGGTGGACCACTGGCTAGAACTTCGAGAAGGGTCATCCCAAGGCCAAGCGAGAGTGAATTTTTTTTTTTTTTCACGGAGAGGCTGGTGGCTGTCTGGGCTGTTGTCAAGGGAGTCAGTACGTGGATTGGGAGTTTGGCCTATCTGGACCTTGATTTCTTTGCTTCTTGTGTCTCCTCCTGGGTGAGCACTAAGGTTCTCTTCGTTCTGTGAAGAGTAAAAGTTTGTGATTCCGTGTAAGTGGAGCTGAGGTCGTGCTTTTATGCCCAGAGACTGTAGGAGTAATCTAGCCGCCAGCAGCCTTGTCCCTTGCTGCCAAATGCTCATGCTCCTTAGTAATATGACTGTTTGTAGTTGTCTGATGCCCTGTAGTTTATAAACACGTTCCCTGGCATGATTCTGTTGGCTCTCCCCGACATCCACACACAGCATTCGGTGCCCTTGGTCCATCACAGACCAAGAAACAGTCCCAGAGTGGGCAAAGACTTCTTCAGGGCTATACAGGAGCAGGAGCGGATCTGGGATCTCAGCCTTCTGAGTCTGAGGCTGGTCTGTTTATACCAAGCCTGCTGCGAGTGGTCAGGAAGCGCTGCATAGAAACAGAGCGCGTAGGGTTGATTCACTAAGAAAGCAGTGCGGAGGGGATCTGCCCTGGCTCATTTCCCATGGCAGTGCCCTCACAGTGGGCGCTGAGTTGATGGGATAGAGCAGGGACACTTGGGCACAGAGGGCCTCCCCAGCATACCTGGATGTGTACGCTCATCATGCTGCCATACAGGAGCCATTTGCTTTGGGCCAGGTGCTTGGGAATACAGTATCTCATTTAATCCTTAACACACACCTTTAAAACATTTCCTCCTTGGGAGCAAGAAAGAAGGTGGACTCCCAAGTCTCTGGTACTTTTCCCAACCTCAATGCCAACTGACCTCGAAGTCTCGGAAAGTCATAGAGTTTGGATTTGCCCCGGTTGATATTTTGGCTCGGGAGTTCACTGCCCCAGGTGACACCAAGCTCCGGCCAGCACCTGGCATATTTGGCTCTTGCCATCTGTCTCTGGAACTTCTGACCAGCTACCCACACCAGCCGCAGTCATTTCGTTGACCTTTCAGTGATACATTTTATAGAGTTAAGCATCTTGGAGCCGGCTTAGTTTTATAGCAGGGCTTTCGGTATTGTTCTTCCCATCCTACAGACATAGAATCAGAGGCTTAAAGAACAGAATTATAATTTATTCAAGCTCAAAGAATAAATGGTAGAGGCAAGAGTCATGCTTTCTGGGGCAAAGCTTGGTGCCATTTGCTCTGTGCGTACTTCCTTCCACAACAGACATGCACGGCACTGCAGGAAGCGTGGACACAGGGGACATTCTTTCGGTTTTGGCTTTGGTTTTCAGAATTCCTCTTTCAAAAACATGTCTTTCAGGTTTTTATGAACTCAAATGCGAACTCCGTTTGGAGGTGTTTCTCTCCGCTGCAGCGCGAGCAAGAGCCCCTCGTCTCCGTTGCCATGGTGGCCAAGTGACCGTTGTCAACAACACTGGAAATGTTTTCCTGGTTGATAAGACACAAAAGGCCAAAACCCTTCTCGTTCCACCGTCTTTGTCCTAAAAAGAGACTAGGCCACTCGGGCAGTGTGGTCGGCGATGAGTTTCACATTGAAACGTGGCTGTTGAACTGCCACAACTCTGTGCTGATCTATGGCCGGCCTGTCTTGTGCGCAAGTTCAAGTTGGGATCAGCCTGGGCCGGGCAAGAATTGAGGGGCTTGCTTTCACACGGGCAGTAACATTAGCTTCTTCTGACACTAGATATTGCCTCATGCATGTTGTCTTACGTGTGCACGTCTTTCCGCACAAAGTCCTGTCACAGCCCCGCGTATCACCATGCTGGCTTCCGCAGCTGTATGTGG
The DNA here is from genome assembly GCF_010015895.1 of Lontra canadensis. NCBI lineage: Eukaryota > Metazoa > Chordata > Mammalia > Carnivora > Mustelidae > Lontra > Lontra canadensis. Next base: position 4,534,367 of record NW_022631069.1, on the reverse strand, counting down.
TCTGTGAAGGGGTATGTCCTGGGATAGAGAGATGGGAGGGTGGGCTGGAACACGGTATTAATTGAGCTCAGCGTTCTCTGTCTTGGGAGAGTGCTCCTTGCCATGGGGTTTTGGTGGGGCCACGTCTGTAATCTGTACATCAGGCTCCACCTGCCTATAATATGGGGTTTCTGTGTAAGGATGGTTTAGTCAGATTACTATTTCTCGAAATTGGATGGTGATAAGAGAGGTGGCAGGTTTCTCACCAACTTTCTTTTTCTTGCCTCCCTCCTTCCCCAGAGATGATCTGGTCTGGAGACTAGGACTAGTTAAAGGACTTGCTTTTCCCCATCTCTGAGGCCCCTTTTGCCTTGGAAACCTCATGGTTTTTAGGAAAGGCATGCTTAGGACTAATCCTACACCTGTTGGAATTCAAGGTTTCCTACATGAACAAGTTGAGCCGATGAGTATACTTGGGGGAAGTTGTAGGAGGTGTCCCTGTGCATAGGGCCTTCCCTTAGAGAATAACATGCTTGAAGACCTCTTAAGTCTTGGGTGGGGGCTGTTGGTGCTGTGCATTTAGGGGGCCAGAGAGTTAGAAAAGGCTTCCCCAAAGAAATCGGGCCTGCTTTGGCCTTGGAAGATACTGCATTTGGAAGGTGGCGAAGAACAGAGGCAGGAAGATACTGAACCTTGACATTGGCCGAGAAGAAGGGTGTTCTTGCATCCTGGCATTGTGAGCCATGGCTGAGGCCAATGCCGGGTGCCTGGCAGACTGTCCCTTTAGTGGGTGCTGAATTGCTCTTTTACTGAAAAGCCAAATGATACATTAGTAGCATGTTCCTTCGAACCTACAGTCAGGTATCTGACAAACTCAGTCAATTCATAGCATGAGTCAGGATCCAGAACAGAAATGAAAAAGACCTTTGGCTTTGGACTGACACAGACCTCAGACTCCCATGCCACAGCGGGAATCACTTAGCTGGAGCAGAGTTCCTCACTTGGGTCCCTCAAAGCCCTTTTCCCTGTTTATACCCAAGCTGAGGGTATATGAGAATGGAAAGATGATGGCCAGAGGCAGGTAGGTCGACGGCCTCTGGGAAGGACTCTGATCGCCACAGTCAGGGAATATGGAAAGGGATGTGAAGAAACAGCTGAGTGCTCATACTGCCCTGCATCGTGGGGTGTGGGAACAGGTGGCTTCTGTCTCCTGTGGGGGCTGACATCTTTGCTGGGCTGCCTGTGTCGCACAGCTCATGATTAAAGTGTGAACATTCATCCTGAGTCACCAGCAAGGCTTTAGTCATGTATAGCTTCCTCTCTTTAAAAACATGAAAAAAGGCATATTGGATTTTAATCCAAATTTCACAACCATATGTATTTTTTTTAATTAATTTTTTTTTTTTAAGTTGGGTACTTCAGTTATGCATTGTTTTCTGTTGCATGAAGCTTCTCGTACCTTGACGTTGCTAGATCTGTCGGGTGTTGTGCAGTTTCCCGTAGGTTAGGGCGTGCAGCTCTCTTAGAGGCATTTCTAAACTTCCCGGGAGAGTCACTCAGCTCCTGCATTCACTTGTCAGCCCAGGGGGCTGGCCGGGTCCATGGCTGCTTCTGGAAAGTTCTGATGCATCTGTGGAGATGACAGTGCTGGAGGAAGGGAGCACTGCCTGACTTTTCACCCTTGTTCAGTTCCCCCGAGCGAAGGTTCTTGAAGGCTGTGAGACCTGCACACGTGACATCAGTAGCTCTTGCCCCATCCTGAGCACTCCCCGGTGCCACCGGGGCTTTGGCACAGCTGGGCTTTGAGGGGTTCCTCAGACTTGCCCCAGTGTGGAGAGCATCTGCCTGCAGCCCTGTCCTGGAAGGGGGCAGGGTGTGGGGTGAGCACCCTTACAAGGGAAGGCCGGCCAGGGCCAGGCATGGGCAGAAACCCCTTCTCCGGGCAGCACAGTGCATTGTCTGTGGTTTGGGGGTGGAGAGGTTGGGAAATAGAGCCACCAGGCTCCCACCCAGCTTTCCCTCACCCGCCTAGCAGGCCCTGGCTGGGCTAGTAGGTTCCCCGGGGCTCCTCTTTGCGGCCTGGCTGAACGAAGAGCCAAACCCAGCAACCACAAGAGGGTTTGCTTTGAAGGCGGGCCTGAGAGTAACCTCTGAGTGGCCTTTTAATTTTTCAAATTTTGATCAGGACGATAATTCTCTGCTGGAATCCAGGAGCCGAGAGAGGTTTTCATGTCCCCTGTGGGAACGTGGGAGGAAATATGTGCACCCCAGCATGTCTGTTGTGCATAAACGGGGACATTTCAGTGTGGAGGGGCGTCTTATCTCACCAGGCCCAGAGCCTCTGGAGGATGCATGGGGCGGGAGGTGGGATGGTGCTTACGAGGGCAAGGTTTTGTGTGTGTGCACATGTCCCCAGGCCCTGGAGAGTCTCTGGAGGGAAGGGGGTAGTGGAGAAGAAATGCTCGCCCCACTCTGGAAATTGCCAGAGTCAGAGGTCAAGGAGGAGACGGGGCCGTGCTGAACTGGAAGCCGCTGGGCAGACTTGCACGGGAACAGAGGGGACTTTGCTGCAAAACCTCAACTCAGGGACCACTTCTTTGCTCGGGGGGGCTGCTCTTGCACCCACCTGAGTCTGGGTGTTCTGAAGCTCTTCTCTCTGCTACCCCAGCGCACGTGCATTCCATTTAGCTCCCTTGGGTTTAGGGTCTCTGCCAGGCTAAGGAGCAGCTCCTTGCATCGTATCTTTGCACTCCCAGGGCTTGGCAAGATGGGGGCGCTCCACTGTGGCCGCAACAGTGAGCCACTAAATGATGAGGGCTTTCAAAATGTGGGTTTGCCCTCAGGACTCTTCTACTTCCCCATACAGGGTGAGTCTCGCCAGATCCCCCGCCCCCCCCCCCCCCCCCCCCCACCGCCTCCCCTCATGAGTGTACATATCAGGGTTGATACTAAGCGGCATCTGAGCCCTGATCATGGATGGAGGCACTGTCGGGATGTAAGTAAGAAAGCTTTGCCGTGACTCTGCTCTCAAGGAGATTAGCTGATTGACTTCTAGATTGTTGCTGGACTCCGTGCTAAACCAGGGGAGCTGAGTGGTGGCTTGACAGAGCGTCCTGCTGTTAGCTTAGACCCTGCATGGTCTCAGTGTGATGTGAGAATCCCTGAGCCACGTGGAGAGTTCTGGCATTCATCCAGGCACAGAAGGCAGCCCTGTCCTGGCGCCCGGGCTGTTGTAAGTAATCTTTGTCACCGCACCCACCTAGCAAGGCCTGGGAGGGAGAATATCAAGGACAGGATAAAAAGAAATTTGTGGGGCTGGTGTGGGTATGTCCACTGCCCCACAGAAGCCACACATTGCAGGGGAAGAACACAGGCTATAGCCTTGCGATTCCAGATTAGAGTTCCAGCTCTTCCGTTTGGTATGCATGCCGTGTGCAGGTCAGAGATTTTTGAACCTCGGTTGTCTTACTGTGAATGATTGTGGAAATCAGACAAGACGGTACATGAAAACCCATGCTGCATGAGTACAGGTTTCTCTTTGAAGTGGTGAGTGGCATGCATCCATGACCAAGAGCAAGTTCTTTTGCCACCAATCGGGAGTATGGGCACCCTCCCTTTTCCACCCTCCCACCTGTTGCTGTTCCCTCCTCTCTGCTCCTCTGCTGCTGTCTGAGGGGCCAAACAGGTGACAGAGTAGAGGTTGCAGGACGTTAGAGCAGAGGGTCCTCTCTGTACACCCCCGTCATCCAAGGGACAAGAAAGATCGAAGTCTCAGCTGAGGACTGGGAAAGGGGACTTGCTTCCTTTGAAAGAGAGAGTTCCAGCTGGCCTGGGGCAGAGAGGACAGAACTCAGAGGAGGGATCAGGATTCACTAATGTCTGCAGCCAGCTTCTTTCATATGTTTTCTGCCCTGTGTGCTTGTAGTTCATTCTGATCCACGGAGAACCGAAATCCCAGCCTTCCTTACAGCAGGGGTCATGAGGCCTATGGGGAGACCCTGCCCTGGGACCTGAGAATCTGAATCTACACTTTGTTCTTTCACCCATTAGCCTTGCCACCGCCTCTCTCGACCATTTGGGGATCCTCAGTTTCCTCTTTTGTAAACTGGGAAAATAGGAAAGTTCTGTGTGGCCTAAACCTGATTCCTTTCTCAACTATTAGCCAGATGGGGTGTGGCTCATGATGTAGCCTGGGAGAAGGCCAAGAAGCCACTTGATGACTGAACTCAGTCTCACCTTGAAGTTCTCATCCTGGAGACAAATGGTGTGGTAAAATGTAGGGGCCTGCCATTATGAGAGGCTGCCCGTGGTAATCTGCTGTTCTATCTGACTCCAAAAGAGAATTTTGTTTTTAATTTAATTTAATTTAATTTATTTATTTATTGGTCAACTTAGAACCTGCTTCTTCAATGAAAAAGCATTGCATTAATTTTGCCCTCTTTTCTCAGTATCCAGCGAGCAGCATTGGTGGTTCTGGAAAATTACTATAAAGATTTCACCATCTATAACCCCAATCTCCTAACAGCCTCCAAATTCCGGGCAGCCAAGCACATGGCCGGGCTGAAAGTCTACAATGTAGATGGTACGTGCCTTGAAATGGTGTCTGAGGTTGGTGGGTGCAGGGCACACAGTTCAGACAACTCTTAAGCTTAAACTCTGCGGTCCGTTTGGTTCTTCTTCCCCTCAGTGTCTGTCTCTATCATACATTCTCATTTCAGAACAATTTTTCTTTCCTTTTCTTTTCTTCTTTTGTTTTCTTTTCCTTTTCTTCCTTTCTCTCTCTCTCTCTCTCTCTCTCAGCAAACATACTTTCAGAGGAAGTTGATTTACAGTCTATACATGTGGGAGGTTCATTCATTTGGGGGTTTTCTGATTGAAAACAATAGTGATGTGTGTTTCCTGCCTCTTGGTGAGAACATCTATGGAAAGCTGCTTTTCAAATTTCGGATAAGTTACCCAAGGTCTCAGCTCCCCAGATCCATGAAGCCTGTAACTCTCAGTAGTTCAGCATCTGGTGAGATACTTAGATTTCTCAATCCTGGCCAGGAGCTGGGGCTGAGTGGGTGGCAGGAGGCCAGAGGCCAGGCTGAGGACGTCAGAGCTGCATTTCAGGCTATCAGATAGTTAAGTGCGAGAAACAGGACACAGTGTCATTTCTTGCTGGGTGCCTTGGATCAGGGCAAGGGCTTTGTGGACCCTAGAAGAGGATCATATTGTTAGCAAGTCAAGTGATTCATGGATGGTGTCAGTTTTTAGTGGCCATATCCTCCCCATTGTGGCAGGGGTGGCTGGGGGAGAGGGGAGGCTTTAAGAGATGTATGCGCAGTTGGGATTCCCAGAGGACTGGTAAATTTCACCTGTGATCTGAAAACTGAAAATTCCCACTAGTGAAACCACATCATTAAACAAGTAGTTGATACAGAAGAAAGCACGGGATCTGCCTTGTCCTTCTCAAAGTTAAGGCGATCTGTGGTCAAGGGAACAGGTGGGGAGTTCTAAGTCTGTATTCACAAACGGGCCATATTGTGAGTCCTCAAGTATTTTATTTTTTTAATGAAGTATTGTGACTACCGTGACAGTCCAGCATGGCTTGTCGTCCTGTGCGTAACCAGTGTCTCCATGTCCTTTGACTTTCTTTTTTCTCTGTCCTTGTTCTCCCTGTCCCTCTCATTCTCGCTCATTGTCTTGTTGCTGAAATGTGATGCTCCAGCTACCTTATGGCCAAACTGAAACTTTTTGTAACAGATGGTGAGTAACATCTTCAGCATTCTCTTGTGTGTTATTTTTGGCCAACATTTTCATGGTCCGGCATTCTTCCTCTCCTTCTGAGTTCTTTTTCCATTTCCACAGATGACATTGGGTTTGGGGGAGATTTCCTTCCTCTCGTGAGCATAGCAAATGTGAGGCAGGAGTGCTGTTCACCCTTCTGGAAGTTTCTTTTGAGATGAGTGGATGTGCTTCTCAGGGGTTGGGTGGACGGTATCGACAGACCGTGGTACTCATTTCCTACTCTGTTTTGCAGCCCCATGACATTAAAGCTGTTCTTCCTCCACTGTCCTTCCCCAAAGGCCCCAGTAACAATGCCACTGGTCAGTCCCGGGCCATGATTGCAGCAGCTGCTCGACGCAGAGACTCAAGCCACAATGAGTTGTATTATGAAGAGGCGGAGCATGAGCGGCGGGTGAAGAAGCGGAGAGCGAGGTCTGTTGCCCGAGCACCCGTCCCCGATACTAGCACCCTGTCATAGGGGAATTTTTATTTTTTTACCACAAGAGTGAAATCTGAGTGTGTAAACGTGAGCCGCTCAACCTTAGGATTGTATCCTGCTCCATTGTTTCTCATGCGCCAGCTGGACCAGGAAGGCTTATTAAAGCACAGATCTGAGGTTCTGGGCCCCACCTGCAAAAATGACTTACTCCCTCTTCAGTGGGGCTGGAGTTGGGCCTCAGAGTTTGCATGTCTTCCAAATTCCCAGCTGATGCTGAAGCTGTTGGCCTACGGCCCACACTTTGATGCCCCCCGTCCCCCGCCAGTCCACCCCTAGTCCCTTGCTGGCTCTCAAGTTCTGATCATGTTAACTGAAGCGGACCAGGCTGGTTTCCATCATGTATCCTGGGCCTCTTCCTTCCTTTTTCCCAGGGGTTGCTGTTGTGGGTGGCTTAATTGAGGGGGCTACGGCTGTGCTGCTTTGCAAGGCTTCTTCTGTATCACCAGCCACCTCTCAGTGTGTGCAGAGCCTTTTGTGGCCAGATTTTAAGGAATCTTAGAGTTGTTTTCATCTAACCCTTCACTGTAGAGATGGAAGGATTGAAGTGAGTCCCCAAGCTTCTTAGTAGCAGAATTGAGAACAGAGGTCAGTCTCCTAGTCCCAGGGCTCCTTCCTCCTCACCCCTGGGCCCCCCCTCCCACCTTCCTTTCTCCCTTCCTCCCCTCTCAGCCATCTGGAGGGGCCATAACGGAGGGGACCCTTGGGTGAGCTAGCTGGCGGCAGGCTGGGACACAGAGGTGGGTAGGAGGCCCTCCAGGCCCTGAATGAGCACTCTGTCGTCCAGCCTTGCAGCAGGCCCCATCCTGATGACCGTCTTGTTGCCCTCCCTATCTCCAGGCTGGTGGTTGCGGTGGAGGAGGCCTTCATCCACATCCAGCGTCTCCAGGCCGAAGAGCAGCAGAAAGCCCCAGGGGAGGTGATGGACCCACGGGAGGCGGCCCAGGCCATCTTCCCCTCCATGGCCCGGGCTCTGCAGAAGTACCTGCGGACCACGAGGCAGCAGCACTATCACAGCATGGAGAGCATCCTGCAGCACCTGGCCTTCTGCATCACCAACAGCATGACCCCCAAGGTGCGACTCGCCACAAAGCTTGGCAGGTCTCACCTGTCGGTGGTTGTGCCCAGGAGCGATGGACTCCAGGATTTCTCTAAAGCCCCGACTCAGGAGGATGGCCAGTTCCCACTTACTCTATATTATCTGGGTGCCACTGGTTTTTGCAATTGCCTTTCGACAGCCTCTAGATTCAAGCACAGGGAAGCCTTCCACCTAGAGGCAGTAGAGGCAGCAGGGAGAGGCACTGTGTGTTCTGGAGCCCAGCTGACGAGTTCCAGCCTGGCTCCTCCCCCCACAAGCTGGTCGCTGCTGTGGGCAGATCATTTAATGGCTCTGTGCCTCCCTTTCCTACCCTGTAAATGGGGGCTGGTTGTGATACCTACCTCACTGGGTCGTGGTGGGAACTAAAAGAGATAGTTCACGTGAAGGGCTGCAAGCTGTGCCTGTCGTGTGTGTGGTAAGGTCTGGATAAATGGCTGTTCTTAGTGGTGAAAATGATGCCCTCACTCTCCTAGGCATTTTGGACGTCATAGAGTTAGTTTTACTTGGCCTCTTGAATTACGATAGGAGTACACTTTTAGGGAGATTGCAGGAAACAGCCATGTAGCTGAGAGAGTGATGGGGCCAAGGAAGCAGAATAGAGTAAGGCTGAGCAAATGACCTGCAATCGTGGGGGAGGGGGGCTGCTTGAGATCCCGGCTCCACCAGTTGATTGGGTCATGACTTTGTAGAAGTCACTTTACGTTTGTTTCCTTTTATAAAACGGGGAGAATAGTAGTATCTACCTGATTGCATTGTTGTGTGAAAATTATATCCGATATAGCAACATGACATGTTGATCATGTGGAAGAGAGTAAATGAGCTTCGCCTATAATGCACGTGGAGTGGTTTTTGTTACAAGGACCCATGTTCAGATGTTCCCCTGTACATGTACAGCATATGGTTGCATTGTCACCATTAACAACCCTTAAGAAAGCAATATAGAAATATTCAGTAAGAATCTGTAAGGGTTTCAATATTCTTTGACTTAATAATCCCTCTTCTAGAATAAGCTCCCAGCACAATCAGATACATGCACAAATAATAATGAAGTTGATTTTTGCAAAGTGATCTGGAATAACTCCAAACTGGACATAACTTAAAAGTAGAACAGTAGGGGAAAAAAGAAATAGAATGGTTGTGGGGCACCTGGGTGGCTCAGATGGTTAAGCATCTGCCTTCGGCTCAGGTCATGATCCCAGGGTCCTGGGATCGAGCCCTGCATTGGGCTCCCTGCTCATCAGGAAGTCCTGTCCACCCTGTTTGTGTTCTCTCACTCTCTCTGTCAAAAAAATAAATAAAATCTTAAAAAAAAATAGAACAATGGCTTATAAATTATCATGTATCACCTGTTAAAAATAGAAGAATCTTTGTTAGAATATTAAGTTACTGGGGCACCTGGGTGGCTCAGTGGGTTAAGCCTCTGCCTTTGGCTCAGGTCATGATCTCAGGATCTTGGGATCAAGCCGCGAGTTGGGCTCTCTGCTCAGCACGGAGCCTGCTTCCCCCTCTCTCTCTGCCTGCTTCTCTGCCTACTTGTGATCTCTCTCTGTGTGTCAAATAAATAAAATCTTTTAAAAAAAGAAAAAAGAATATTAAGTTACAGGGGCGCCTGGGTGGCTCAGTGGGTTAAGCTTCTGCCTTTTGCTCAGGTCATGATCTTAGGGTCCTGGGATTGAGGCCTGCATTGGGCTCTCTGCTCAGCAGGGGGCCTGCTTCCCCCTCCCTTTCTGCCTGCCTCTCTGCCTACTTGTGATCTCTCTCTCTCTCTGTCAAATAAATAAAATCTTTAAAAAAAAATTAAGTTACCAAAAACAGAATGCAAAAAAGTATGAATAGTTTATTTCCAATGAGTACAGTATGTCTGCATATCTGCTTGTACCATGTAGAACAAAAGCCATTGTTTTCCTTTCTTCAAGATCTTTTAGTTCCTGATTGCTTTCATTTTCATTAAAAAAAAAAAAAGTATACTTTTCTGAATTAAAAATAACTGATACTCTTTTTGTAGGTATCCAGGCATTAAAGAAAAATATAATGGGGGTGCCTGGGTGGCGCAGTTGGTTAAGCATCCTACTTGATTTAGCCTTCTGCTCAGGTCATATTCTCAGGGTCGTGGGATCAAGCCCCATGTCATGCTCCATGCTCAGCTCAGAGTCTACTTGGGATTCTCTCTCTCCCTCTCCCTCTGCCTCACCCCACTCTGCTCGTGCACACACTTTTTCAAATAAGTAGATCTTTAAACAAAGAAAAACAAGGAAAAGGAAATTATAATGTGCTAAGGGAAGTTTCCATTTTCCTCCCCTAAAGTTTTTGGTGTGTATGCTTTCAGAGGGGTGTATGTGTTTAAAGAAGGAGTGGGGAAAAAAGCAAACCACAAATGGGAGTTCATACCAAACACACACACACACACACACACAGACATACACACACACACGGGAACTTGGAAACTTGCTTTCTTCACTTAAAACTATCTCTACAGTGTTTTCCCCTGTCAGTACTTCCAGCTCTCTGCCCTATGGTTCTAATTCATTCTCTTTAATAGCTGCATCTTATCCTGCTGAACACATTGATTTGTGTAACCGATGCTTCCAATGCACATTTGGATTCATGTCTTTCAGTAGTTTAAACTGGGGCTTGGCTGTTTTTGTTAATCAAGTTTTATTGGAACACAGCCCCACCCTTTTATTTCCATATCATCTATGGCTGCTTTCTCTCTACACAGGCCAAGTTGAGCAGTAGTGACAGAGTGTGGTTTGTGAGGCTGAAAATATTTATGTTAGAGAAAAGTTTGCCAACCCCTGGCCTAAACAGTGTTGCAGCGAGTATGTTTTTCACATAGGTCTTTGTGTATCTGTGCAGGTATTTCCAAAGGAGAAATTTCTGGTAGAGGAACAGCTAGATCAAAGATAGAGATCCTGCCAAATTGTTCTTCCATGGGATGTTACTCTTTCACACTTTGCCTCTGGGATACGACTCTGTTTATTTCCCGCACACACTTGACATATTGGGTGTTACCATTCTTTTTACTCATTGCCCACATAAGAGGCCAAAAAAAAAAAGATCGTTTGAATTCATATTTCATGAATTATCAACGTGGTAGAGCATTTTTTGTTATGTTAATTTTCTATGAATATTTAGTATCCTATAAATTATCTTACTACTTTCAGTTCTCTCACTGTGAGTTGTTTCTTTTTCTTAGGATTCATAAGAGCTATTTTTATATTAGAAGTGTATTTAGGCACGGTTCTGCTTCCTGCCTTGGAATATAGGCTTATGGATCAGAAATAATGTAGTTGGCAACAGCAGTGAGGTGTGGCTGGAAGGGGACACCATGTAGAAACTGTCCTTGACCTGTGCCTAGGACCAGAGTGACAAATCCCAGTATATCCTGACTGAATCACAGACTTGTTTTTTCTTCTCTTTTCTTACAACTAAACCAGTGTCTATTGATTTAATACACACACCATTGAGCTCATATTATGTCCAGGCACACTGGAAATTCAGATTTAAAAAATAGTTTCTGCCCACGGAGGGGGGGGTTAATTCCAGTGTGGGGGACAAACACGCAAGTCCACAGCGATCCTCTGGAAAGTAAATGTCACGGGGGAGTCAGGCCAGTGATTATAAGCACCTAGAGGAGGCTGTGTTAATCTGCCCAGAGGTTCAGGGGGTGGTCTGATGAGAATTAGAAGGCCCAGGAGGAACAACAGACACCAGTGGGTGGGTGGAGGGTTGGAGACCTCCCACAGGTGAGCACTGCTGGAGCAGGGGACTCGTGAGAGGGACGGGCACATGGGCTCTGGCACCGCTCTGGCCTGCCTGTGCCCACTTGATCCCACAGGAAGTCATCATTGCCTGCACTGGTTGGGCTTACTTTTTGCCATTAGACGGTTAGAGGCAGCCATGTCAGCCTCGCTGCTGCCCCTCGAGGAGCTGTTACAGGGTGGTCAAAGGACTTGTCCAACGTCACACAACCCATGAGTGGCGGAGCATGCGTTTTTGCGCATGTGTGCCAGAATATCCTAACTTTTTCAGCTTCCGCTTCCCGAGGGCCTTTCTGCTCCCGGCCCTTGCCCTGAGGAGCTGTCGGTGTGCGAGCAGGCAGGCCCAGCACAGGTACAAGCGGTGGCCGGCACCGTGTGGGGCCATGGCTTGGCCGGGCTGGTGCCTCGGAGACAGCTTCCACGCACACAGAGGTGCCAGCCACCCCAGCCGCCCCGCTTCCAGTTGGAAGTTGGTGGAGGGGAGTGATGAAGTCCACGGAGGCCTCCCTCCGCAACAAGGACTCCTTTGGGAGGGCCTGATGGGAATACTGCCCGATGAGCCGGGCTTCGTCTTGGTTTGGTGGCAGACATTTTCAACGGAATTAGGTGGGTACACCACTGCCGTCACTGCCCTTGATGCAGGCTAGTTCTTTTCTCATGGCCTTTCCCCCTCTTTTTCAGGCCTTTCTAGAACGTTACCTCAGCGCGGGCCCCACCCTGCAGTATGACAAGGAGCGCTGGCTCTCGACGCAGTGGAGACTGGTTAGTGACGAGGCTGTGACGAACGGATTGAGGGATGGCATCGTTTTCGTCTTGAAATGCTTGGACTTCAGCCTCGTGGTCAATGTGAAGAAAATTCCATTCATCGTCCTCTCAGAAGAGTTCATAGACCCCAAATCTCACAAATTTGTCCTTCGCCTACAGTCTGAGACATCGGTTTAAAAGTTTTATATTTGTGGCGTTATTACAAAAAAAAGAATATATAGATATATAGATATATGTATACCAGAGGGGCATCTTTTTTTATTATTATTCTTCATTGCTGACTGGCACTGGCAGATGACAGACCAGTATCCTTCGACCATCCGCACTTTACTTGGAAGGAAGCAGGGGATGTCCGCCCTGGAAAAAAAGCGACTGACGACATCTGACTCTTGTGGATGGGACTTCTTGCGAAGCTGTTCCCTTTGCGACAGCTGTAAACCAAAGCGGAGCAGGTGGCCCTTGGGAGCCTCGCCTTTCAGCGGCTAGTCCCCGCCTTTCGTCCAGGGCCATGGCGTCCTGTTGCTTCTGACCCGCCCCCTCGTAGACCTCCTGGGGGACGCGTCTTCATTCTGTTTCGGGAAACCAGGCATGACATGTCCACATGGGTGCTTGTGTACGCGAACGTCCAGTAACACTTCACCCACGGGAGCCACCGGCCCTTCCGGAAATACCTGCCTTCATCTTTGTTCTTTGTTGCCTTAGGTTCTACTGAGAAAGGTCACAATGAAAAATGTGCACTATCACTTGACAGCTCTAAATGATTTTATTTGGTTTTCTCCCCAAAGAGAAAACCTACCTGTCCTGTTTCTGATCCTGTTTCCCTAGGTTTGAGCAGGTGGCCCGTTCCTGACCCCATGATGGCCTTCCCATCTCCCTCTATCTCCCTCTATCTGCCCTACATGCACCACACCCCACCTGGTTGGTGGCCCTGGCCAGAGGAGCCAGCAGAGCTGCCCAGGACCCGGCTCTCCATGTGTGCTCACAGGCTCTGTGCACTGCCTCCCGTGGGTGCTGTGGCTTGTTTGCATAGGGAAACACAGAATGCCAACCAGGTCGAACACAGGGACAGCTAGCCTGCCAGATTGTCCCTTTTAGGGTGCAACGGGAGCCCCCCTCTCCCAGTTCTCCCCACTGCTCGCAGGGACCAGGGGAAGACTGACACCATGACTCAGGGACTGGCAGGTGCGGCTTGGAGCCTCTAATTTCCCGGGGAGAGAAGTCCTCACAAAGCTTTGTGCAAGCTGCCCTGCCCAGGGAGACCAAACAGTGCCCACTGCAGTGACAGCTGCTGCTGTCCGGTCCCGATTTCTGACCACCATCACTGTGCAACTCATGACCTCTGCCGCTTACTACCAGGGAAGGGGCAGCTTCGGCACTGGTGTTGGAAGTCCTTGTAGTGGTTGGTAAAGTGGAGAGATGGAATGGGTAAGCAGCAGAGCTTGAGGAAAGGAAAGGGAGAAAGCCGATCTTACAATCCTGGGGGGGCAGGTGGCAAGGCTACCGGGGAGTTCCTTTCTGTGCCTCTATTTGCCTTCCTGTGCCCACGGCCAACCTTTACAGAGTATTCACCCTTGCTTTTCCCAGGAATCGGGAGTAGCCAGTCACCTCACATTAGACAAGGAGGACACTGTCAGAATGCTCTGTGTGTTTGAGAGCACCCTTCCTGGTTTGGGCATTCCAGAAGTGCTGCGGTATCTGTGTATCTCCTTTAAAAATCAAAACAGGCTTTGGATATTTGTAATACACCTGTACCTGCAAAAGTAAACAGCACTCTTGAACCAACAGCCTGCAGCTCAAACAGATGTGTTGGAACAGAAGAAAGGAGGAGCCAGTCGGTGTGGCGTGGAGCCAAGATGCACTATGTTAACTGCGTGGTTCCGTTTATGGAAAACATACCGTGGAACCGTGGTGCTTTTGTTCTTAGTTTCTGAACTAGACATTCCTTATGCTGATGATGTCTTTCTCAGGAAACCTATTTTGGGAGATCGGGCAAGGAATGGTAAAAGCGTATGGGATCGCCTGGGTCCCGGTTGTCATGCCCCAGACTGTGTCCGAGGCTTCTGCATCAGGGCACAGCTGCTGGGGATGCTCTGAGTACTTCTTGTAGGTCATATACAGAACACGTGGTTCATGGTGACACTATTATCTGCATTCTAAAATACTGTGCTTCCAGCCCCGTCTTAAGTTACCCGATCAGAAGGGGTTAAGATGGAGTCATTGCTTTGGTTCTGGTAATCCCAGCAGGGTGAAGAAAGGATAAAATTAAGGAATTTATTTTCTCTCTACCCTCTTCTTTCTCCCCCAGTCTTTGCATAGGAGAATGTCAGACTTTCTGAAATTATTGTTTCAGTTTTAAATTGGATATCGATTTTTTTACACTGACTTTGTATCGAGTCCCTTTTGAAAGCCTAACAAAATAAAATGCAGGATCTTTGTATAAAGCCTTTGCACTTTCAAAATCTTGATAATTTGAGTTACTGGTGCAGTGGGAACAATGTAAATGCCATTAAAAAGATTTAAGGTTTCAGAAAGCTGCATCAACCAATCGAAAACGATGCATTTTTATTTCAGTCCTTGGAACCAAATCGGCCATTCTTTGGGAAAGTGGGTAAGCTGCCCTAGGGCTAGTAAAATATATGAGACTTAACAGTGGAGGAGGCAAGATTTCATTTGCCTTAAATGTTTATAGATTTTCTATAACTTTCAACCTAAGTTATTAAAACGTGACTGTTAAATGTTCGGAGTAGAAGACCCGAATCAGGAGCACCTGCCGGGGATCACTCTCTCCCGTGGTGGTGTTTTAACCAGTGGCTAACTTGGGTTCCTCTGTGTATCCTTCTGAAGGTGGTGATAATTTTTAATCATCCATAAACTGAATGTTAAAATGTCTGCATGCTTTGAGTTGAAAGGAAAGTTAAAGTTTTATATCTCCACCCTTTGCGTTATCAGTGAAGTCGAAACGCAGAATGCCGTTGCTAAAGTTCACCCTAACATAAGCCCTTGAGAAAATGCTTGAACACGTTTTTCCCCAGCTGTCATCATCCCCCTTCTCCCTCTGTCCTTCCCTTTCAAATCTACAGACAGGACGAATTCTGTGCACAAGTGGAGGCAGCTGTCGCCCCCCGGGTGTGTTGTGTGTTTGTGTGCATGTGCACATCGCACTGGGTTCTTTGCTGGAGTTGGAGCTCCTTTTCCATGGGGAGATGGTGGCTGGGCTGGTGCGAGGGAGATGAGATGGGGTGTCCTCCCCACCATCACAATACTTGAGACTTCTCTTCATTTTGCATGCATGTATTTCGAAAGTGCTGTAGCTCTGTGGCAAGCCCGCTGCCCGTCGGGATGGCAGACGTCATTACCCTGCCCCTCCTCACCCACCCCACACCTACACCAGGGGAGGTGTTAGTCACACTGTGAAACCAAGAGAATCCGGTCCTTGGTTCACACCCCCTCTGGCTGAGTCCTGCGGGGCTCAGGACTCAGGCTCCCTAAATAGGGGCACATACTTGTTGGTGGGTATGCGTTTCCATGTGTGTGTGTATGGCCCTGAGTGTAATTACCAATTATATGTTAGCCATCTGAACATCTGTGTTGTCTGTCGCTTGTGGGTGTCATGTCAACAGGTAACTTTCGCATGTGTTTGTATGGACGAGTGTCTGTGTTTCTACCCTGTGCCCTATGGTGGAGAGATTTCCTAAAGGCACCCATCTTTTGGAAGGCTGCTCTAAAGCCAGTTTACTTCTCCCTTGGCTCCTTTTATTCCTTTCCCTCCATGACACTGGCTTCTCCCCAGGAATAAATAGCTTTAGCAGAGAAGAGTCTTCTGGAAAGCTCGATGTCCCGCAGGCAATCCATTAGACTCTTGCCTCAGGACCCTATGAGGTGAAAACAGCAAGAATCAGAGAAAGGTCAAGCTCTGTCATAATTATTGCTCCAACTTTACTACCCCGAAAGCCTTACTACATATTTCTCAATATAACTTAAAAATTGAGCTTCACAAAGAAAACCATAAGACTGATGACTAAAAATAGCACAGAAACGTTAACATAATATTTAAGTAGTCCAGCAGAGATCCTTCCTGCGATTATAAAGTGATGTAAGTATTTCTGGGTAGCATTTATGCTTTATGGATCTTGTTACAAAAAAATAATAAATCACTACTGTGAATTTATGATGTAACCTTGTCCTATTCCATCATAAATAAAATACAAACTGTTCTGAAGCCCATAGCACAGTCCTTGAATGGTGTTCAGTGCAGCAGTGAACTGAGGTAGTTTAGATTCTATGCTGAAGTCGGTGTGTTGTACTTTAGCCAAGCAGATGCCGACACAATCAGACTTCAGGTCATGTTTTTGACAAAACGTATTCTGTTCAAACAAGGAAGAGAACGGTAGCAACACACATTTATCCGGTATTGTGTGTTTGGGTGCTGTTCCAGAACGTGAAGTCCTTTGAGGCAGGGTTCTCTCAACTAAACAGGTGAGGAAGAGGACCATCAGAGAAGGGGGGACTTGTCTCGAGTGGCTCCTGAACGGGATTTCAAATCCAATGTGATTCTAGCCTCTTGCTCACTGTGCCTTGAGGTGTGATCTAAATAATCTGGCATTTTGGAAAATGGGGAAGGAATGTGCGGACACTTAACCTGGACTCAGAACCTAGGGTGAGGTTTCCTCACCCTAGGTGGGTGGTGGGATCCCTTCTGTTCTTGCACTTTGCACCAGAGCTATGGTCCCCAGGGGAACCTCTCCAGTATGCTGGCAGATTTCTCAGGATTTCTAATTGAAAGAACCTGAGAATGCCCCTCCCCCGAGAAGGTGTGGTGCCCGGCCAGCGCCACACCTGCTGATAGACCCAGGGACCATGGTTCAGCAGCCAGCCTTTGCTTTTGCCCCTCTCACCCTCCGCCCTGCCCCTGCTGGCTTGGGCAGGTGGGCATCTGGGGCCTTGGGCATAGGGACCTGGGCCAAGGCAGACCTGGACTCTTCCCTAGCTGAGGAAGCCTCTTTCTGGTGCTCGGCTTCCCCGGTTAGGGCAGGAGAGGGTGCACCTGCAGGCCCAGCCCCTCCCGAGGTCTGGAACGGGGGTCCCCTGGCCTCCCTCCTTGACCTACGTGTTCTCAGCAAGCAATTGCAGCCTACTGTTTTCCCCCACATTTGCCCTCAGGAGTTTTAACAGACATAAAACAGAAGTCTGAAAACACGGTTTTCCTCTCTTCCGAGGTCTTTAAAGTTTCATCCTGTTGTGTACAAACCACCTTTTTCTGTCCTGCTGTTCACTTTGCGTGGAGCACAGGAAAACGAAGATGATACATCTCTCAGCGTGGCTGCTCATTTGGAATCAGGACAGATTTTCAAAGGGTAGAAAGGGAATGATAAAACTAATAAAATAGAATCCGGGGACTCTGTGACTCTGTTGCCAGACCCTGTCCCATTTCTACTTAGCCCAATTTGCTTGTTTCACCTGTAAAATCTCTTGAATGGGTTGTTTTCAAGTTCCCCCAATAGAACAACAGATTTCTGACCTCTTAAGCAGTACCGGGCAAGTCACATCCAATAGGACACTAAAAATCTACAATTTATATAATTTTATATATAATAAAAATCTACAATTTATATAAGATAAAAAAATCTTACAATTTATCTTGCGGCTTAAAAACACCAATGTTTTGTCTTAGTGGGATAAAAGTACTTACTCATCTTAAACCTGGGGAACAAACGTGACAAACCCCAGACTTCTAAGAGTGTCTTTGACATTTCTTTTGGCACTGAAATAATTCATAAAAATATTTGAATGTACAGTTGTCTGGTTTTTGTTTGCTTATATTTATCGGTGCTTTACCTTGTACTGTGAGCTTTCATTCTGAAGGAGCTGATCACTTAGGAGTTGTTAAGACACCCCCCTCCAAAGCCCAAAGCCTAGGGAAGCTTCCTCTCTGAGGCCCAGTGACTATTGCTCAGGGAATTAGCAATGGGACCCAGGCAGCTGGTCTGTGGGTGACAAGTCTAGTTTAACTCAACATCATAGGGAATTTAGACAGTTGCACATTGTCACCATTCCAGGGGCCAGGTAGAAAGAGGTGGCAGTGGCTTTTCATTTGCTAGTACCCCTCAGTCATAGAAATAATGGAATATTCACTTAATGTTGTTCATTATTTTTTTTTGTGCTGTTCATCAATCTTAAGAAAAAGGAACGCAAAATTCCAACGGTGGTGGTAATTCCTTATTTTTATGATGGATTCACTGTGGGCTTTAGTTATATATAGCAGACTCCCCTGAGACCCCTGAGTTATGACATTGGCCAAATGTGACTTCCAAGCAGTTGTTTATGAGAACAATTATTGTGGAGAGTACAGGATGCTAGCCAGAGTGAGGATGGGTAGATACTGGCTCACTGGGGTGATCGACATAAATCGCCTTATGAATGACCAGTTCCTCAACCACTATGCTAGGGAGAAGCCAGGGACACCCGAATCAGGTCTTCTTCAGAGAAGTTCATTGGACAACTGCTTTTGTGTTAAAAGAACTTTTCACTTCTGGATTTTGAACCCAGAAAGTTCAGTGACAAAATCATCTGATGATTTTCTATCTGATGGAATCAGCACTGGTTGAACAAAGATGTGGCCAGAGGTCTTTGTGTTCTTTCTTAGTAGTTAATACTGCACTTTATAACCAGGAGGGACAGTTCTTGTCAGTCTCTACTCCAGTCACCATATATGTAGGAGAAAGTCTGAGTATGATTACCTGCATAAATGGGTAGTGGGCCCTGTTGAGGCATTTCAAACATCTAAATGAATGACTCTACCAGCAACTATCTGTGTCAGCACATTTATGAACATTCATACGGTGTATGCTATGAAATGTCTTCTATTGTGACATCCAACAGAAAGAATGTTAACGTTTACAACTGACATGGCGTACCTGACAGCCAAGTTATTTGGTCCCCTTTTGGGTCCCCCATCCCAACTGACTGTAAAACATTTTACTTGTTACATTTTTTTATACCGTACAACTTGAAAAATAAACTGAAATCCCAAATTGGATTTTGCTTCTTTTCCTCATGTGATTATTTCAATCCAAAGAGTTGTTTGCTTTTTTAGGGAGGGTTTTCACTCTTGTATAATTTTTATACCCTCTTAAAGACAACCCGTCAAGGGACACCTGGGGGGCTCAGTTGGTTAAGTATCCCACTCTTGGTTTCAGCCCAGGCCATGATCATCAGGGTCGTGGCACTGAGACCTACATTGGGCTCCACGCTCAGTGGGAGTCTGCTTGAGATTTTCTCTCCATTTGCCCCTCCCACTCATTCTGTCTCTCTCTCTCAAGTAAATAAATAAATATTTTTTAAAAAGACAACCTATCAAGTTTCTATGAAAACCAAGCTGATTGTTATAGATTGAATCAGAAAGTGGATTGTCACTGTAACGAAAACTATCTGTTGCAATCATTTTATGCTCAAGAGAATGTTTTAAATGAATAGATTACTGAAAATTAAAATCTTAGGGTCTAAAAATGAAGATGAAATGGGCCTTTTGAATAAATCAAGTGAATAAAGGTCTTTGAATCAAGTAAAGGAGAAGAAAATTGTCAGACCCTGGATTTGTGAGGGGGAGTGAATATTGGATTGTTTTTGTGAGTGGCTTGGTAATTCAATTTTAATTATTGACTAATTTAAAAATAGGTCTATTTAAAAAGAACTTGATAGGGGCACCTGAGTGGCTCAGTGGGTTAAAGCCTCTGCCTTCGGCTCAGGTCATGATCCCAGAGTCCTGGGATCAAGCCCCGCAAGGGGCTCTCTGCTCAGCAGGGAGCCTGCTTCCCTTCCTCTCCCTCTGCCTGTCTCTCTCCCTACTTGTGATCTCTATCTTTCAAACAAATAAATAAAATCTTTAAAAAAAAAAAAAAAGAACTTGATAATATGAGAAAGAAATGTTGGTGGGGTGGGATGGGGGCATCTGGCAGGCTCAGTGGGTGTAGCATGTGACTCTTGACCTCATGAGTTCAGGCCCCACATTGGGTGTGGAGCCTACTTGAAATAAAATTAATTAAAAAAAAAAAGAAACGGAACTTGGCTTCTGCTACACTCAGCTATTTTTTTTTTTTATCTGCATAGAGTACTGATAGTGCACAAATTCTTACCTATTCCATGGACAGGAACCAGAGAAAGCAATCGATTTGAAGATTTATTGTATAGATTATCGTAAACTATTTCTCTGGGCCATCGGCCGTGATGTGCATAATTTATATCTGCAAAGCAAACCCTGCTAGGGAAAAGATTCGAGTTGTCTGCAGACATAA
This sequence comes from Lontra canadensis, assembly GCF_010015895.1. Taxonomy (NCBI): domain Eukaryota; kingdom Metazoa; phylum Chordata; class Mammalia; order Carnivora; family Mustelidae; genus Lontra; species Lontra canadensis. The sequence continues at coordinate 4,514,207 of NW_022631069.1, read as the reverse complement.
ACCAAGGACTCTTCTCTTTTTCATTCATTACCCGTCATATAGCTATAGAAGTTTGGAAGAGTTTTCAGACAACCAGATGTTAAACAATCAGATTATGGAAGTGGAGCAAGGGATATCAGAATGGCACCCATTAAGTCACTGCATGCACACCCAAGGCCAGAGACAGGGGCCCCCCTGCAGCGGCAGAGCAATGGGCAGTATCCCAGCTTCCAGGGAGACTTGGCAATTCCCTGTCGGTGTCAAAACGTCGTTCAAGCATCTTCTAAGTAGGTATACAGGCTAATGTGGATATGGAAAAACAAAACTACACTTGACCTCTGGCTGTGTTCTCTGTATTTACATCTGAATGTGTAACTGAGGTTGTGAGAATTTTAATAGTTCAGACAAAAAGATGATAACACAAGGTACTTGAAACAGTTTTCTTTTCTAGACGTTTGCACAGGCCTCTGATCTCACCCACTCATTTTTGCCTTCTGGGATCTGCATTTATTAAACAAGCCTTGAATATTTGAGTGAATGAGTGAATGAGAACAAGATGGCTTACTCTGTGCAGAAGCTACCACCTATACCCTAATCATATATGATTATTTTATGGGAATAATTGGGATTTTGAAGGATCCTAGGGTTAACAGTAGGAATTCTAGCCATCACTACTCTGAAGAGTTCAGATTGGTAAAATACCAGATTAATTCAAAAGAGGTCCTTAATTTACCTTGCAAATATTTGGGTGGGTCAGCAGATACATTAAAATAAGTGAGTGATGGGCGCCTGGGTGGCTCAGTGGGTTAGACCTCTGCCTTTGGCTCAGGTCATGATCTCAGGGTCCTGGGATCGAGCCCCACGTCAGGCTCTCTGCTCGGCGGAGAGCCTGCTTCCCCCTCTCTCTGCCTGCATCTCTGCCTATTTGTGATCTCTCTCTCTCTGTCAAATAAATAAAATCTTAAAAAAAATAATAAGTGAGTGGGCACTTAGGTGGCTGTTGGCATTCTGTTCCCAGAGAGTGGGGCCTGGGACTTCTGCTGTCATCCCCATGCTGCTTTGCTTGCCATCATGACGCCTATATTCCTAGGAGACTTTGCTGACCTGAGTAAAGAGCACCGCACGTCAGAAACTCCCCACTGCACCAAAAAGATTCTGTTTTGAGTTTTTTTTAAATCCCAATTTGCTATTCTAAGTGGATCTGAAAAGATGATACCATTGCCAAAAAGGTCCTGATTGACTTTTGATAGTCACTAGCATATTTTTAATGGTACTAAGAGCTTTTGATAATCACTAGCACATTCTTCGTGGTACTAATCGCTGTTAAATTAGCTTTACATCGGGCTTAGAGAGTACTTAGTCAACTTGTCAGCTAAGTACTCTCTTAAGCAAACAAGTTGACTAAGTACCTATCAGAATATAGGCACTGAGGATAGAATGGAAGCTGCTAAAGCCTTTTCCCTAAGCTTGCTTTCAGACTAGCAGGGGGAGGAAGACATACATGCATGATAAATTGTGATTTCTGTAAGAGAGCTCTGTGCAAAGTACAGTGAGGCTCAGTGCACGAGGGGGTCAATTCACCTGGGGTACGACTGGAACAGGCACAGAATGTACCCCACTTCACACCTCAGGTAATATAGTTGGGGGTTTGCCAGGCAGGTGCAGATGGGAAAAGACAGGCATTCTAGTAGATGGAAGAGCATGAGCCAAGGCTCGACATTATAAGCAGCCAGGCAGTTTCTCTCAACTTCTGGTTCTAAGTGTAGAGAAGGCAGGTGGCTGGGAGGCTTTGTGAGAGATGAGGCTGGTAAAATGGACAAAAGGTAGCTCACACAGACCTTGTGTGCCCTGCAAAGGAAATTGGCTTTTACCAATTCTGTTCTACACCTGACCCCCTAGCCTGGTGCTGGGGATGCTGACCCAACTTCTGCTAAAATGACAACTGGGTGCTATAATCCCAAATGAGGCTTGTGGCTGCCCTAATTCCAGACAGATACTCCATGTACACAGTGGAAATTGCCCCATTCAGTCCAATGCTTTGCTAATCCAGGAACCCAGACATCGCCAGCATCAGCATCAGCCCTACTCAGACTTTGCTTTCCTCAAAGGGAGGAGAGACACTTCAAGGACTTTGGGTTTTACAAGACCTATCCCATTGTTTCTCCTCCTCAACCTTCCACCACACAGCCCAGCTCTACATTCGGCAGCCAACAATCGTTCCATTCATAGCTCACTCTTTGGCCTCTTAGTCTTAAAACAAAAAAAAATTTTTAAACACCTACTGGGAATAGAGAACCATTAACGAATTTTAAGCATGTGTGTGACATGATCAGCTTCTCCTTTCAGAGAGATCACTGGATCACAGCGGTGAGATGGGAGAGCCGTTGGAACCTTGCAGCAAGCCAGGTGAGAGACCGTAAAGCCTCAGTAACACAGTAGGGGTGGGCGAGAGGGGAGCACGGCACCTGTTCCCTATTCAATGTGGAAGCGGGGCACAACAAATGGCTCTAAGGCTTCGGGCTTGAGTGAGCATTGTTGGAGGAGCTTGTCTCTTCCCTACTCCACTGCTTCTATGAAGAAGGATCTTTTCTGGACTGCTGCTAGCCTTTTGCCTAAACCTTACTCCCATCCAGAGATAGAGTGAGTTCCCTGGTTAGTGGGCAGTAGCCCTTTGTCCATGTTTCTTGGGGGTGAAGTTCTTGGCGTGAAGTAATAATTGAAAGTCCAGTTTTTTCTCCTCCCTTTCATCCTTGCCCACTGAGCAGCAATGGCTTGGGTCTGTTCTACAGGTCTGATTCCCTTGGGTGGCCTGCAGTTAGAGGTAGGAAGCTGGGAATCCCATTTTCCTCATCTCTAAGTCTCTCCAAATTGCTGTTCTTCTATGATAACAGTGATTATTAATTGTTATTAATAATTACTATGTTACACTGCTGACTTCTTGACCTAATTTTGGGGAGATCTTTAAACCCCAAAGCTGTGTTGATCCGAGGTCCCTATGGGAGCTCCAGATGAAGCTGTCCAGGAGAGACAATTGGGGTGAGGGCTTTGGAAACAGGAGAGCCTGGCTAGAGACAGAAGACGTTGGTAACCACCGGCTGGGTGAGATGACCTTAGGTTGTGGACGAGCTTTGGTCCCTGCCCTGGCTTGTGTCAGTTCCCGGTGACCCTTTCTAAAATACAGACTGTCAGGCCCCAGCTCTGGAGGTAGCATGTCACGGTGTCTGGGCTGGTGAAAGGCATCTGTGTTTTCTAAGTAAGTTCAGCAGACTATATTCTGATGCTCACTGAGCAGGGTTGAGACACCCTGGTGAGAGTGGGAAGTTGGGAGAGCAGAGCCCCAGGACCCATCTACACTTAGGAAGCATGTGTGTGTTTGTACGTATCAGAGATTTTTGATCAAAAGCTACTTAGTAATGATCAAGTGACATTATTACCAGTGTGGGCCTCTTGCATTGTTAGATCTAGGGCCTAGACAGTACACAGCCTTATTATGGAAAAGACAAGCTTGTTTCTAGTGATGAGATGTTATTTTTTTAAAAATACACTGAGTGGGGGTGCCTGGGTAGCCCAAGTCAGTTGGGCATCTGACTCTTGGTTTTGGCTCAGGTCGTGATCTCAGGGTCCTTGGATCAGGCCCCACATTGGGCCCCATGCTCAGCAAGGCATCTGCTTCTCCCTTTCCCTCTCCTCCTCCCCCCATATGCATGTGTGCGGTCTCTCTCAAATAAATAAATATCTTTTTAAAAAATACACTGACAATGATCATGCATTCTTGATAACACAACGATTTTTCCCCCAACAGGATGGCAAGTCCTTGCAGTTTTAATTAGCCTCCATTTCCAATACAGGATAAGGTAATTATGACCTCCAGAAGGAAAAGAGAAAGAGTATCTTGGCATAAGCTATGAAAAGGATTATGGGAAATTCACTTGAGTCCATCTCAAGAAACTATCTGAGGAAAAGAAATGGAATCCTTTGATCGATTAACTTAAGGAATTTAATTTCATCGAAATCCTTGATTTAAGTATAAAAATGGGGTTATGCTTACACTCCTTTATTTTTTTTAAAGATTTTATTTATTTGACAGAGAGAGATCACAAGTAGGCAGAGAGGCAGGCAGAGAGAGTGGGGGATGCAGGCTCCCTGCTGAGCAGAGAGCCCGATGAGGGACTCGATCCAAGGACCCTGAAATCATGATCTGAGCCGAAGGCAGAGGCTCAACCCACTGAGCCACCCAAGTACCCCTATACTCCTTTAAAGTGATTGTGTGACCCTGGGAAAATTTCTTGGGCCTTCTGCATCTGCATTACAGATGAGTTTCCTCATCTGTAAAATGGGGGGGGGTAATAACAAGACTTCATAAGAACTTTGTAAGGATTAAATGACATAATACCTGTAAACCACGTAGCCTAGTGCTCCAGGCACATACCAAACATTCAATAAATACCAGTTTAAAAAGGCTTAGACCAGTGACTAAACAGCACTACTACTTACAGACAGTACTAGCTTACCACTCAGTCTTCTAACGCGGGACTACCACACATTAACTTAATGCATATTACTCATGCCTCCAGGAATAAGAGAATTTTCCTGGGTTGGAGAATAGACCACTTTCATGACAGACCACATTCCTTGGCTATTTGAAAGATTAGCTTCAATGATTGCTTTGAAAATGTACCTCCCCGAGAGCTTATTAGAGGTGTGCTTGGATCTGGCCAGATGGCATCATAGTCCAGCTTGGCACATGTCTGCCTTGCTTTGTGAGGGCGAGAAATAAAAATAAGGAGGTCTTGTAACCATTGTTATCCAACAGTGCTGGGGAATTATAGGTATTCTGGTTAATCAATTATTCATCCATCAGTTCAATAAATGAACATCCACTTTGTGCTGGACAGAGTGCTAGCTGCTGAGGATACAAAGATAAATTAATTCCTTTCCTCTAAGAAACCTACAATTTAACGAAAGGACAGACAAGTAAATATGTACTACAATTTAAAGGACAATTTCCATGACTGGGGGTATGTGTAAAATGCCCCTTCCGGTTGCCTAGACAAGTGGATATGTGGTGATATCACTCTTCCAATCTGGGACACCATTTAGAGGAGGAGAATTGAGGGCAGAAGGTAGTGAATTGGGGTTTTGCTCTATTGTTTGAATTGCTTGTGCACCCTCGGAACCAAGATGAATGGGTGGGTCTAAAACTAAGAGAGTGGTCAAGGTTAAAGACCCAGATTTGGAGGTCATCATACACAAGTGGCAGCTGATGGACATGGATGATAGTACCTTGGAAGAATGTTAGGGTTGAGAGATACTGTGACACACTATCATTTAAAGGGCAGGAAGGGGAAGAGGGGGCAGAAAGGAAAACAAAGAAGGAACAGAGAGGTAGAACAGGAACCAAGAGAGAATGACAGGATCAGAAAAACCAAGTGAGGATTTTTAAGATAGTCTCAATATTTTCAAAGTATAAGTTTAATGACAGTTAGTTGGCTACTATTCCATAAAAGGATTACTCTATTTCCAAAGAATTTGTACAGTGTCTTACACATGTGTTAAGAGATTGAAAATAAATTAGAACATGATAAATGCACACTTAATGCTAAAACTACGAGCACAAGGTAACCTCTAGATAGTTTGGAAGGCACTTTGGGGTTTTCTCAGTGCCTCAGGGCACCATTATGAACTCTAGCTATTGTCCTGCTCAAGTGTGGGAGGGCTGACAAATGGAGCATTGATTGACTTCTGGATAAACCAACTTTCCCTCCCAATGGGAGGGCTCACTCACAGCAACAGAAAAGGGTATCCAGATCCCAGCTCAGGCTAGGAAGCCAACTGACTCAATCAGGGGCATGAACCCAGCAGGAAAAACTGAAAACATTTCATCCTTCCAGTTCCCCCACCCCCTTGCCTATCATGTGAGACTTGTCACTAAAGGGAAGTTCAGAAAGCAAATCAACCTCCCATCCCATATCCCAACATACCAAAAATGATTGGGACATCTGTACACATGTGTTTCAAGGCCTCCCGATAGCTGTCCAAACACTTGGATCTGAGTTCATAATGGCGTGACATACACTTGACATAATCAGTTTAATAGAGCCAAGAGAACCTGATTTAGAAACTTGTTTCTAAGGCTGAGCCTCTCCTAGGAGGGAACCTCTTGCCTTAAGGAGGGATTGTCACTGATGTTCTAGGCACAGGGGCTAACTGGATTAATCATGGGTCTCCTGGGCTCTGACTGTGAGATCACTCTATGCTTTGAGTTTTCCAGCTGTCAATTCTGTTACTGTCCCATCAAAGACAACAAGTAAACTTGAGTCAAGGTGTCAGGGGATTGTTGTCCCCAGACTGCCAGGTTCCGGCACTGCCTGACCATGGATGGTCTGGCAAAGAACGAGAGCTTTTCCAAGACAATCAAGACAGTCCACATGGGAATAATTCCCCACCTGTCCCTGCTGAGTGGGATTACTGGGTTTAGAGGCATTTGTTGAACGGTACAGCTCCCAATAAGAAGGGGGTGGGAAAAGGGATAGGAAAAGGGGGAAGGTGCTGGTGGGAGGGGGCCAGGGCTGCTTGCCGCCCCCCGGGGCTATCTGCAGGGCAGTGGGCAGCTATGATTGTGCTTTCATCCACCAGCCGGAGTCGGAGCTACTCATCATCATCATCACTGTCATCATTAGACTCCTCATCAGAATTATCACCATCATCATCGTCCTCATCCTCATCGTCGCCGCCATCATCCCCATCTTCATTGTCATCATCTTCAGTGTTTATCTTTCCAGAAAGCACATCTTCGATCCAGTCCTCCAGCTCCTCGGCTGTGGGCAGGTCATCGTCATCAGGGATCTCCATCCAGACACTGTCAGCCTGCAGCGAGGGACAGAGTGAGTGAGTAGTGATGGAAGGACCAGCCAGACCAGAGGATTCCAAGCAGCTGGGCCCTGTCATCGGGAACATGTGCACACGGTTTCATGGGAATGCCTCGATGCAGAATGCTATGTGTAGCAGCCTGCTTGTGTGATGTCAAAGGAAGCGTGTGTTCCAGTGTGTGTGTGTGTGTGTGTGTGTGATGTGCCCACAGAAGTCTCTGGGGAAGGAGAGCAGGTATGGAGGTGAGGCTTTGAGGATTGGCAGGGGAATGAGCCAGGCCCAGCATACCAGGACTGGTAGCTGCTCCCACCCCACCCCTCTTTGAAAGGCCATCTTCCCTACCTTCTGCCTTACCCCCCCACCCTGAAGTAGTCCCTCCAGATCAGCAGCACTGCCTGGCAGAGTCCCCATCCCACCCTAAACTGCCTGCCCTCCTGATCCCCGCCATTAGGTCTGGAAAGTGCTGGGGGTGGCGGGGGAGGTAGCCCAGATTAGAACAGTTCCCAGGGGTATCGAAATCAAGTATTATTATGAATCATAACTATATTTGCACTGTTTTTTTCTTCTGATTTCATGACCGTATCTACAAGATACTTATGTAATAATAATGACAAACATGTATATGATGTTTCCGGTAGGATAGCCATGAAACTATCACCAATGTGTTTCCCTCAGGGAATGGGACTAAGAAAGAGGTCAGGGGAGTGGGAAATACTTTTGCTTTTCACCATATATATTTCAAATGTTCCATTTATAAATGTTTTAACTGGAGTAAATTTTTGACAGTATTAATTACTATTATTAATTTAAAAAGCAGTGTACAGAATAAATAAATGTAGAATCCCCCAGGTGACCAAACGTCCACAAACAGGATAACAGGACATTGCTAACTGGCCCCCACTCACAAGCATTCCCACCACAATTAATTATGCCTCTAATGACTTCTCTGTGACCATCTCTTTCTGTCCATTATTTATTTGCTCATTATCTGTTGTATTTGTCTTCCCTTCTGTTTTGTTATGATGGAGTTGTATCAGCAGTCAAGACTGAGGTTCAAAATTCCCCACGATCTGCTGGTCTACTACACACCAGCTTTTTCCACCCTCGGTTCCAGCTGTCTGCCTGGTGAGGGGTGGCCCTCCACCTCATTCATGATCTTCCTCCTTCCCCCCACTGCCGTAGCCCCCTCCATCACCCCCTGTGCAATGGCAGCTTCACGTGTGGGTTCCTTTGTGTAAGAATAGTTTGTTGTTGGGCCTTAGGAGAAAATACAGGGTGGAAAGTTGGTGGAAATACTTGGGTAGAAAGTTCCAAAGAGTCAGTAAAACAGGATGGGCTGGCCCCGTAAAGGAAACGTGCCCACGCATTTCCCAGGAAGTGCCCAGTCCTGAAGCCATAGATTGAGACAGGCTCAGAGACTAGGCTGGGGACACACAGAGCTTGTGCAAGGCCAAGGGTCCTGCTCATTTCAGGGGAGGCTAGACTCCTATCCATGGGGTCACAGTCTGGGCTGCATGGCAGAAAACAGGACAGGTTAGCAGTGACCGGGGTATACTCACATCTGTCACATTCACCACCCCAATCTGTGGCTTGAATAGATCAATCTTGAAAGTCTTTTCCCAATAGGCAACGAGCTGAATAACAAAAAATAAGATTAGACAGCAGGCAGAGGGCATTCCCTGTCAAAGCCACATTTTGTGGCTGGACCCACCTGCCATCCCTTCATCGGTCACCGTCGCTTAAAGGTTTCCAAGACAGCTGTGGGCACTTCAGAAATTGAAGCCTTGGCCTCACCCTCAAACACTTTAAATAAGTGTGGAAAAAAAAGAGGTCATAACACCAACTATGAAAACATGTACTATAAAAGCTTCTACAGCTGTAAGGAAGAATATTACAGAGATGGCCCAATGTCAATTCCCAAATGACCGTGGCTCTTTTATACCTCATGAGTGGTCAGGGAGCCATTTTCCTTCACTTCTCTTTCAATGTCCCATTTAAAAATCCCTTACCTTGCACTACTCGGATCCACAAGGTGGTGGGGGGTGGTGGTGGTGAAGACAAGGAAGTGTCATGCAAGTAAAGGGAGGGTTTTTTTGTTCACCAGGCTTGGGATCTGCAGGGACTAATCCCTGACTGGGACAGGGCTAAAGGAATCAGGGGCCCTGCGGCTAAGACAATGCAAATAAATGTTCAGTGGCAAAAAGTCTCCAGCGCAAATAAGTGGCCTGATGGGGAGCGGGGATGGTCAGGAACCCGGATATTCAAACAGTCTGGAGATTTCTCCTTTGCAAACACCAAGGCAAACAAACATACAGAGCAGGTTGGGACCACTGCAGACCATCTGCAAGCTTACACAACAGAACAGTCCAGATAAAATCAAAATATAGCCAGGCAGAGGCTAACTAAAAAGTTATACTAGGGGTGTCTGGGTGGCTCAGTTGGTTAAACGTCTGCCTCCGGTTCAGGTCATGATCCCAGGGTCCTGGGATTGAGCCCTGCATCAGGCTCCCTGCTCAGCTGGAAATCTGCTTCTCCCTCTGCCCCTCTTGCTGCTCATTGCGCTCTCTCTCTCAAATAAATAACATCTTTTTAAAAAAGTTACAGTATTTAGGGTCTTATGAGGCCATGACTTTGTTACGATCACCCAAGAATTACTTTCATGATATCTAAAGTATCAGATATCATGAAAGTCTCTGCCTCTGTCTTATTCTGTAAGTAAGACTGGTTTTCAGGACCCTTGAAATCATTCAACTCCCCCAATTTGACTATTTAATCATGATATGATTGGTCAGGTCCTATGCAACAAACAATAATTCCCAGAAGAATTATATCATTTATAACCTAATGATAACTAAACATGTTCTGATTACCAGCAGTTAGCTCTACCTAAAGTCTATTGACTGACTAGTAGACAAATCTTTGGCATCAGACAGATCTGGGTTGTGATATCTCATCTCCCACTTAGTAGCTTTGTTTTCATCTGTCAGATGGGGATTATGACGGTCCCTGCCTCACAGGGTTGATAGGAAGGTTCAATGAGATGGTGCCTGTAAATAATTTACTATACTTCCAGGCATACAGTATATTGGCTACATCCATTGTCATCACCACTGGGCTCCTGTTTATTCCCTTTAAAAAGGCTTTCTGACCATTGCTCACTGACACTAGCAAGAGTCTGGACCTTAACTTTCTTACACATTCAACATGCTAGGACCTGGGAGAACACAATGAACAAGATAGAGTTTCTGCTCTCTGAGAGGCTGCTCCTGCTCTCCACGAAGTTCTTCACCCTATGCAAAATGGTCAAGTCTAATTTTTATTACTTAGCAACTCAGGTTGCCTATGAATGATGGTCCCCACCCAAAACATGAAAGAGGCTATAACAAGGGAGGTGGTGGGATGGGGGACAGGAATGGAAGTACTAGTAGAAGAATTTCACCCAGCTCACTCATGTGGGTGGTTCAGATCCCTGGTCTCCAGGGAGTGAGAATGGTGGGTCTAACCATGGCAGTGCCAGCACCCAGTATGAAGGTCAATGGTGTCCCACCATGTTGCCAAGGTCTTCCACATGAGATACAAGTGGTCACACTGTGTTTCTGCACATGCTCCTCCTAGTGCACACCCTCCTTCATGCTTCTGGGTCTCATACCGAACACACACACGAGACTATGAAGGTGACCAAGACCAGTGCCCAGGGCTGAGCCACTCACCAGAGGAAAGTCATCCGGGTCGATCCACACAATGCTCAGGTCAGGGTTGTCGGTGTTGTCCCTGGCAACCTGTTTCAGGATTTCCAGGAACTCGTAGCCATCTGAAGCAGGATTCGAGAAGTCTGAGTAACCCCTGTACATACATGGCTTCCGGCATGTGGAGCCAGGAGTGTGGTCTTTCCACGAGAGTTTCTTAGGCCATTTGGTGCATACCCTCAATTATAGGATTATTCTACAAAGTGAGTCAGAGGAGAACTCCAGCCACGAAGCAGCTTACTCAAAGGAAACAATAAAAATTTTAAATAAAAAATATTAAAAGTTCACAGGGAAGTGGATGATTCTTAAAGCCGGGTTCCATTTGCTGATCAGATCAGAGGAACTCCTGCCTGGTCCTCAGTGCTCTGTGCCTTCTCTTGAAACCAACAATTTGCTATCACTCAGAGTTCTACAGACCAAGAACATGTAGCCTGGACCCTTAGTCTTCTGCAACCTGGAATCTGTAAAACCTTCAAACGAAGCTTCTGATTTAAAGCTGGTTTCATAGCTTTGAGATAGTAAATGGGGTTTCCCTCCCTCTCTCACCATTTCCTGGTATGCTCTGCCCTCCCTCTCTTCAAGCAACAGCATTTATGGCCCCCAGGGGAGGGATGATTCATAAGAAAAGCAGAGACAAGCCCTGTGAGCCTCAAGAACACAATTTTTTTTAAATAAAAACAACAACAACAACAACAACAAACTAAAGCCTAAACCTTTAAGGACTGGTAGCATAAAATTTATACCATAAACAAAAAGTTTTGGAAGAACATTTAGTAAGAGAAAGCACACCCTAAACCCTCAGCATCCCCACCCCACTCCCAGCTAGAAACAAAGATTCTGGAAAGTCCCTGAGAAGAAGCTCTGCGCCTGTGTGTATGTGGGCGCGCATGCGTGCGCACAGATGCAAGCCAGGGTGCGCATGTGCATGTGTGTCCACACGAAGAAAGTCCAGCTCCAGGCGATCTCAGAGCATAGGGCACTCATGCTGTGTTTCGGAATGAAACTCTGGGAAATGGAAAGGCCTCCAAATCTTTTGCAGAACCCCTTGGTGCAGCAGCATGAGGGCAGAAAAGTCTGCCAGGAGGCCCCACCAGTTCTCTGTGGCTCTGAACATGCACGAAGCCATGGCTGGGATGGACAGGACAGTGGTGGGAACAAGGGCTAGAGGCCACACGGAACCACAGCCAACTCCAACAAGATGTATCCCCCACCTGTCTACGCCTGGGAAGCCGCGAGACACCAGACCTCTCGAGACGGTGAGGTGAAGTTGGGGGGCCATCCATGACCAGACCCAGTTCCCATTGGGTACAATACAGGTTTGATTCTAGACAGCAAAGTTATATTTCTGGCCTGGTTGAACGTGTGACCTGAAATCTATACCTTTTCTACCAGCAACTTTCCCCAACTATCTCAGAATTCCCTCTGGCGCTGCTTTTTCTTTGTAAATGTTTCTTCTTTTGCCTGCGGTCCCAGCCACTTTGAGCCCTTCTTTTTAACAAGTCTCTTCTCTTTCCAGGAGCTTTAGCCTTTGTTTGGCTACTTGGGGCCTCTGGGTAAAGGGTTTTCTCTGCACTTCCTCATCTCCTATACATTCCAAGTAAAAAGCATTGCCATTCTTGGCACTTCTGCTTTGAGTGGGTGAAATCACTTTCAATGTTGCTAACTCCCCACTACTAACTGTAAGATCTAGACTGGGCCCCCTCGACCTTGCTACCTGGAAAGCAGAGGTACTGTTGGGAGAGAAGAGGCCACAGCCCCTTCCTGCGGAGCTGTGCTCTGCCTGTGTGATTTTTCCATCTATTGCAGAATTACAGGTTTTCCCCCAATATCCAAAAGTAGAATATTCCTAAGAACCAAAATGTTGTAAAGTGAAGAAGCAATAACATGTCATAAAATCAAAAATCCTCTTGGGACTTCTTTTCATCAGCAAAAACAGATACTAATGTGGGTATTTTGTAAAAGCAAAGCAACATAATGAGAATGTTGGGAGAGCGAGGGAAGACTGTGTATCACTAGTCTCCAGGTATGGCAGACACCTGGGGTGAATAGAGCCACAGGCTTTAGAGTTCATTATCATTGTGGGAATTGTGTGGAGATGGGGTTGGGGTATATTACTCCTGCCTCCTGTAGGAGTGGCTGAGAAGGTCAAACCCCTCCAGAGTTCCACTGGCCCCTGCTATTTGAACCTTATAGCTCCTCCTTCCCTGGGCATAGAACTGTGTCAAAACAGGGAATCTGTGGATCATGTGTCATAATACACAGACCACAATGGGAAATTCTCCAAAACACTTTCCATGACTACTTTCAAGAACCAGAAGGAAGTATTCTAGAAGGTGAGAACCAAATGCAAAAGTGAACTTGATAAATCAGAAATTCACGAAGAGGCTAAAATTCAAAGACACAGACCCTGATTCACATAGAAAGTACATCTGAGGATCAAAAGACAGACTTGAATAAAGGGAGGGGAGAAGCCATCTAGGCACCATATTGTAGAGGGACAAAGGCGTCATGAGTACTATAGCTGAACACGCAAGAAAGCATGGTAGGTTTCTGATAGAAAACCCCACAGAATGTTGGAACTAATGAGAAGGAATGATGCATATAGATCTTTTCTACTCTACATGCTAGAGCAGGTTTGGAGATAAAAATGAAAAGATAGAAGGAATAAAAAATGGGTTCTGCTAGAAAACTTAAATGGGTGGCAGTTTTTTTATGTAAACAAGAAAAGTCAAATTTTTCGCTTAGTGCTTAATTTTAGGAATACGAAACGTTTTTAAGTCCACAGAGGAGTAAGGAAAATTCAAAAAACATTCACAAAATACATCAATAAATGAGGCTGACATTAAAGCAGGAGAAACCTCATCTAGATCCAAGCGCAGCTTTTTGACTTTTGAGATGATGAATTCCATAATGGACATAATCCTTCTGCATTCCTGGATATTTTCAAAGAACAGAACGGAGGGGAGGCAGCCCAAAATGATGCTTAAACACACAGACATTGGTGCAAACAACCTTGGTCCAAATCCTGGTTCTGTCATTTTGAGTGTGACTTTGGGCAAGTTATTTAAGTCTTGGTCCCTCATCCATAAAATTGGGATGATGATAATAAAAGTACCTATTTCATAAGGTGGTTGTAGGTTACATGAGTTAGTACCCTCTAAATCACTGAGACAGTGCCTAGCACAGAGTAAGTTTAAGCCATTATTCCTAAATGATCTGGATTTTTCTGCCTGAACACAAGGAACCTGGCCATTCATCTCTCCATTCAGGGCATAGGTAACAAGTACAATGATCTGGGCATAAGCAGTGTGTTTGATACAGTCTCGGCACCACACAGTAGAGAAGACAGGCTCGTAGGAAGTCACGCCAGGAGATAGTATGTCATGGGGTGGTTCCTTCTGGCCCCTGCTCATGATTCTATGACTGAAGGCCTCAGGGGTGGCTGTGCCAGCAGTTGTGAATATGAGAACCTTGCCCCAATATGTGGATTAGAGCAAGGTTTAATTCCTTTATTTTAAAGTCATTAAGCTAATTTGGATATTCCTGATTCAAGGTTCACAAGCCTGATACATTCTCTCCCCTTTTATTCGCAGCCTTGGATGTGGACCTGCTGGAATGGATTCTCTTGCATCTGGGAAAGCTGAGTTAAGGCAGCTGAACTGGTCTCCCAGGTATTTAATTGTTAAAATTGCAAGTTACAAGTTCAATTTCCTCTTAGGGAGAGCTTCTGTTTCTTTGTAAAACAGGTGTCCAGGCAGTTGTCTTGGAGAAGGGAAACAGCCACCGTGGACTCTCCCTTTTTGACCAGGAAGGCAGGCGCAGGAAGCCATATTTCACTTTTGTAATTCAGTTTAAAGACCAAGACGAGTCCACAATTGCGATTGCATGAATGAATGGATGGATTTGAATGGATAAATGTTTCCTTCATCAGTGATACCCTAAACTTAGAGCCCTTTTGAAACTGTGGCCATGTATCTTTCAGGAGGAAGAGTCCATAATATTTCTAAAAAGCTAGATTTCTTTTTAAAAGGAGGAAATATTATTCCATGATTTGGGGGCTAGCGATTATTTCATCACCAAAACTAGAGGACTAGTCAATGTTTTTAATCTTCACATCTAGTCCTGATGGCAACAGGAAGATTTTCTTATTTGCATTTTAAAGATGATGGAGTTGAGACACAGATAGAGTACGTGGCTTGCCAAGCATCACATGGGAGCAAGTGGAAGAGCCAGGATTCTAACTCAGTTCTTTGGTCTGCAGGTCTAGAACCATTTCCACAATCACTTTTCCTCCCCGTTCTTGGCATTCCTGCCAAAGCTATTGCCATCTTCCTTCCTCAAGATTGTGCTTGAGATTTGTGAGCTGAGTGGGAAAGCTTCCATAGGAGGGAAACAAGAAGGCAGCAGGGGGGCAGAACCCTCTGGAGGACGGAGCCCCTCTCCCTCCACCCCCATGCTGCTGAGCACCCTCCTCCTCCTGGCCACACTGTTACTGTGTTGGGTGGGTGGGTTAAAGTCAGCGAGGTCCCTAAGTGACTGGAGTCTCAGAGATCCACCTAAATAAATAAGAGGGACATGGTGTTGTGAGAACCGTGACTCCCTCCCATGCCACACTGACTTGGAACCTAAAGTCCCACGACCCAGGGCTGAGGGCTCGTGTGGAGCCAGGTTTCCCACGGTGAGCAAGAGGCCTCTGGGAATCCCATCTCTGTGGGAGGGGAAACCGGTGATTATGCTCTCCTCCTTCCCAGGCAGGGAGGATCTGGTGGGAATGAGGCTGCACCAAGCCCTGGGGGACCAGTTCCAAGCCACTCAAAACCCTGTCAGACCAGGGCTGGGTCTGGCAGAGAAGTGGGTATCTTA
Organism: Lontra canadensis; assembly: GCF_010015895.1. Classification (NCBI taxonomy): domain Eukaryota; kingdom Metazoa; phylum Chordata; class Mammalia; order Carnivora; family Mustelidae; genus Lontra; species Lontra canadensis. Next base: position 4,498,749 of record NW_022631069.1, on the reverse strand, counting down.
GAGCACAGACTAAGAGCTGGGAGCCTGGGTTTGAATCCCAGTTCTACCACTTATTAGCTGTGTGACCTGGTGACATTATTTAACTTCCTATACCCCTGCTTCCTCATCTGTACATCGGGGAAGACTGTAAGGATGGTACCTAAGACACAGGGTTGTTGGGAAGATTACATGCATGGTTAGCACTGAGCAAGAACCAAAAGTCAAATTTGATAAACCAGATTTACATTGGGAAGCTCAAATAAACAGTCAGCACTCTTACTTAAGACAACTGATCTCAGAAACATTTTCCAAGAACCCCAGGCAGTTGCAATCCTGTCGGAACAGGGCTTGGAGATGTTCACTGCAGGGCCAATCCACGCGTGCACACAGCAGCCTATCCTTGCATTTCCAGCTTGTTAGTGCTAATGTTCCCTGGGCCCTTAGAGGATATCCATCCAGCATGCGCTCATGTAGAAACGCCGCTCCTCGAACCTTTCAGCAGGTGTTATAAAGAAGATGTCAGCCTGATGCAGACACATCTGGGGGCAGCAGAGGAGAGGTGCTCATTTTCAAACCTGTCAAACAGCAGCTCCAGGGGCATCCTGAGCGCAGGAGCTGGACAGGCCCTGAAGGAGGAAGACCGAGCAGCATGCAGGGCCTGGGGCAAGAGCAGAGAGCCCAGGCTCGTCCTTCCAGGGCCCAGAGAGCGGACACTCCAGCCTTGGGAGCAAGCTCACAGCTGGCAGTGTTGGAACTGCTCAGAGAAGCGCCCCCCGGGGACTCAGGTCACTCGGATAGTCAGTTGAATTCCAAATCTGGGAACATCAGTGGACAGCAGGGAGAACAGCTGACTTCTCTTCTTTAATTGGCTCTCAAGCTTCCAGGTGGCTGCGTTCTCCTGCTCTCCCTGCCCCCCTCCCCCAACAGTGCAGCAGCATCACTGGGCGTGCTCAGAGCCAGCCTCGGGCCGCGCAGTCCCGCAGGTAGTGGGCTCAGCTGCACTGGGTGCTGAAGAGCCGGAAAGAAATCTAAGTTCGTGTGTCCACTGTGCCCCTAGCCGCGTGATCTCAAGCAAGTCACCAAACTTCTCTGGGTCTTGCTCATGGTGAGGTGGCGGGGTGATGAAGGGTGGGAGAGAGGAAGGAGGGCAGGCTGAAGGATCACTGGAGGAGGTCGCCAGGGCTAGTAAGTGCAAGGGGCCCTCAAGTCTACAGCAAGGCCTCCTGTCACCGTGAAGGAAGTCAGACAGCCCTCAGCTTCGTTCTTGGTCTCAGCCTCCTCACTTGTAAAATGGGAATAAAACGAGCAGCGCCCACATGGGGTTCTGGCCCGTAAGCATACAAGAAGTGATCAAGAAGTGATCATCACCAGCCTCATCATCATCAGGCCATGGTCAGAGGTCAATAAAGCCTGCCAGGATTTGAATCACAGCAAGCGATCTGGGCCCTTTAACCTCTCAGACCACTTTTCTCCTCTGAGCTGGGATGGCAATAATCACGCATTTATCACAGTCTGGCTTTAGGGACCCAACGAGATCATCTCCGTACAGCACAGTTCCTTGAGACTGTTAGCTCTTTCAGGAGAGCTGTATGGACTTCCCGGACAGATGACCGTCTGTCTTTAGCCGGTGGGCAGGGGTCCCGTTGGGGCAGTCGGCCAGGTCCAGCGAGAGCAGAAGTATAAAAGGAACCGCTGTCTGGGCAGCAGTGAAATTCCTGGTCCTACAGCCACGCCCCCTCTGCCCCCGGGTCACACATCAGTGACCTTCGGGTAATGACTGACTAGCTGCAGCGTCAGGACTTTCACAGAAAAGCCTTTCCTAGCCCTGAGTGGGCCAGGCCCTCCCTGGATGAAAAAATACACTTCGATCCCCCACACATTGCCCACCCCCCTTCAGTGCGTTTCTTCCAGCTTCCCAGGAACAAGCCCCAGCTTGGGCTCCTCTGGGGAAAGACGCAGCTTCAGGCCCAAGGATATTTGTGCAAGGAGGAGGTGGAAGTAGTTTCAGGAGCTTGATTCATTGCAGCAGCAATCTCGGTCAAACAGGTTCCAGCAACTTCTTGCAGGCTTCTTTGTTCCATTGTTCCAGAGGGCCAGACAGGCTTCCCCACAATCCTGGAAGAGGGCAGGTGGGGCAGAGGGAGGAAGCCCGCTGGGGTCTGGCCAGCAGGCTGCTGCTGATGGCAATTTCATCTCTGTTCACACAACACCAGGGATCCGACTCTGTTTGATTATAGCTTATAAACCCTGGGCAATTGGCTTCCTTCGGTATTTTCCCCTACAGGGGCAGAGGGGTGGCCAGAAAATGTTGGAACCATACTGGCATTTTTTTTTTTTTTTTTCAGACAAAGGCTAGATATCCTTCAAGAGTTTTGCCAACTCTGCAAGTCAATGATGGGAAAAGTGAGACCTCAGTGAGCATTCAAAAACTAGTAAAAACAAAGGGGGGAGGAAACCCTCAAATAATTTGGAGCATCAATTTGGTTTTGATACAATGGAACATTGTTTGGCCCTAAAAAGAAGTGAATTACTGATATGTGCTACATATTGGATGAATCTTGAACACATTATGGTAAGTGAAAGGGGCCAGGCATAAAAGGCCACAGATTACATAATTCCAATCACATGGAATGTCCACGATAATCAAATCCATAGAGATAGAAAGTAGATTTGTGGTTGCCAGGGACTGGGGGAAGGAGGAAGAAATGGGAGGGACTGCCAACGGGTATGGGGTTTCCTTTTGAGGTGATAAAAATGTTCCGGATTAGTGTACAACTGTGTGAATACACTAAAATTACCACCGAATCGCACACTTTAAAAAGGTGAATACTGTCATGTGTGGATTATCTCTCAAGATTAAAAACTGTATGATAATAGCATTTAGGTTTCCATCTGTAGGAACTATGGAAGCTAAGAGTGTATTAACATCAACAACAAAAACAGGAGTGGGGTTGAAGTGTTGGGGCTCAGTCTTGGTCAGTCATCCGCTTATCCTATCACCTCCTGACAGCTGCTTATTGAGTACATACTATGTGTCAAGGTGCTGTACAAGGACCAGGTACATACTGAGGACCAAGACAACCTGGGGCTCCTTCATGGCCCACTATGAACTCCTTGTGCCCTCTTGGGCAGATTGCTCAACTCCTTGAAGCTTCCTCGTCTGTCCCTGTGAGTGTACAAGAGGTCTCCGGCAAATACCACAGTTCTGCAGTACCTGGGGCCATGGTTCCTAAACCGGATGGTGCCTTAACACTTGCCTCTGAGCTCTGTGCAATTACAGGTTTCGGAAGGTCCTGTTATAATCAGCCCCAGGTGGCTTTGGTTCTCATGCTGTCACGTTTGGGGACCTCATGGCCCAAGGCTGGCTGCTGAGCCATCCTAAATGAAGTTCCTTGCCTTCTCTGTGTGTTGTCTAGATCGTGCCTAGTCTCCCCATATGTGCCGCAGAATGCCCACTTATGCTTTGGGGACCCTTTATGTCACAGCATTGCCAGAGGGACTCAGCATTCTACAGCCAGCAATATTGATTTTTCCTGCACTTCCCTCTCCACCGATGCTAAAAAGAATGTGACCAGGAAAAAGTCATCCAGGTTCCAAAATAAAACAAAGCTGCTCATCCGTTTATAGGGTCATTTTGCACTTTAGAAATTAACTGCCAGTTTTGTCCAAGCCTCACTCTTTGAGGGAGTGTTTTCTATTAAGTTTCCCAAGCACAGACCATATTTTACAAAGCAAAGCATACTTTGGTTGTAGTTGAAATGTAGGATTGTTATTTATATAGACTAGATCATAATACTGTTAAATAAACTTTTAATGTGGACGGACATTTCTCTCTCCCTCTCTCTCACATGCACACATGCGTGCACGCGCATACACCGTGTAAAGCTAGGATGTTTTTATATCCCTCCAGTACTCAGTGCTTCTTCCTAGTTTGGACAGCCAAGCAGAAAAGAACGAGGCTCTGATCCATCCACATGTCTTAGCTGTGTGCACAACTGACAACAGACTCACACCTAACTGGCGACCACCAGGGGGTGCCCAATATCTTGCAGTGGACTTGCAGACAAGCACTGAGGCAAGAGCAAGGAAGGAGGGCTGGCAAAGGGGAGAAGTCAGATCTTGCTTAAGGTGTCAAGGGACAGATGGGGGTTTCCTACCTGGGTCACTCCTCTCTGCAAAGGCCACAATGTGGATCCCATTCAAATCGTCTTCCTGGAGGAGAGAAGAATCAGAGGTTACACTCCCAGGTGGAGAGATAGAAAGGAACAAGTCAGGGACAGAGACGAAGGGTGGCATGGAAATGGGAAGCGGGGAGGTGTTGGGGTAGTGGACATGGGGCAGGGGAACTGAGGGGTGCACAGTAAGGAGGGAAATATTGATGAGCAACTGGGCAGAATGCGTGCCGTTTGATCCATGGGTTTACAAGACAGGAGAACACCCACTACACACAAGACATCAGCACTGAATGGGCCTCACTCCTGTGGGCTGTGGGGTCCAGGACAGCAGCAGTAAAAGGCAAAAGGAGGAAAAACATGATTGTGGTTATTAGGAGCTCCAAGGGCAACAATCACTCTGAATATAGCTCGGTAAATTGTCAGTCTGTGTTTTGAGAATTCACCACCCGCAACCAGCAATTACGGGAAAGTCTGAATGCCCTCGACAAATCCTGAAACGGTCCCCAGACTGGCAGCAGACAGGAATCTTCTAGGTCAATGAAGACGTGGGTCTCTTCTGTTCACGCAAGAATCATATACAAATGTAGGGCTCCTCTGTGAACACTCCTCCTACTGAAAAACCTGTGTAGTCAGTAAGGGGTGCCTTGCTGATTATGGCATCCAGGTTCCCACCTTGGGGTCCTTTCTGCTCAGGTCCAAATTTTGCTGAGGGCCTCTAACACGTTTCTGGGAGTGTGGGAGGCTATGGGAAAAGTGGATTTGGGAACTAGGGAAAGTTGAGGGTGTGACGTGGCACGTGGGTGTGGCTGCGGTGGCTGAGGCCAAGGCCAAGAATTCAGTGAGTATGTCACATCCCTGAGCAAGCAAACAGCATTGCATAGTTCTATGTTCTGGACAGAAAGGACCGTACACCTGTGTCTCCTTTGCACCAATTCTTTGTGCCTCTTTTGGAGGAGGCTTTGTTGTGAGCAATGTGATTACCAAAAAAACATGGAGAGGAAGATGTTTAAGAAGGAGGCACCCGGGACAAATCTGAGTGAATACCGATTATCACTGACACAGGGAAAGGGAGTCACAGGGTATCCAGGATAGCATATCAGAATCATCCTGTGGAAAAAACTCCAGGCATCTCCCCGCTCCCATGATCCCCGTTTCCATTTCAATTGATTTTAATGCTGGTGCAATCCTATCTAAATGCTAATTTTTCCCCTTTGAGTTTGGAATGGATAAAAGCTCCAAAAATTCTGAGAGATTAAATGGAAAATATTATTATTAAAAACAAGAGAGTGGGCATGGGCTTGGTCAGATGCTCTGGGGAATTGAATTTTACAGATATATGTGTGTGCGTGTGCATGTGTGTGCAGGTTTATTACACAAATCCGACACCAACCAGAAGGGGAGTCCAAGGTTTCACTGTTTTACATTTGCTATTATCGCCAGACAGAATATCCTGATCAGTTCTCATTAGGCTGTCCTGTGTCTCTGTCTCCTGCCATCAGCAGGAAGTGAGCAGTGTTAACTCTGTGAAGCAGGCTTCAATTCTGTGTGCCCTTCTAGAACACATTTGAAATTGCTTTTGGAATTAAGAATCCATATTCGTTTGTTAAGAGGCTGCTCACAATGTGGCTGTCACTCCCCAGGCCCAAGATGGTGCCTGGATGGAGGGCTCTCATCCAGTCAAAGAACCCGTCTCTTTGTAGGGATCAAAGAGTCAGTTCACAAACCTGTAGAGAACACTGGCAAAGAGGCAGGTGCCTGCTTGGGGCCGGGTATTTTCAGTAATAAACTCACAGAGCAAGAATCCATGGGGGAAGCGTATAAATCAGGGTTCCTCAGTGAGAATCCAGTGTGCACAGGGGAGGAAGAGCCAAGCTGACCATGCATAGGACTGAGACCCCCTTGGGGGGCCTTCTCTGATCCCCACAGCCTATGCTCCAGATCACCCATTTAGCCTTTGGATCACATTGCCTTGGAAACTCTCTTTTTAATAGCACAAATCTTACCTTCTCAACCAGATGGCAAGCTCTCTGAGGGAAAGGATTATGCCTTAAAAGCAAGGATAATTACAATGGCCACAATAGTATCTGCCCCCTGCCTTTCTTTGTATCAGTTCTTTACAAGTATGTCATTTCTAAACCGCAAATGAAAGTCTTATTCCTATTTAGTGCTTAAAGAATTGAAGTGACTTACCTAACGCCACAGAACTGGTACGTGACATAACTGGGATTCAAGCCCGTTCTGTCTGGCCCCACGTGCTTTTTCTTTCTCACTGAAGGGGTCCAGAATAAGCCACTGTGGCATAAAAATTATTTTGGGCTGAAAGCATATGAATTCCTGAATGCCTTATCTACCTAAAAACAGAGAATCCCAAAAGAACTCAATTGTCATAAACCCATACTCAAGAACCGTTCTAATTTCTCTTCTTAGACAGATATTATCACAGAACTAGCAAATCTCCCATCTATTCCCCAAGGGCCCGTTTCTTTATCCAAAGACATGGTTTGTTTTTCCATAAATTCCCTTTCTCCCCAACCTTCTAACAAGTCATTTTTTCTCCCAGAAGTGCCTCTTGCCTCTTCCATTTCCAATTAAGTTGGTATATAAGCCCCTTGTTGAGTCACATTTCCTTGTAAACTCCCTTGCATAAATGGGTCATTAAATCTGTCTTTTGCCCATGCTCATCTGTGTTTTGTCAGTTTAATTTGCAGCCCTTTAATACAGAACCTAAGAGGGTAGAAGGAACAATTTTCCTCCTTGACATCATTAATAGCAACAGAATGAGTCTGTTGTCCCTGCAGGGTTTGCAGATGTTTCAAACTCAGATTAGTGACTCTTAGTTAAAGGAGCCTGGTAAGGGGGTTTTATGTAAAATGACTGAGCCCCATATCCCCCCAAAGAACTGGAGACTTAGGAATACTTTGGTGAATACCCTACTCTGAATTCTCTTTCACTTTGTACATTTATCTATCATAGTATGAGCATACTGGAGTGGTATTAATATGTTTTAAGATTGTTTCATTTGTTCAACCCTGAACTTCTAAGGACAAAATAGCAATGTTCATTTTTATAAACCCTGTGCTTAGTAATAGGTTCTTGTGAATTTCCACTGACTTAAAAAAAAAAGGATATGTTGATAAAAAGCTTACACACTAGTTGAAGAAAATGGAAAGTATTAGAGATACCAAAAAGAAACCACACATCAGTCACCCACCAACCAGGTATATTACCACTGTTACTGTTTTGCTCTGTTTCCTTCAGGTTCTGTTGAATGTTTGTTCTCTTGAATGAAGCAATGCAAAGAAAAAAACATGCACTTAAAACTACAGACTCCCTGGTGCAATGGAATGTTCCAAGGGCTTATCTGGAGGTTTCTGGCCCCCTTTTGGAAGTACCACTTTGTTATTGCCACAAAGAGAGAAGGTTCTTTCCGAAGGAACTGCTGAGTCCCCCATCCCCATGCACTTTTGCCCAGAACTCTGACCACTTGCCAGGATGGAGAGCTGGTTGGAAGGTAAGAGTATTGAAAGGGAAGGACAAGTCGGCACTCAGTCTGGACCACCTTGCCCCACCTTGACGTTCTTTGAATCTAAATAAGCAAATAGCTGTTTAATTTACACAAAGAAAGTATCGCTAGCCACCAATTTCTTTAGTAATAATCAAGTATGTGTTTTTTATGGTTTGCTATTTAAAAACCCACACAATGAGAGAAAGAAAAAGGTCAATAGTCGCTTTAGCTTGACTTAGTTTTCCTATCTTATTTAAATATTTTGCAACGTCTGGGGAAGTGGGTGTTGAAGATAAAGACTTCCAAGGTCATAACTGGTCACTTTTCCCAGCTTCTGTGGTTTCATTTGCTGCAGCCCAGTGGTCCATGAAGATGCTGCTCTTTGGGGCAATGCTTCCCTAGGTGGCAAAGGTAGATGGGGAAGGCACTTGAGAAGTGGCTTCCCAGAGATCCCTTTGACAGATTGATTTCTGCTTCTCCTTTTTAAGGATGGAAAGATGATCCTGCCTTCCCTCCGTAGTTGGAGACTTGGGACCGGTGAGGTCTGGTTACAGCTCCTGAAATGTCACGTGGATAGTCCATGATGGTGTGCAGGTAAGAAGAAACCCAGTCTAGTTGCCCTTTTCTCTACCAGGTTAAATTTAATACAAAGCCCTTTCCTGATTAGAAAACAATTGAATATATAGTAATGGTGGAGAATATGAGCCATCAGTTCTATTACAGCCAAAGGCAGTAACTTCTCTTTTCCCTTAAGTGAAAAGAGAGCAGAGAATGAGTTGCGGTGAATCCAGAGAGTGAAATTTCTGAACATCTGCCTGTGATATATGAGAGGGAACATTTCTACTGGGCAGTGTGGGGGGCCAAGGAGTATTTGTGGTCAGGGGGAGGGAACAGGACACAGCTCTCCCACCACGGCATATGGTGTCAGGGATGTGATATAGCTGTGTCATTAAGAGAAGGTCTGAAGGAAGGGCTTCTCTTAGGGATGAAGAAAATTAAAAGAACTAAGAACAGAGACATAGCAGAAGAGAGCAGTGACAATAGCTCTCAATTTAAAATGGTCATGAAAGACAGAGAAAGACCAGGTAGCAGATTCTGGTAACCAAGAACTCATACCAGGTTAAAGACTAAAGAATAGAACAACAAACCTCAGATGTGAGATCCAAGATCAGATCCTGGGCCAGGAAAAAAGAATTTTGTGTGTGTGTGCTATAAAGGACATTAGTGGGACACTGGTCAGTTTGAATAAGGTCCATAGGTGAAATAGAATTATACGAATTTCCTGATTTTGTGTCTGCTAGCTACTCTCAAACAATTCAGGGCAAAAAAATGTTTATATCCATTATCTGTCAAGAAGTATGTGATCAAGCAAAGAAAGTAAAATGTTAACATTTGTGGAATCTGGTAAAGAGATCATGGAATTCTTTACATTATTTTTCGTAAGTGTGAAACGATTTTAAGTAAAAGGTAAAGATATTTTTTAAAGGAATGTTATTTTAAAAACACTGCTACACTCTTTTTAAATCTGGTAACAAGACCTTTTAAAGATTACAGTTTTGAAAGGTTTAAATATTAAGAAAATAGGTTTCCATTACTGCTGGGTTATTCTTCGAAAGTCCGATTCTCCAGACTGGACGACTTGCTCTTCAGTGTCTTACGAAATGTTTGTTCTGCCTTCAGACATACAAAAAGTTACCAGCCAGTAAGATATCAAGTGATAAGTTACTTCATGGTTCTGTTCTTCTGTCATTTTAGACTCTGAATCAAAGACTAAATAAATAAATGCTTTCATGTTAATTCCTTTCTTCTCCCCCACCCCCTTGACAAAATGGCACCTCATGGGGATATGCTTACTCTGGGGAACTATACTGAAGAGAACATGAGATTTGGCTCCAAATGATCTAAACTTAAGTCCCAAGATCTAATGCTTATTAGTTATGTATCCTTGATTAATCAACTTAATCTGTACGATCACCAGTTTCCCCATGTAAAATGAGGTTAAGTAATATTTGTTCTACTTCACTTTTTAGAATTCTTGAAACATCCAGGTTAAAAGAATACTTTGGAATGCTTTGAAGAATGCTCCACAGGTGTTGTTTGTTATTGGTTATGGAATTTTGTATAAAGCTGATGTGGGATGGGATGGGATGGGATGTTGTACCTCCATGACCCTCTTTCTATACTATTTTGACTTGCCTGACACATTGTCTATGGCATAGACCTAGGGGATAATCTGACTCAGCACCTTCCAGAGCCTTGAGTTGATATTAATGAAAACAGCTACCATTAGTTGGCCAAACACCTCCCAGGTTCTAGGCTCTTTGCAACCACTCATCCTTATGAAAAGCCCTGATTTGAGAAGCAGAAACTAACTAAAGCTCAGAAAGATGACATGACTTGATACAGGAAGCAGAGCTACCAAGTAGCAGATTCTGGATGTGAACCCAAGTCTCGATGACTCCACAGCCTGAGTGCCTTCCATGATGTCACCCTGGGTCTCTGGTAGTCAGTGACCAGAAGCCAGTAGTGACTGTGGAAAATGAACTCAAAGATAGAGTAGTTTTGCCTTGTGGGTAGTACCCAAGAGGCTTAAATTAGATCCATGGAGAACTGGGCTTTGAGTGTGATGTTATCCACGTTTCAAATTCTCCATCATCTAGACATCCACTCCAGCAAAATAAAATGTGGTTTAAGATTGGGAACTCAAAGGGGTACTCCACTTGGGGTGGTGTCTACAAGGCAGAAAGAGTTTCTCATTTCTTACCCATGTTTCAAACATGTCTTCTGGACGCAGGCGACGTAGGGTGGGTCTGAAAAAAACAAAGATGAGCTTCTTTGAGTGGGGATTACCAAGGCAAACACCACAGCCTCAGCGTAGTGAATATAAAATGAGATGCTAGTTCATTTGCAAGGGCATGAAGAGCTCTAGAAATCTCCCCTAAGGAAATGGAGCTGTTCTACCCTGCTACATCACACAGGGAGCTAGCTGGGCCTGAAGCTCCCAGCCTTTTCACAGATCCATTTGATCCAAGGATTATATAAAGACTATTAGAGGGACCCCTGGGTGACTCAGTGGATTAGGCATCTAACTATTATTGATCTCAGTTCAGGTCTTGATCTCACAGTCATAAAGTTCAAGCCCTGTGTTAGGCTCCACTCTAAGTGTGGAGCCAAATAAATAAGGAAATAAAGTCGATTACAAACAATGGGTCAGAGGGTACAGGGTTAGCTTATTCCTAGGGCAAGAAGCCATTTCCTTCCTCATAGATAGGGCCCACGGCTCAAAGCCCAGAGCAGGCCCAGAATGAGGACACCTGGGAGAAGAAGCAGAAGTAGTGGTTCTCCCAAGCCAGGACTGCATTGTCGTATCATCAAGATCATCATTCAAAAGCTCTTTAGGGATGTTTGGAGGAACAAGTAAAATTATATTTTGTTCATGGTTTTATTTCCTTCTGAATGTTGGCAAATTGTATTAGACACACAGAAATTTCCTTCTCCAAATGCTGCCTCCCTATGGGGACCAGGACAACCAGGTGATGGAGTCATAGTGCTCCAGGTTCAGTGGACATATCTGAGCAGGCGTTGGAGAGGGAGGGTGGTGTGCCGATGTGTTGAACCCACTACCACATTCCATGTTTCAATATTGTCCCTCCCTCAAGAGCAGGGGTCAGCCAACCATAGCTGGTGGGCCAAATCCAGCCAGTGCCTCCTATGCTTATAAATAAGCTTTTATTGGGATACAGCCACACCCATTTGTTTACATACTGTCTACAGCTGCTTTCACACTACACAGCAAGGTTGAGTATTACAACAGAAACCATCTGGCCAACAGAACCTGAAATATTTATTCTCTGGCCCTTTACGGAAAAAGTTCGCTGATCCATGCTAGAGCTACTCTAAGTGGTATCAAATATGCCTCTCCCAGAAGTCTATGTATTAAACATGCATCCATGGCTAAGTTATTTAACTACTCTGAGCCCAATCCCTTGATCTGTAACATCAGGATAGTAATAATACTCCATAATGTTGAATATTAGATAAAATAGCTTCTATAAGCACCTGGCATGGTATTTGGCATATAAGAGGCTGACAGTAAATCTCTATTATTATTATTGTAGAATATGACTTGTAACTTACTCCGACTCAGAGGGGATTTGCTGATTGTGGAGAGTTGATCTACCTTGTTTGCAAGTATAGACCCATATTCAGAAAAGGTAGCAATATCGCTGCCCAACTGATCAATGACCAACAAAGCCATACTACTGATTTCAGTTCTTCTGGGGTAGTAACTCCAGGTTATTGCTCTTGGGAGGCCTAAAAATGTTAGGACTGAGAGGTTCTTCTCCATCCCCCAGGCCTTAGACCACTGCCTGTCCCCCACCCACCATCCCCTGCATGTCATCTGAGGCACCTTTGGTGCTCCTTCACAAACTCCACGATCTCCTCTTCTGTGTAAGGTTTGTCAGGGATGGCAATGGGCTCATCCATAAATGGCTCATAGAAGTCAACCTCATTCATCTTCAAGGACAATTTCTTTGCAACCTGTAACAATTAGAAACATAACAATAATTTCCTTGAATGCTAGTCTAGAGTAGCAGTGGGTTGCCCATCTATAAGAAGTGTGTGTGTTTTCTGGAAAAGATATGAGAGTATACCTACAGTTTTAACTTAAATGTTGAAGTGGTAGAAACTCATTGCCTAAGCCCTAGCTCGACCAATCAGAGAAGGACAAATCAAGGAAAAACCCTCTTTGGCAAATGAGATCCAACCAGGAGAAGGGAGCGGTAGGAATGAAAAGTGGGAAATCTAACTGTACAATCATCATCACTCCACTCTGTGTGCCAGGGCTGGAGAAAGAAGCAAATGTCAACAGAATAGTCTCAGTGTTCTGAGATGCATGGATTTAATTGAACCAATTTGGATAGCACAGGCAATTGACAGAAACCGTTTACAGCACACAAGTACTCAAAATCAGAGGTCAACCCATTAATCTGTCCTTGATCATCTCCTTACCCCTTCTTGTGATTTAGACAGAAGCAGGGTTATCTCTCAGTACTGGCTTGTCCAGTGGTTTCTCAGACTCTGGGAACTGTCTGCTTTGTTACCAGCCAGAAGGTCACCAACCATCCTGCTTTGTCGAAAACAGAGGGATTTCCCAGGGTTCAGACTCTTAAGCTAGAACTGGGATAGTACCCCAGCAACCCAGGATGAGGGGCTCACCCTCTACCAGATAAAAAACACGGGGAGCCAGCTTGCAGCCTGGAAGACGTCTGCTCTCTTGATTAAAGTGGCCACATAGTCTCACTGTTGGGGCAGAATGGGTGCTGTGTTTGCCTGCAGGGCTGCTGAGCTCAAGCCTCTTTTTGTGAAATGATTTGAGAGGCCTGGAATGTGCAATGCTTTGTAGAAAACCAAATGCCATTCTTTTCCCATTTGAGCTGAGGTCCAAGAAAGCACAGGGATGAACAGTGGTTCCCTTGAAACGAAAGAAGAATTGCCTAAGAGCTGACGCCCTGTGGTGGTAACCAACGGTGCAGAGGTCCAGGGCAGCCGTGACTAATTGGGAAGGGGGAGGAACTGGGTATTACATAAACCGTTACACAAGTAAGGCCATTCTGAGCAAACACGGGTGTCCCTATGGCTTTTGTCATCAGTCGCTATTAATTCTGGGTCACCATATTCCAAAAGACATTTCTCATAGGACTTCAGGGAAAGAAACTCTAGCATCCTACCCAGAGCTAAAGAAAACAGGCCATGTTAAGAGCTCCAGTCCATCAAAAGAGATTTATCATCATGTTGATGTGGTTTTGAGGGACAGGGAAGTGTGGGGTCTTTTCTTACTTTTCCCCCTCTTTGACAGGGTGGGGGTGGTGTGGATGCTGGGGTGGGCAGCATGGGAAGGAACCAGCGAACACATAACCAGGGGCTGGGTTTTCACATGTTCTTCACAGAGCCTGGCCCATCAGAAAATGGGCTGAAAATGACACTGGATTCTGGGTTGCTGACTTCACTGATAACATATTTTAGGAACCAGGAAACCGTGCTTAAAGGAAGTGGGGAGTGACCAGATGAAGGAAAACAGTAAAGGTAGTAAGCACCCAGAGGACTCACGCTGGGTCGGGCACTAGTGCGATTGATTACTTTGTACATCTTCACCTGGCTTGCTAAGGTAAAAACCATTATTATTACTTACTTTACAGATAATGAACTGGAGGCCCAGTCTTTGTTTGCAGTTTGTCAAGATCTTGTATGTGGAGGGGAGACAGCCCAAAGCGAATCCCAGACAGTGGTGTGTTCTAAACTATCACCTAGAATGGCAATCTCTTTTCATTCCCAACTTCTGAAGTGTGTGTGTGTGTGTGTGTGTGTGGTCCTTGAATGCCAGTGTCTGGGTATGCAATGTTAAGACCACAAACATGAAGCTGGATGGTGATATTCTTAAGTTTAGGTCTTAGGAAACCAGAAAAAAATTTTCCAGAGGGCTAGTCACTATATCCCACACCATGGAGTGCCCTCAGCCTGTATCCCAAGGAAAGCCCTTTCTCTCATTTTTTTTCAGTTGCATCTTGGCCAATAAACATGCCATCCTTAGCCCTCTGACTCTCTGACTCCATGGGATTCAGATCAGAGGTGTCATAGCTTGGTTTGGTATCAGGATGCAACTATTAGTGCTGGTCCCAAACCTATTAGTGCTGGTCCCAAACCTACAGGTCAGGTAGAATGCCCCCAAGGAGCTCTCTGGAAATGCATGTTCCTGGGCCTGGTCACAACACAAAAAAATACAAGTTTCATCTTAGATGTGGGTCCAGGAATCCATGATTTTAAAAGCTCTTTGGAGGAGACCCCTACGGACATTGGTTCAGCAGTCCTGACATCCCAGTGTCTTCATGGTTCTCTAACTCATATACTATGCTGAATATAACATATTTATTGGTTTGTCTACTTACTTTCTGTCTACCATCTTCTCCTTGTCCCCTCCCCCACCACACTAAACTCTAAATCCCACAGGGGCAGGAATCTGTTTTACTCCTTGTGGTGTCGCTGGTCTTTAGAAGAGATTCCAGCCCATAAAGTGCACTCGATAAATATTCTCTGAGTGAGCAAATGAATGAATAAATGAAAGATACTTCTAGTTGTACGTCTTCCCCACTTGTAGTAAGAGAACTCATCAACCCCATCTTATGTTTTCAGTAGATTCTTTTCTTCGATTCCCTAATGTTTTCAGGAGCTTCAGGATCTTTGCTGTCTCGAAGAGGAGTCTTGCAGTCTTGTATTTTTGAATCTTCTCTGGTCTTTCTCTCCTTCACCTCAGTAATGACCAAGTCCTCTTGTCATCTCCATGTCTGCCAGTTGGCTTTTCATCTTTGGGACTGTATTAGTGCCTCCTTGGCCCTGGCCTCGCCTGACTTCACACCTCTAGGAAACACCTTCCCTCCCCCTAGTCCTTTTGGGCTTCCCTCAGTCTCAACGAAAAGTTCTTGCAGCTCCCTCTTCTGCACCAGCGCCCCCTGCTGGACACCATGAGGCTTCCTTGGGCTCTGGCTCCCTCCCTCACCCACAAATGATGGATGAAATTTTCAGGTCCCAAATGGCACTGAGTCCTCTGCGTGTGACTACTCTTCTTTCCATGTTCCATGTAGAGGTAGAGAGTGTGTCTTTCTCCTTTTAAATGTTGTAAAATCCCACAAGGCTACATGAATGGGGACACTTATGACTCAGTGTCTTACAGAGTTTGGAGTGAAGAGGCTTCTGAGTTTGTAATTATAGCCTGACCTCACCTTCTTCATGGGCCATGGACACAAAACCATATGGTTGGGCTGGGAGGCATGTCTGAAAACCGATACCACCCTGAACTGAACAGTGGGCCACCCTTCAAAGAACTAAGGCTTTCTTTCTTGGCCTAGCCTGCCTGCCTGGTTGTGTTCTCTCAGATGAGTTCTGGCCCCCGGGAGCCACCTCAGTCACTGCTGGCCTGTCGTAATGGAATGGCAGTGATGTATTCAGTTTAGGTCTCCCTTTACCTCCCCTTCTCTGCTAAAGTTCTCACCCAACCTCCATTCCCCTGGGCTTAGATGGCTGCCTTTTATGCACAACAGGACTAGTTAACATTTACTGAATGCTCCCCACATATCAGACTTCAGCCAAGAGCTTCACGTGTATTGTTTCTTTCTCTGCACAGCAGTATGAACACTGACCTGAGATTACGCCTCAGTCTTCATTGCTCCCTTACTGTGTGACCATGGGCAAATCACTTAATCTCTCGGTGCCTTGGCTTCCTTCTATGTAGATTGAGAATACTAATATGTCCTTTATGGGCACTTTGAGATGACTGAAAGAGCTATGTAAACTCTCAGCACAGAGTCTAGCACGTAAAAGCTACTTAGTAAGTGGTAGTTATTATTGCTTTTGGTATTCTTGCTCTGGATCTCTCTAGACTCTAATCCAACCAATTAAGGTAAATTTTCTTCAGGCTTAGATTTTATTACTCAGATTATAGACTCTTCTGGATTATTTTCAATCTAGAGTTTTTAGAGCAGGGCCATATCCACAGAGGTAGTTTGATGTACGCATATACAGGGATTGAATACAACCATTTCTTGTCATACTCCTTCCCTGCTCCAGAACCTACAGGCTTCCTCCTGTTTTTCACAGAATACTTGAACTCCCATGGTATAAAGGCCCACGAGCCCTGCTCTTCAACTGCCTTACCCCTCAGTAGGTCACCCTCTGATGGACTTTGACTTGAATATAATCAGGATTTAGTTTGTCCTAGACTTATTTGTTCTAGTAGATATGGTGACTGAAAGTTTTTAGTTGTGATATGTGTGTGAGTGTGAGAGAGACTCTTATGTGTGTAGGTGTGGCTATGAGTGTGAGTACGTGTGTACTGAGAGTTATATAAGTGTGGGTGTGGGTTTGAGTGTGAGTGTGTGTGAGGAGGTGTGTGTTATGTGTGTACTGTGTGTGTCCTGTTTGTTGTGTGCTTATGTGTGTCAGGTTTGTGTGCTGTGTTTGTTGTGTGTTGTATGTGTGTGTTGGGTGTTTTACATGTGCGTTTTGTATGCATCTTTTGTGTGTTGTGTGTGTCTCTATGTGAATGTGGGTATGTGGGGATACACCCTGAATTTCAAGGGCAGGTACAGAGTCTTCTACTTAAGTGGATGTTACCAAGGAAGGGGCATGGGTGTGCATAGCTGGGATCTCAGCACTACTATTAATTCACTGGAGACCTTGGATATTACTTACTCTTTCTAAATCTGTTTTGTTATATGGGACATGGGACTTCTTGGCTCCCAAAGTTGTTTAAAGGCTTAGAGGTCATAGACATACAATGCATCAAGTTGTACCTGACACACAAAAAGCACTTGATAAGTAGTAGCCATTTTAGTCCTAACTGAAGTTAGAGTACAGTGTTCCACCCACAGTGAACTCCAAAAAAATTACCCACTGATTCAAGGTCCTTCATATGTGTTCTTTGGCTTACAAAATCATGAGCCACATCCAGAAAGAAAGAAAAATTGAATTACAGGTGAGTATATTAATGACATCTCTTGAAGATAATAGGTAAACTTATGGAAGCACTCCAGGTTTCAGATGACCAGTAGTCCTCCCCATTCCATTCCCCCATCCTAACCCAACAGAAGGGGAAGTATGCACCCCTGGGAAGGGAGAGAATAGCTCTAAAGACAAGGAAGCAGTGACTAGTGTCCTGGCACACTCTGCTCATGCACTGCCCATTCTTAGTGTTCAAGGTGGTTAAAAATGGTTCATCACTTTTCATCAGCTATTTTCAGAAATGAGCTTACTTCCTCTGAATTAATCATCTTTGTATTCATCTCCCATTCAAAAGTGACTTATTGCTGTATTTCTAACACTTCTGGAGAAAGTGTTAATGGATGGAAGATGGCAAATATTTCTAAAATTTAGAAAAGGACTGGGAAGTTCAGATTTTCATCCTTTATACCTACAGAAGTATCCAAATTGGGGTTTCATAGGTACTTACCCCTTTGTCGAAGGTAGCAAAAAATTTGATATAAGGTTGGAAGTGTTCAGCTGCCTCTTCGAAAGCCTTGTAATCTGAGAGAAAAAAAGATCAAAGAAAGAGAACTTTCAAAGATGCATGCCAAAGACATTTCTCTTTTTAAATAATGTAGAGAGAGTGGGGAGCCAATTAATTGTGACTGGAAAATTATTTAGTAGATTATTATCTAGATAGAAAATTATTTAGTTCTATTTATTTTTTTAAAAAATTTTACTTATTTGACAGAGAGAGACACAGCGGGAGAGGGAACACAAGCAGAGGGAGTGGGAGAGGGAGAAGCAGGCTTCTCGCCAAATAGGGAGCCCAATGCGGGGCTCGATCCCAGGACTCCGGGATCATGACCAGAGGTAAAGGCAGACGCTTAATGACTGAGCCACCCAGGTGCCCCTATTTATTGCTATTTAAACCCACAATTTCCCCCAAGGAGTTTGAGTTGACTGGTATTCTATTGAGCTAAAGAAGAACCCTTTACCACATTTTTATGTCTTTTCAGAAATTGGTAGATGGGAAGGAGAAAGTGAAGGAAACTGAGAAAGGGAGAAAAGAGAATATTAGACTCTAAACCCGAGGAAAAAGTTATTCCACTCAGACTCACCATTAGTTATGAGTGTATAAGCACAGCTTCCTATAAGTGACCACCAGGTGAGAAGGAAATCCATCTTAGTATGGAAAACAACCTTAGTCAAAAATGACATCATGAAAGTACTTTAAACTTCTTAGCAGAAGTCCCCCTTTTGGTAAACCCTCATTTTTCTTTCCCTCTTTTTAAGTTTTCATTCTTATTCTGATTCCTTGAGAAGATGATTTAAAATCAATCAAGCCTATGCTTGACTCTGGTTTCAAACTTGAATCCAAACTGGTCATGTTATGCCTGAGACCCATGAGCGTGGCCATGCTGTGCCTTATCACATCTCGTCAGTTACCTGGAGAAGACACTGGTATTTCAGCCTTAGAGGTGAGGGTGATGGGTATGGGAATGCTCTCAGGAGTGGTTCTACATAACATCCATAATCCTGAAAGTTGGTGACACTTTGATTCATTCTTAAGAAGATTAACCTCTTCTCATTTTGTGGAGTTCCCTATCTCTTAATCATTAGAGACATAAGCTTTTGCCTGAGTTCCAGGAGCATGCAGAATTTTTCAAGTCAATCAAAAACATTTCACGATTAATACTGGCTCAGGGAACACAAACATGAGTAAGACAAAGACAATGATCTCAAAGGCACACACCCCAGAGTTGGTATGGACCCTTAAAGAACCACAATGTAATGTGATGGTTGCTAGAATAGAGGTAAGTGCAATAAACACAGATGAGAGGGGGTTGAAAAATTTACAAGAATGCCCATCCATACTGATACACATTCACACAGACTTCTCCCCATAAAGGTAATTGGTTAGTTGGAAAATACATCATATAGCCTGATAGTTGAGGTAGAGAACTGGGTGGATGGGGAAGAAGATGGGTGAGAGGTTTGGAGAATGAATAGACAGAAGGTGGGAGAGAGTGGAAGGGTTAGGGCCACACCTAAGCGATTTACATCTGTCTAAAACTATAGTGGTCTCCAGCAGAATCATCTGTATCCTCCCTCCCTCACCCCCTTGTCCCTGATGAATCTCTCCCCACGTCCTTGAACTCCTCCCCTGCTGGAAAGGATGGCCTACACCTGTGTCCAGAGAATTCCCTTCTTCACCTAGGGAACCAATCTGTATCCCTTTTAAGATGAAAAAGGGTAGAGCAAGATAATTCCCCCAAGGTGACACTTCAAACTGTGGTTGAACCTTTAGCCTTTCCCAAATAGTGGTTGTCTTCTAGGGTACCTGGTCTAATCTGCTCTGTTTGATGTCATGTGACATCAGGTTTTTCCTGCCCTCATGTCCTGTTCTGATGCTGACCAGCTCCTTCCTGGCTCTTCCAGTCTGACCCTCCGTTTCCCCTTCTGGAATAGGCTCCTGAACAATCAGCCTTTAACTGCCAGCTTAGTGCATACTGCATTTCCTCACCTTTCTTCCCATCTCTCAGGGTTTTCCATACTGGATACTGGCTACCCACCTCCAGATTTCCCCCAGTTTGGCATTCTTAACTATCTGCTGAGTTCCCCTCAGAAGTTCCTGTCACCCTCTCTCAACGCTAGCATCCATAGCTATGTGCTCAAGTTGGATGTGAAATTTCATACCCAACTTCTTTGGAAGATGTAGCCCCCCAATTCTTCCAAGTCCTTTCTAATTTGATCTTCTATATCTTAGGAGACTTTTCTCCCAAACAATTCCAGTCTACCTCTGTGTTCAAGCCCTCTAGTTCTCCACTGTCCTTTCATTTCTCTGTAGGATAGCTTGGGATCATTTTGCAAAGCCAATGTCTCTGTGCCATTAAATTTCCTTGATCAGTCACCCTCAAACTACAGCAGAAATACAGGATTCTTCCTGAGTGCTTCCCCTGGGTACCTTCCCAACTCCCCACCTATGGACCCCATGCTCTTTTGGATGGCAAGAAGAAACAGGGAGACGTGAATGTCTGATAGAACTTCGTGATGCTTTCAGTCAGTGTGTAACAGCCATACATTTTTTGTGGTGATAAAACTTTCTGCATGTTTTCTATAACCATTCAAAATTTCACAGTAGTTAATATTATATCTGAAAGTGTAAACTTATTGTATTCTATAATATTTTCTGACTAAGATGTCGACAAGCATGACAGCTGGAGAGATCCTTGGGGAAACTGCTTCTTCACCAGGTCTTCTCAGTTGGTGTGATTGTGACTCTAGTCCAAGTTAGTTTGTCATTAGTAATGTTTTTCTGTTTGTGATACTATAAAATATTCAGGGTTTGGGTTTTTTTTTTGTTTTGATTTCATACACTTGAATGTTCATATTGTCTACTAACATCAATGGAATGAATGTATGACTGCTATTCTTTATCATGTTCAACATCATCATCGGTATTACTAACATGATCTGGGCTTAGACTTTCCTAAAGACAAAGTTTGTCAATTTAAAGATAAAAATTCAACCTTAAAAAGGAAGTTGAGGGGCGCCTGGGTGGCTCAGTGGGTTAAAGCTCTGCCTTCGGCTCAGGGCGGGATCCCAGGGTCCTGGGATCGAGCCCCGAATCGGGCTCTCCGCTCAGCGGGGAGCCCGCTTCCCCCTCTCTCTCCTTCTGCCTGCCTCTCTGCCTACTTGTGATCTCTGTCTGTCAAATAAATAAAAATCTTAAAAAAAAAAGGAAGTTGAAATGGCTCGCCAGTGATTTTATTACTTAAATCTCCAGAAAAAAATCTCTAAGATTAGTAGAACTTGATCTGTGTATTCTTAAGGAAATGCTTCATTATTATTTTTGAAGTATATAATATGGAAAACTTTGAATTTGAAATCTATTCAAATTAAAAGAATATTACATTTGCCGGTGAAAATGAAAGTAATAGCCATTAGGACTGAAGCAATGCTCATGCCCTTGAAGGACAATTTAGAGATCAGATTTCCTAAATTCCACTTTAGGAAAGACCACTCATCAATCAGAGGAAAAGCAGTAACTATTGCCTTGTCATTTGCCGCCATCCACCTGTTCAAGCAAAGTCTCTTGTTGACTGTGACCATCAAGAAGAGATTGTTTAAACCCTTCACCAGGAGTTGCGTGTCATTGTTTCAAAAGCTATAGTTTTAGAAGGAAGTACAACATTCTCATTCAAAAAAATCTAAAAATATTTTATTTGGAGGATTTATACAAGGCAATATTGAAAACTTTTCTATTATCTTCTTTTACTATTATTATTATTAGTAGTAGTATATAAAGAAAGCAAAAGAATCTTTTGTTTTGTTTTGTTTTTTTGTTTTTCTACTAAGTCCAAATCCTCTCCAGTTTACCCCACAGGCTGGGCAAACATCACCACATTTTGTGTGTGCCATGACCTAAAAAAGTGTGTAAAATCTTGAAAGTACAAAATGGTGTTTTAAGTGTGCAAGATATAAAGTCAGATTGCTAGGTTTTAAATCTTAGCTGTAGGATTTATTTACTAGCTGTGTGATAGTGAGCTAATTTAACTTTTTTGTTCTTTTCATTTCTTCCTTATCAAAACACTGATAATATGGTAACTGCCTTACAGGCTAGTAGTGAGAAAGAAGGTGAGGTGTCACTATGGAGCTCCTGGCATAGACCCTGGTACGTGACATGTGTTGATTAAATGGAGTTGTTTTTGTCACTGTCTTAGTAGGGAGGAGAGAAACTAGAAGATGTGCTCTTTATCCCAATCTGTGCCTTGCTTTCCTTCTTACCTGCTATTCTGAGCTTAATGGAGGGGAGAGAAACAGAGGACAAAAGAGTGAAGGGTGGGGACAGAAATGGATAAAGGGAAATAGAAAGAAGTTAAGGAGAAAGAAGAAGGAGGCAGCTGGGGCACCCCAGAGTAGTCAGCATCTATAAGAAACATAAAAATTGAAATGAAGTCACCCAAAGGAGGGCTGGGCAAACTTCTCTGGATAGCCACCTTCCCCCCAGATACAGGCTTTTATATAGCACAAGAGAAGGCAGCTAAGTCTGGTCACAGGAGCAGGAAAGTAGGTGGCTTGCTGGTGAGAAGGCCGAGGGTGCCCGCTGGCATACAGGCAAAGAAACAGCTTTGCCAATAATTTTCAAAATATTTTGGAGTTTCCAGAAACATCATAAGCAGCCCTCCTTTGCATGTTCCCCATGTACTAATGCTACCAGATCCTCTTTTGTGGTTATGCCGCAGCTGAGGCTCCAGAAAAAGTCTTACCTCATTGGGCATTGCTGCCAAAGTTGTTTAAAAAGACGTACTCCAGGAGTTAGCTTGCCTGGTCCCTCCTTTTCCTGACTCCCAGTCTCCGCTCTCTCACTCCCATATGGATTGTGATGACGCTATGATGCATTCCTGTGCCCACCCAAAACCTGACCACAAAACGTTCAAAGGGATTACACCCAGGGGTGAGGCTGTGCTGTTGAGGGCAGCTTTGGTGGTCGACTGTGGGCTTGGCCAGCAATTTTCCACATTGTGTGACAGCGGCTGAGCCCTGCCCACCCAAATTTTCCTCTAATCCTGTCCAAGTGACTGAGAAGCTCTCCAACTGGCGGCCACAGGAACTGCCAACATCAGGGAGAGAGCCCACTCTTTACCTATTTTAGGGAAGAGTCCCACTGGTAGGTGGGCAAGTAGAAAAGGGGAAGGAAGACTTTTCTCTCTATAAAACATGCTCCTCCCAAGACCAGGGAACATGGCCCAACCTTTATGCTCTTTCAACATCCCTGCCTGCTTTGCATACTTTTTGCAGATGGGTCCCATTACACAGGGTGCGAGGACAATTCTCCCTTTATTCCACCCAGCACCGGATACGCTGATGGCCCATCCTCTTCATCGGCAGCATTCTAAATAACTGGTGGGGAATTTAGCCTTTAGACTCACAGGTGGGGCTCAGAAAACTTACACTCCGAGTCCTCACTCTTGAAAAAGCCAATGAGTTTGATCTGGTCCTCAATGCGTTCGAAGGCTTGGACCTCCAGCTTGCTGTTGATGATCTCCACAGGGTCTTCAATTAGCTGGAATGCCACACACATGTACAGAAGATATGTTCAGTGAGAAAAATGTTCCCTCCTCAGTGGGGACATCAGGCATACGCGTAGGACGCTTTGGCAGGGAGCTGTGGACCCCATCCTCCTCCAGAGCACACAGCAACAGTGCCTTCTGAGGAATCAGCTTAACTCAAGGGGTAGGCTGACACTAGACAATTCTATTTCTCTTCTCCATTATCAATTTCTGAATGGCATGTGACCCAACTCTGGCCAGTGATTCTTCGGGTAGATTTGCTGAGAGCTTTGGGGAAATTCTCCTTTCCTTCCAGGAGAACAGTGGAAGCCAGGTCCTCTCCCCTAGCCCGCACCACTCATTGGATATGAATGAGGAGATGTGACATATCAGCTCCAATCACTGGTTGTCTTACAAGCAACTAGAAAAGAGTCAGCTTGAGGACAAAGCCAACACACTGAAGAGAGCATGATCTCTGATTTATCAGTCAGTCTAAAATCTGCCCTCCCTCTGCTGTTCCATTTGTGCTTTTTGTGTAGTTGGGCATGAGCTCTGTCATGTGCATCTAAAAGCCTCCACTTAGCTGATAGAGATTGGCCCAGAATTTTCTGTTGCCTCCCTCACTTTTTTTTAGGTCTTGCAGGGATGGGTCCAGGAGAGAGCCAGGCAGAGTCTATGGGTGTTTTTTTTTGTTTTTTTGTTTTTTTTTTTTGTTTTTTTTTTTTTGCAGGAGGTGGCTTTCCACTCACTTCTGACTCACTCTCTCTGGGTTTTTGAGACCATGAGGAAAAGGCACCAGGCCACCGTGTGTTAGCTGGTAGACAAGGAATCATCTGTATGGATATCATTTACCAGCACAGGAATCTGTTCAAAAGCATTCAGCTTCATGGCTATTATGGAAAGTATGAGTTTATTTATGGATAACATATTTTTATAGTGTTGTTCCTCTATGTGACTGAGCAGATGGCTCTGAGAGTGTTGTACCCCCAGGGCTGAGAGGGACTGTGATATTGGGAGGCTCGTTAGCCCTGCTCTTTATCCTGCTCTGACGGTAACTCAGCTGATTATTACTTCATCTTTGGGTGATTATCCACCTCTCCTTCCCACTCTCCCCAGCTCTTCTTCAGAAGCCCTAGAACAAAGCCAAGGGGATTTCAGGAGATGGTGATGTCGAATTGCTAAGAAACTTAATGTGTTACTACAACACAGTCCCGATTAGTGACCCCTAATAAAACAATTTCTGAGGTAACTTAAGGACCAGCTTCCCACCAGAAGAAAAATAGCACTGCGAAGTAAGTCCTCCTTAGTTTTTTGTGAAGCCCGAGGAATCAGTCTTAGACCAGGACAGATTATCCAGCTTCTTGGTTCTTACTTTGGGATTTCACTTTCCTTTATATTTGAACCCAAAGAGCCCCAGGCAGGACCACTGTGCATAAATGCTTACATCCAGAAGAAATTCCACCAGGACGTCAGCAGCAAACTCTCCATCAAACTCAATCGTACGATCACCCTTAAGAACATACAGGCTTCCTTCTTCATCAAAACCTGGAAGAAACAAAGAGTCCACAAGACAAGGTCATTCCGATGCAAGAAGAGCCATCCTGTGGGCTGACGTCTGGCTCAGGATCCCTGGGTGATAGTGAGGTCAGGATCAGTGGGGCCGGCATTCAACTTAGGATCAGTTCCTTGAAAACACCCCTGTAAAGGGCACCCAAAGCACATGTTTAAACTGAAATCGTTAAGAACCAGCAGCTCTACCAGGACTTCAGTTTGAAAGAAAAATCTATTCTCTGCCCTACCACTGCTTTAATTTTCCAAAAATTTTGCCAACCCTATTCTCCCTACCAAAGGTTTTATTGCCCCCTGCCCACTTGACTTCTTACCCAGGCATTCCAGATTCCAGTCCCTCCACAACCTAGCACCAATTCTACCCTTCACATTCTCTCCTGGGTAGACCTGCCCTCTTAATCCCCGTGCATCTTCCTTGCTTCTTGCCCTTGTGCTGATGTGAGAGGGTGTGTAAAGGAAAAATCACAGATATTCTCCTGGTTCCCCAAATTTGGAGTGACTTCTACCCTTGCCCCCCGCACCCCAATCCTGGTCAGTTCCTTCGGGTCTCCACTTTGGACTCATTTTTCCCAAGAAGGCCACCCTCTTGCCACTATTGTTCTTCTCTTGGCTCCATTTACAGTACTCACCGGAACAGAAAACTCTCCAAAGGCAGAACCAAGGTCCCCTCAGCACCCCAGGATCTTGCACAGAGCCTGGACACATCAGGGACCCCAAAAATGTCTGTGGCCAGAATGAAAAGTTTACTTTTCTATCATCGCTGAATTCTGCACATCTTCTTTTTCCCAGTTAGCTGATAATGCCACAAGGAAAGGTTCTGCATCTTTTCTACCCTCCATTGCTCCTGGCGTAATACTGTGTGCTTTAACAAATGTTTGCTGGAAAACTGTTTCCCCAGGAATATTAAATAACCGAGGCTGGCATTTAGTTCAACTGCATGGCATCCTTGAATCCTTAGATTAATTTTTTCCAAGCTCTCTATTAGCTGGAGAATTCTTTCTCCAATTGAACTGTCCTGCAGAATCTCTAGGGAAAAGGAGGCTGGCCCACCACCTGCTGTATCCCACCCAGAGCGTGTCTGAAGAGCCCAGGGCACACCCTGGAGCACCATTTGTAAACCCAAAGGACCGCTGTACCAGGTATCCTTGAGGCCAACAATGACCGATCATGAAGGGTACCTTGGGAACATCAGCTGATATCCCGATGTCAGATTTTGCTCTAAGTGAGGTCAGTGAGGAGGCTTTTGTAGTAGTTCAGGCATAGCCTGATGGAGACAAAACTCAGGCAAATGGAAGAGAAGAGAAGATGAAGGAGCAGCTTCACAAAATACAACTCTCCTACAAACTCTGAGAACTATTTGGTTCAAAAGAACCTCCCCCAGTTCCTCCAGGGTGAGCTTTTCAGGAAAAGATCATGTCGATTTTTCAAGCTCCATCCACTGGGAGAATATCCTTTGGTCCATTCTTATGAAAGCTCACCCAGCTTGTCCCCTGGCTAAATTTTTAGATCACTGGAATACTAGTGCTTTCCTCTAACTAAATTTACTGGAAGTTCTCCCAAATTAAGCTTCCCATGAAAACAACAGGAAAGAAAACTAGGGAATCAATAAATTCTGGAGGAAGAGAAACATGGCATTGAATGGCTTTTGACTGGGGAAAGAGTTAACACACTTAGTTCTCCTGTTCAAAGGGAAAACATATTCCTTTATTTGTCTCCAGGGAAAACAATACCCCAGACATTCTTAATAATTCATTATCATTTTATAGTCATGACTTTTTATTTATATCTAACCTAAATACAGTCGCAAAAAATTTAAATCTTAAAAAAAAAAGCTGGTCTTCTTGAAAATATAATAAAGGACAATTGTTTGTAATGCCCTCAGATAATGAACTTCCATGTACCTGACGCCACTACTAATCTTTTCTCCCCCACTGTGTTTACTACTCCAAATCCAATTAACCTTTCGTCAAAGGTCCTGTTTTATAACCTCCTGCTATTTCTAAATAGCCGTTCTTCACTGGTCATGCAGAAAAGGCAAAATGGGCAGTACCCGTGTGTGGGTGTTCAGCAAGCAGAGGAACTCCCCATATTCTTTCTCTCTTGGCATTAGGGGTGTGAGATTCTTAAAGTGCACTTGGACTTAAGCAAGACACATGGACACAAGATATCCCAACATGCACTGTGCGGTCACATCGCCGTGCCTCATCTAAATGCTCCCTCTCGCCCTCAGCAATTATGCCCAGTTGAGGTTTAGCTTTACACGTAGAACCACTGTGACCCCAGAGTCACTACTATTACTGCTATCTTGTGTTGGCTGCTTCATTCATGAGGTAAGGAAATAATAGTGACGGGAGAAGAGATTTTTCTCTTCCCCAGAGAGATCACCATGGCAGTGACATAAAGAGGCTAGGCTTTTAACCCCCTCTAGGAGCCAAAAAGAAAGGTTTGCCTCTTTTGCGTCAGTTTCTATGATGATGCAAAGCTACATTAGATCATTCATGTAAAATCATTCAATTCAGGCCAATACTGCTTTCATGAAACTCTTCCCCATCCCAAGAATGAGGTGTGCAGAATCATTTAATATTTGCTTAAAAATAGTCTAGCTATCATGCACAAAGAAATGAAACTGTGCTCTTTTTTTTTTGCAAGACACATTCATTTCTTCCTGGTATACCTCAGAAAGTCCCACTTACCCAGTTTCTTGGCAAGCTTGGCTTCTTTCTTGGCATCCACTGTCACAAAGCCTATATCTTTATGTTCCAGGACCTGGGCCACAAGCTGAAGGAGAAGACAAGCCAGAGGGTGAGCAGACCGAGGGCAGAAAGATGGCAGAAAACATCATGGGATAATATTATGACGTAATAACAAGAGGATTTTCCTCCATATGTCCTGCTAATCTGACCAATTCAAACAGCATAAAGGGATTCCATGCTATCCCCTCAGCAGAAGGATGGTTTAGCAGAAGGCTGAGAACCAAAGAGAGAAAAAAATGTGAGAATCCTAAGATATAGGATTTGGAAGACTATATCCACTGTCCCATACCCTCCTCAACCCTCAGGGTGGATAAACTTTGAATTGAGGAGGTAGGACTCAAACAGGAAGCCAAGAATACTTGGATGACCATGGATACATGACAAGAGGCTCAGAGTCCCTTGCTAGCCACCATTTGAACCTGGAGTCAGGTGGCGGCACGAGAGTTCACAATGTGCCCTGTGTGGTCACTTAACCGTGCCCCATCTAAATCCTCCCTCTCGGTCTTGAAAAAACTGAGGAACACCAGAAAAGCTGAGGAAAACAAAGGAGACTGGTGTCCGCAATACCCAAGTACAGTTCTTGAGCTCCCTCAACCCCTGGGCTTGTGGAGTAGGAATGTGCACTGGGTGTGTCAGGCCGATAGATCCAAGATGGCCCCTGAAGTGTTCCTGCGGCCCACAGAGCGGAAGAACCAGTGGAACAGAACCATCAGCCACAACAGGGAAGAGCATGCAACAGTGTCCTAGGGGGACAGATGGCTGGAAGCTACTCTGGGTAGACACCAGAACAGATGATGATGTCAAGCGCGAGACTGGCATTATGTTAACCTCCCTGAAACTCAGTTCTAAGGAAGCAGGGAGGCCCTGACAGACTGAGGTCTAAGTCCTGCCATTTGGCGAATGGGGGCTTAAATAGAAACAGTGGAGGAGCTACCAGAGAGATCACAAAATATTAATATCACTTTTCTTTAAACTTTTTTAAAAAGGTAATTGTAAATTACTGTGCAATTCTAAGAAATAATACAGAGATCCCTTGTACATCTTGGTTTTCCCCAAAGTAACATCTTGCAAGACTGCCATACAATATTGCAAACTAGACTTTGACATTGATATGGTCAAGGTACAGAATATTTCTGTAACCACAAGGACCCCTCATGTTACCCCTTTATAGTCCTATCTGCTTGTTCCTGCCCTCATCCCCTTCCTAAAAGATTTCTATAAACTTTTCACTTCAAGAATGTTATATAAGTTGAATCATGTAGTATGTAACCTTTTCGGATTATCTTCTTTAACCACCATATTTCTCTGGAGAGTCATTGAGATTTTTGTGTATATCAAAAGGCCATTTATTTTTTAAATTGCTCCATGGTATGGAGGTACTACGGTTTGGTCAATTAGTCATCCTTGAAGGACATCTGGGTTGTTTAAAGTTTTTGGCTATCATGAAGAAAGCTGCTACAACCATTAATGCACAAGTTTTTTGTGAAGGTTGGTTTTAATTACTCTAGGAAACATGTTCAGGAACGTGATTGCTGAGTATAGTAATTGCATGTTTAGCGTTTAAGGAAACTGCCAAACTGTCTAACCAAGTAGCTGTACATTCCCACCAGCAACGTAGTGATGATTGATCTAGTTCTTCTACATGTTTGCGAGCATTTGGGGTTGTCATTATTTTTAATTTTAGCCATTTTAACAGATATGTAGTGACATTTCATTATGTTTTAATTTGTATTTCCCTAATGTCTAATGAGGCCGAACATTTTTTCATGTACTTATTTGACATCTATGTCTTCTTTTCCATGAAATTCTTGTTCAGGTCTTTGCCTATTCATTAAATGGGTTGCTTTTTGATTGTTGAATTTTGAGAGCTTTTAAATTTTAGCTCTTTGTCAGAGATGTGGTTTATGAATATTTCTCCCACTCCATAGCTTATCATTTTTATCCTGTTAATAGGATCTTTCACAGAAGAAAAGTTGTTAATTTTGATGAAGTCCAATTTATCAGTTTCTCCATTTATATGTTGGGCCTTTGGTGTTAAGTCTGAGAACTCATTGTTTAGCCCTGTATCCTGAAATTTTCTCCTAATTCTTTCTCTAAAAAATTTTTGTGAAAAATTATTTATTTACTTGAGAGAGAGAGAGAGAGAGAGAGCAAGCAGAGGGAGGGGTAAAGGGAGAGAGAGAATCCTGTAGCAGACTCCCCACTGAGCAGGGAGTCTGATACAGGGCTCCATCCCAAGACCCTGAGATCATGACCTGAGCTGAAATCAAGAACATGATGCTTAGAGGGTGTGTGGGTGGCTCGGATGATTAAATGGCTGCCTTCGGCTCAGGTCGTGATCTCTAGGTCCTAGGATTGAGCCCCATGTCAGCCTCCCAGCTCAGTAGGAAATCTGCTTCTCCCTCTGCTTCTGCCTCTCCCCCTTGCTTGTGCTCTCTTTCTCTCTCTCTCCAAAGAATAAATAAAATCTTTAAAAAAAAATTGGATGCTTAACCAACTGAGCCACCCAGGTGCCCCTCTTTTTCTAAAATTTGTATATTTTTAATTTTACTTTTAATTTCATGATCCATTTTGAGCTATATTTAGGTAAAGTGTGAGATTTATGTTGAAGTTCTTTTTTTTTTTCTGTTCAGCACTATTGTTAAAAAGTCCATCTCTCCTCCATTGAATTGCTTTTGCACCTTTGTGCGTATCAGTTGACATAATTATATGGCTCTATTGCTGCTTTCTCTCTTCTGTCTGCCAATATCACATGGTCTTGATAGCAGTAGCTATAAAATAGACCTCGAAGGTGAGTAGACTGCCTCTTCCCAGACGATTCTTTTTTTTTTTTTTTAAGATTTTATTTTTATGTAACGTCTACACCCAACATGGGTCTCAAACTCACAATCCCAAGATCAAAAGTTGCATGTTTCCCTGACTGAGCCAGTCAGGCACCCCCACACGATTCTTCTTTTTCAAAGTTGCTTTAGCTAGTTTAGTTTCTTTGCATTTCCATATAAAATTTAGAATAATTTTGTCTATAATTACAAAAAATGTTTCTAGGATCTTCACAGGAATTGCATTGAATCTTTAAATCTGCATGTTAACTTGGGGAGAACTGACATATATACTCTATTGTCTTCCAGCTCATGAACATGGTATGCCTCTCCATTTAGTTAGATGATCTTTGACTTCTCTCACCAGGAGTATGTAGTTTTTAGCATACAAGTCTTATGCATGTTTTGTTGGGTTTATACCTAACTATTTAAATGTTTTGAGTGATTTTTTAATAGTATCATATTTTAAATTTTGATGTCCGTATGTTTATGGCCAGTAAATAGATATAGAATTGGTTTATGTATGTTTATCTTGCATCTTGCAACCCTGCTAAACTATTATTCTAAGAGGTTTTTGTTTTGCTTTTGCAGATTCCTTTGGGTTTTCTATGTAGACAATTGTGTCATTTACAAATATGGACAATTTTTACCCCAATCTGTATGCCTTTCATTTTTTTGTGTTCACTTACTGCACCAACAAGAACTTCCAACATTATATTGAATAAAAGTAGTTAAAAGTGGACATCCATGCCTTGTTCTCATTCTTAGGAATTTGTCTACTTTTCCTTTCAGTTCTATCAGTGTTTGTTGCACACATTTTGCTATTTTGTTCTTTGGTGCACATAACTTTAAGATTTCTTGTTTTCTTGGTGGAGTGACCCTGGATCTATTTGGCTCTACAGTCTGTGCTATAAATATATCGGCTTCCTCTTCTGTGGTTGCTTCTCTCATTTTCTCTTCATGTCTCCCTTCACTGTTGCCGGCATCTGTGGCTTCTCCCTTGGATTTCCTTCCTTGTTATAACTTCTTTGAGGACCTTCTTTGCCTATTCATTCTTCCCTTCTTAACCTTCTCACATACTCCTCATTCTCTTTCTTTCTCTCTGCTCCTAACCATTTCTGTTCCTTTAAGGCTAAGCATATTGGTCACAGCTCAGAAGCTGCTCTGTGGAGTGCCCTTGGTGACCAGGGGTGGAGGGGCAGGCAACAAATGGCACCACCTGCCCCTCAGGCAGTTTTCTCTCCTTTCTTGGATTTTGACAAGACTAGGGAAGGCTTAGGATGAAAGACATCATCATCAGTGTTTATGTGATGACTCATCTGAGCTCTCCTGCAATGCTTAAACAGGCCCATCTTTCTGCAAAGTCACTTGGCTTTTGTCTATGGCCTTCAACTTATTAGACAAGGTCATTTCTGAAATGTAGACATACAAGCCACTCTGCCCTATTTAGTGCTATCAAAATGTTGATGTAAATGTTCCCTTGTCTATCATTCAAAAATAATGATGGTGAGACCTAATGGCTTTGTGATATTAGTAAGTTTCCCTACTTCTGGAGCATGAGCCTCTAGCAGTGGTTCCTAAGTGGCAGTATGCATTTAAATCACTGGCTAAAATGGGGCTTCCTGGGCCTCCACACCAGAAAGTAGAGAACAGAGCTGGGGTGGGGTTCAGAAATGTATGTTTTTGTAAGCCGCACTGCCGCACCCATTGATTCTGACACAGCAGATCTCAGGCCACACACCACACTCTGGAAATCACTGCTATAAAAGATTGTCCATTCATCCAAAAGTGATACGGTATCATGTTTTTCAACTGTGATCCTCAGACCCCTGCTTGGCTCTGTTGACCCCTCTGCCTTTGGCACAGGAGAGAAATGCTAATTACAGTAAGAATATAAGTGATGAACTCTGAAAATTGAACAGAAGTTTACCCCTGACCTCTCCTAGGCATACACCACCATGTTTTGTTGGGCATTAGGTCACTGCAAATGTATGCCTCCCCTAGGCATGGAAAGCATGGCATCTATCACCTTATCCGTGTTTCTATGTGACTTTTGAACCCATATGAGTGAGAGGTGCTGTCTCAAACAAGCTCAGTCCTGTTTCTTGGGTTTCTTGTTTAACTAAGCATAATCAGCCACTATCCTAAAAACAGATGACGAACAGAGTTTGGAGTCACAGATGGGCCAGAAACCCATGTTAGCTGAGACCTGTGTACCTCCTCCTTGGCAATCTTAGGTGCAGTCCCTGCAGTGTCCCATCACTCCGCCCCCCCCCCAACCTGATTAGGCCCAAAGCCTGCCCACTTGAGCCCTGTCATCACTCCCGTCAGTCCCAGCAATCACCCCCATGGGCTGAGCCAAGGGTGGCCAGGGCTGGCGGCAACCCAAGAGAAAGCAGTGAGGCTGGATTAGGGGAGAAGTTCTGTGGTGAAAGACTGGGCCCTCCTGGGCTGAGTCCTGACATGACCCAGGCCCCCCAGGACCAAGAATCCCTACCGAGCTGATGGGGACAGCCAGACTCTCCAACTTGGCTCCCATTTTGTCTCCGCCTTTGCTCTGATCTTAAATCTCCAGCTCATATATTCCTTTCTCCACTCTCCTGCAGCCCAGTCTCACTGTGCTCTCTCAGTTGCTGCCAGCCTTGGCACCCATGGTTGTAAAGCCAGCTCTAGGCTCATCTTTCACTCCAGCCTCCTTTCTGTGAATTCCAAAGCCCATGGCAGGGGCATGACACTCTGACATTGACTTTGCGGTCATTAGAGTCATGTATAAGCCTCTTCTGCATTGTCAATCTTTCCTCCCTAAGGACACCAGGACCCCATTTTGTGCCTCTGGTCTCTCGTGTAGCAGCTTAGAGACTCAGCATACTTTGATGAATGGATGGACTGGCCCAAGCGCTTTCTAAGTTCAAGGGATTTTGAATCAAAATGGGAAGAGGCGAGTGTCACTAATTATAGTGATTAAGAGTTACAAATATGAGTCAGAGAGAAAAAACAGAGTCAACATGTCTCCTGAATTCTCAGAAAACTGGAATATTCTTTTCTGATCTGATTACAGTTTTCCCCTGTTGACTTATAATCTTTTCCCCACTGGTTTTATTTGATTGGTTTGTTACTTCTCAGATGGTCTTATCTATTGTCTTTCCTAGAGAATGGGGTTGTCACACACAATGGGATTGGTACACACAGCCTTGGGTTTGGTGCAATGCCCGTTCTTCCCAGAAACATTAGGATTTGCTTTGACCCCAGATGATTATTTTGACTACAAACTAACTTTACAAACAAACAAACAAACAAAAGTAATACTAGGTTATTTGCATAAGTCAGTGTAAATAAGTAGATATCCATAGTATACCCTTTCTTTCTCTCTTTATATTACATCATATAGGTACTTATCACACCATTGTTATCTCTGCAATGATGGAATCAAAGTAGATCTCATCTTTAAATGAATAAATGCATCCCATCTTTATTTCCTTCTTATGTGTGGAGTTGGTTTGGTTTGTTGTTGATTCTCCAGTTCTTTAAGGTGTAGAGACAGCTGCTGTGTTCTGGATTTTTCAATTTTTTTTAGGGAGGCTTGGATGGCTATGTATTTCCTCTTTAGGACCGCCTTTGCTGTCTGTATCCCATAGGTTTTGGACCGAAGTGTCTTCATTCTCATTGGTTTCCATGAATTGTTTCAGTTCTTCTTTGATCTCCTGGTTGATCCAAGCATTCGTAAGCAAGGTGGTCTTTAGCTTCCAGGTGTTTGAGTTCCTTCTGAACTTTTCCTTGTGATTGAGCTTCAGTTTCAAAGCATTGTGATCTGAGAATATGCAGGGAATAATCTCAGTCTTTTGGTATTGGTTGAGTCCTGATTTGTGACCCAGTATGTGGTCTATTCTTGAGAAGGTTCCATGTGCACTTGAGAAGAATGAGTATTCTGTTGTTTTAGGGTGGAATGTTCTGTATATATCTATGAGTTCCATCTGGTCCAATGTGTCATTCAATGCTCTTGTTTCTTTATTGATTTTCTGCTTCAATGATCTATTTCTGAGAGAGGCATCTTAAGATCTCCTACTATTAATGTATTCATATCAATATGACTCTTTATCTTGATTAACAGTTTTCTTATGTAATTGGCTGCTCCCATATTGGGGGCATAGATATTTACAATTGTTAGATCATCTTGGTCGATAGTCCCTTTAAGAATTATGTAGTGTCCTTCTGTATCTCTGACTACAGTCTTTAGTTTAAAATCTAATTTATCTGATATGAGAATCGCTACCCCAGCCTTCTTTTGAGGCCCATTGGCATGAAAGATGCTTCTCCATCCCTTCACTTTCAGTCTGGGTGTATCTTTAGGTTCAAAATGGGTCTCTTGTAGACAACATATGGATGGGTCCTGTCGTTTTATCCAATCTGCAACCCTGTGCCTTTTATGGGCGCATTTAGGCCATTCACATTGAGAGTGATTATTGATAGATGCGTTTTTATTGATGTCATGTTACCTTTGAAGTCTTTCTTTCTGTAGATTGTCTCTATATTTCTGTTCAATGCTATTCTTAGGATTTTTCCTCTTTTATAGAACCCCCCTTAATATTTCCTGCAGTGTTGGCTTGGTGGTTGCATAGTCTTTTAAGCCTTGCCGGCTATCAACATAGACAATATGTCAGAAAGAGAATTCAGGCTAACAATTATCCAGGCAATAGCTAGGTTGGAGAAAGCCATGGATGACCAAACGGAATTGATTAGGGCCAAGCTGAAAGCGACCAGACAGGATGTTCACAATGTTAGGGCAGAGCTAAAAGCTACCAGGGATGAGGTTTACAATGCTCTCAATGAGTTCCAATCTAATCTAAATTCTCTCAAAGCTAGGGTAACTGAGACAGAAGATAGAATTAGTGATCTGGAGGACAAACAGAGAGAAAGGATTAAGAGGAAGCCTGGAACAAACAGCTTAGAAACCATGAAAACAGAATCAGGGAAATAAATGATGCCATGAAACGTTCCAACATCAGAATTATTGGAATCCCTGAAGGGGAGGAGAAAGAAAGAAGTCTAGAAGATATAGTGGAACAAGTTCTTCATGAAAATTTTCCCAATCTCGCGAATGGAACCAGCGTTCACGTACTAGAGGCCAAACGGTCTCCACCCAAGATTATAGATTCCAGTAAAACATCAAGGCACCTGATAGTCAAATTGAGGAATCATAATTGTAGGTATAATCTCTTGAAAGCTGCTAGGACAAAGAGGCTCCTTACTTACAGAGGAAAGCCCATCAGAATAATGTCAGACCTGTCCACAGAGACCTGGCAAGCCAGAAAGGGCTGGCAAGATATATTCAGGGCACTAAATGAGAAGAACATGCAGCCAAGAATACTTTATCCAGCAAGACTGACATTCAAAATGGATGGAGAGAATCCCATCTTTAAATAGTTTAGCCCAGTGGTTAATAATACAATGCTTGGTGTCAGAGACCTGGATTCCTGACTAGATCACAAGTGCTGGGACTCTGCTACAAAATATGGACAATAACAATATTTATTTCACAAGGCTGAAGATTAATGAGATAATGCATGTAAAGTTGACACAGTGTGGCAGGCAGTAAGTGCTTAATAAATGTTTTTTTTTTTTCTTAGTATTATGACAGCTGGATAAGATTCTGGACCTTGTGCCAATTCAAAAGAACCAAAGCCTAATGTATTGGAATGGAAAGAAAGCAAAAACTATTCATCCAGGACCTGCTATGATCGAAGTATGTGCTCAACGAAAGGGTGTAAGATACAGAGTGTGAAGAACTCTGTGATTTCATTAAGAAGGAAGCTAATGAAAAATTAACTGGTAGATACAAAAAGACAAAAGGTAGAAAACAAGGGTTATGGAGAATTAGAGAGAGAGAGAGAGAGCTCATGGGCAGGGAAGTCAAATCACACAGAGCCTAGTGGGCTGTGATAAGCAGTGTGGATTTACCTTCCATGCAATCAGAATGAAATCTAAAATCCCTAACACGGCCAACATGGCCCTTCATGGTTTGGCCTGCCTGCTTCTCCAACCTCATTTGGGGCCACTCCACCTCTTACTTAATACACTCTTCCTCAGTTCTTCAAACTGTCAAGATCTTTTCTACCCTGGGAGGCCTTTGCATGGGGTGTCTGTTCAGCAGTGCTCCCAAGCCCTAGGCTGGGCACCAGCTGCAGTTGCCTGCAGGGAATGCCTTGTTCTACCCACAGAAAGGCACTGAAGGTGCTCTGCTCCCACGTATGTTGTTCCCTCTTTCTAGAAGTCTCTTTCTTCCATTTGTCACCAACTCCAACTATCTTGGAAGTCTACACATAAACGTCAGCTCCTCAAAAGACATGCCCTGACCCCTTGTCTGAATCAGGTGCCCTTTGTATTCTTGTCTGAGGCACACTATAGTTTTCCTTTGCACCTCTTTCTCAATTCATAAAGGACGCCTTGGCTTATATAATCACTTAGCTATACTTACTTATTTGATAGCTGTAAACAAAGTGTCCTTGTCTGTTTTTCTCCCCCTGCTCTCCCTTTGAGTAACTGACCAGAATGGATCTCAAAAATATTAATTCCTTGCCTTCAGTACAATCTCATTTGAATTGTAGAATCTAAAAACAAACAAAATAAAAAACAAAACTGAATTCGTAGATACAGAGAACAGATGAGTGGTTGCCAAAGGTGGTGGGGGCTGGGTGAAATGAATGAAGGGGGTCAAAAGGTGCAAACTTCCAGCTATAAGAAAAGTAAGTTCTGGGCATGTAATATACAGCATAATAGGCATAGTTAATAATACTGTATTGTATGTCTCAAAGTTGCTAAGAGGATAGATCTTAAATGTTCTCATCACAAAATAATTAGTAACTATGTATGGTGATGGATGTGTTAGGTAAAGTTACTGTGGTGGACCATTTCACAATATACATAGGTATCAAATCATGTTGTACACTTAAAACTAATACAATGTATGTCAGTTACGTCACAATGAAAATTGTTTCATTGAAGTGGGCCTGGGTGGCTCAGTCACTTAAGCCTCTGATTCTTCATTTTGGCTCAAGTCATGATCCAAGGGTTGTGAGGTAGAGGCCCAAGCTGGGCACAGAGCCTGCTTAATATTCTCTCTTTCTCTCTGCCCCTCCTCTGCCTTTCTCCCTCCTTTATTTTAAAAAATATATATATATAATAAATTTGTTTCATTGAATATTTTCATAAAATAAAAATAAGATTTTAAAGTCATCTGATGACATTAACTGATAGAAATGTTATATTACTAAATTCACCTGTAAAATGAAGAAGTGATGAACACTGCCATATTTTTGTCCTGTCATTTAAATTTAAATTCCTGTCATTTAAATCCCAAATTCATAGGATGAACATCCAACTCCTGATTGCCAAGAAAATCTACTTTTATAGATCCAAAAACCTGTCCTGAAAAGAATTATTACTCTCTTTTGTTTCTGTACACTGAATATATTATGATCTGCGATCTGCATGGTATATGAAGTAGTCTATAAATTGTAATTTTAAGGGACTATGTGCCTCTGGTAGGAACCATCTTTACAGCATGGTGTGAAAATTTTTAAATTAAGCAATTTCATATAGAAATTGAGATTTCCAACTTTCCTTGAAAAATCGGAAGAACTGGAACCACATTGCTACCTTGCAGTAAACTAAAAACACAATTAGTTTCTCAAGGAAATGAATGAATGCAAGAAGATACTACTTGGGAGAGGAGAGGCCCCCTAGACCTTGAATGGCGAGCAGCACATGGGTAAGCAGAGACCAGCAGCAAAGGCATCTCAGGAGGACAAGATGGCAGAAGCAGAGGTTTGGAGATGCAGATGTACAGGAGGGTATGGAACAGAGAGGTTATCTGAGGGTGCTGAATGGAGTGGTGTATTTAAGGCATACAAGAAAAAGAGGGTAGGGGTGCCTGGGTGGCTCAGTGGGTTAAAGCCTCTGCCTTCGGCTTAGGTCGTGATCCCAAGGTCCTGGGATCAAGTCCCATATTGAGCCTTCTGCTCAGCAGAGAGCCTGCTTCTCCTTCTCTCTCTGCCTGCCTCTCTGTCTACTTGTGCTCTCTGTCTGTCAAATAAATAAATAAATAAATAAAATCTTTAAAAAAAGAAAAAGAAAAAGAGGGTAAAGGATTTGAATATGAGGATGAAGGGTTCTGAACTGGGGGTATCTGGGTAGGAGAACAATACAGCTAACCGGAGTTGGAGGAGGGTCTATTCTGACCAACAGAAAGGAGAGTGCAAAGGAAGGGTGACCAGCTGAGAGGCTGATGCGTTGTCTGGGAGTGCACAGGTCTCAGACTGAGGCGGTGGCAGGGGATGGAGGTAATGTAGGAAATGATGTTCCAAGTGTAGAATCAGTCCAACTAGAGCTCTTCCATGGCTTTGGAGAGAGAAGGGAGGGAGACCTCACAAAAAGAGGAGGCGAGATGGTTCCAGGGTCCCCAGCCAGGGAACAAACGGAAGAACGAAACACTGACATCAGCTGGGGCATGCCAGACCCGGAGGCGAAGTTCTCCGTTTCGATTTAGATGCCGTGGCGTTCATGGCAATCCAAGTCCTGCCAAGAGCTGGAGGTTTCAAACTGGCGCTCGGGGGAGGGGTCCCAAAGAGGGAGGTAGGGGGAGAAGTGGGGGCGGAAGGGCAGGTAGCATCTTCAGGGAGGCCAGGGTGTGAGAAAACCACAGGGTGGGAGACTGGCCCGTCTCACAGGAGGCAGGAGCAGAAAGAGGAGCGTGCCCTGGAGGCATGGAGGCCTGGGGGAGGAATCAGAAGACAGGGAACGCAGTGTGGGGACTCCAAAGTCACAGCAGGGGAGAAGGCGCAGGTGGCCGGATGAAATATTGCAGGGAGTCATGGACAGTGGGACCACCACTAGGTCTCTCCTTTCAGGACTGGTAAGTCACTGGTGACCTTTCAGAGAGGAGCTGGGCCAGAAGCCAAAGCACTGGGAGTTAAGCATTTGAGTGGGTGGCAAGGACATGTTAGAGCAGGTGTGGATCCCTGGTTCAAGAAGTTTGCCCATGAAAGGCAGGAAAGAGTCATCCAGCCGCACCAGGGGGCACATTCCGAGGGCCGTGTGACTGCTCCCCGGGCCTTGGGACAGCAAATGCAGACCATCAAGGACCCTGTGTTTGACCCTCCAAGTGCAGTCCCTTCATGGCACCCCTTACCTCCCAGGATGGACTGAAGAAAGCTACATTGGTGCCACATCTCATGGTCAGAGGGAAGGTGGGGAAGGCATGGGGAGGTTCCGTTAAAGGGAACTGAGAGTTGGGGTTGGGGGGTACTTTCTGCAGGATCAAGAATCTGAAGAAAATGGAGTACTGAGGAGCCAGGGGAAAAAATGTCACAGATCTTTGCTCAAAGTGAACGTCCCTGAGGCTGGTCCTTAAAAATATCCCGGCCACAATGCTGCTCTTTCCTTGTAAGCCAAAAAGCACCCTGTTTTCACCCATTATCCCTCATACCATCTGGCAACGTGTCAAGCCATTCAGCAACTGTGTGTCCTGCCTTGAAACTGGAGAGCTGACGTTTATCCCCAGTAATCTCCCGGCACTTTCTGCCACCTGCAGATGGGGCCCAGGCTATGTATAGCTGGGCGTTGGCACGTGATGGCTCCATGCAGGAGGCAGGCGAGGGAGTGGAACAGCTATTTTATGAGATAGAAGTAAATATTGGGACTTCTTGAGGCTGGAATGGGTGGCCTCCGAGAGAGCTTTAGGGCAAGAGGGAAGCTGTTGCTGGTTTCTACTGGTGTTCTTAGGCTCTGTCTTTTGTCAATGCCAGGGATGAGACCCAAGAACCAGAGCTGTGTGTTCTTTCCACCATGCTGAGAAGCAGTGTAACAGTAAGAAAAAGAGCACCCATTGGGTGTTTTCTATGTGCTAGATACTGCTCCAGTCCCTTACACAGATTATCTTATTGGATCTTCCCAAAATCCACAGAAAGCAGAAGTTTGTAGTTGAGGAAATGGAGGTGTAGAAAGGTCAACCAACTTGCCCAAGGCCACACAGCACTTAATTACCATAGCTGGGTTCCAACCTGACACTGTGGCTCCATTTTCAGAGATGATTTATTCATTTGACAGAGAAACAGTGCGCACAAGCAGCAGGAGCAGCAGAGGGAGAGGGAGAAGCAGGCTTCCTGCTGAGCAAGGAGTCCAACATGGGGCTTGATCCCAGGACCCTGGGACCATGACCCTAGCTGAAGGCAGATGCCCAACCAACTGAGCCCCCCAGGTGCCCCCAAAGCGTGTGCTTCTTTGTGGGGCAATATTGAGGGCTGCTGTTTATGTGTCCTGTTCACCTTTTCCTGTGAATACAGGAGATACTCTCATTTCCTTCATAAATAAATAGGGAACGTGTGGTCAGATCGTTTGGGGTCCTGAGCCAAAGTGGCCGTGCATGTGGGTGTGAAGTAGAGGCAGGTGAGCGTGTGAGGGAGTACCTGGTGGCTGGCCTGGTCTGCCTCCTGCCCAGCACACAGCAGATGGTGAGGAGCGGCCTGCCTGGCGTGGGGCAGTGGGCAGCAGGCGGACACTCCTGGAACAGGCTCTGCGGGCACTCAGAAGCGGCTTTGGCTGGCGGGGCCCAGCACACTGCAAGATGGCGCACTGGCCATCTTCCCACATGGCTGTCCAAACAGAAACG
The DNA here is from genome assembly GCF_010015895.1 of Lontra canadensis. NCBI lineage: Eukaryota > Metazoa > Chordata > Mammalia > Carnivora > Mustelidae > Lontra > Lontra canadensis. Next base: position 4,457,714 of record NW_022631069.1, on the reverse strand, counting down.
GCTTATCTGGATAAAACTGCATCCAGTTGCTAGAAGAGGGAGCCTCCGAGGCTCTTGGGTACAGACTCAGTGCTTTGGAGGGCTGGCTTTCTTGGTGGAAGAAGTCACCTTAGATGCTAAGGCCGAGCTGTTAATGATATGAAAATCCTCCAGACCAACCAGAGGTGTCCAAACTATAAAAAAAGGGGGCTGCTGTTTTGAAAGAAAAACCATGTGATTGTGAAACATCTTATCCCTGAATTTTTCATCTTACTGCTTCATCTTATGATAGTTTTTTAAAAATATTTTATTTATATATTTGACAGACAGAGATCACAAGTAGGCAGAGGCAGAGGCAGGCAGAGAGAGAGGAAGGGAAGCAGGCTCCCCGATGAACAGAGAGCCCGATGCAGGGCTCAATCCCAGGACCCCGGGATCATGACCTGAGCCAAAGGCAGAGGCTTTAACCCACTGAGCCACCCCAGCGCCCCTTACGATAGTTTTATAGTGGTGACTTTCATGGTATCTCATGTCTCCACTTAAAAAATGTATAACATTGGTAGAAGGTCTACCTAAGGGATATCATGGCCAGACATCCTGTTTGGAATCAAGTATTGGACTGAGAAAAGAAAGTTCCAATGGTCTAAAAACTTCTGAGTCAACAGTGTGTTTTTCATCTTGTAAAATCTCTATTAATTCTCTAAGTGGAAGGAGAACTGATCTCCTTCCATCAATTCAAGCCATGATCTTCTAATAGCACTTCTCTCTTTCACCATCTGCCCCTGGGAAGTGCACAGTATACTCTCATCAAATGTTTGGGAGGCACTTGGGCTCTAAGGAGATCTGCAATTTCAGAGCGGGCATGGGTATACATTGTCTGAGAGAGCACTGGTTCTAGGGGAGGATTCGTTCCCACAGCCAAACCAAAATAAGCCTGACCTCATCTGATTTTACAGAGGGCAGCAGGTGCAAGTTTGGAGGATGCCATTTTTGGGCAGTGAACAGTTGGAAGAAATACCTGAATCCTGTGTGCGTTGCTATTCTCTGCCCATAGTTCCCACATCATTCCATCTGTAGATTTACTTGACTCCCGCAACTTCATTTTGCCTTCCTCTCTTGGGGTTTAGAAATGCAATCATAGGGACATTTGCCAGTGCTAAATAGGTCTGAAGGCAGGGTCAGCCTTGCAGAGCCTAGAGGTTTCTGCCCATGCTGGATATATACTTGGGACTGAGTGTCCTGTGGTTTAAAAAAAAAAAAATCAGTTTTACCCATTTTTCAGTGGGATTAAGCAAGGATGACAAAAACGTTCCTGGATATGACAGAGTCAATCTAATTTTATACTTTTCCACTCAATGCTTCTTTTAATTAATTTAACTTTAAAAGAGAGATCAAGGAGAAATATATTTTCTGTATATGCAATAGATTTACCATTGCTTGCCTTTCCTTCCCTCTTCCATCCACCCATCCATCCAGTGTTTGCTGGATTTTTATTAAATCCCAAGTAGGCGTGAAGCATTAGCCCATTTGCTCACACTGTTCATTTCAGTTCAACCTAGTCCAACTGTACAATTAAATGTTGCTCAAGTGTGGGTGAAAATCCAGAATACAAACTAAAGACACTTGTTCCTGTCTAAGCTGGCACTGCTTATAAACACAAAGCAATCCCTCTCAGCTGTTCCTTGGTGTCATGGAAGGAACATGTCATTTGGAACCAAACAGATATGAGTTCAAATCCCGATCTACCATTTTATAGCTTTGTGACTTTGGGCAATTTCTCCTCTTAACTTTCGGGATAATTTCTTTGCATGCATTGTGGAAAAAATGCTGTAAGAATTAAGTAAAATAATATACATAAAGCACCCATATTGGGTACGGTTTATGGTAACTTCATAGTAAGTGCTATCTCCCTTCTCTTTCTTCTCTTCTGTTCATTTAACATTCACTCAACAAATACCACTGAGTGCCCACCATGAGCCAGACACTGATGTAGGTGCTGACATATGGCAATGGAGGGAATATTTTGCTCTTGCCTGTGTGGATTTTACATTCTGTGAGGGTGTCAAATAGTGGGCAATGTGTCAGCCTAGTGCTATGGAGAAAGAGTAGGGAAGAGAGGTTAAAAGGAGTGCTCAGAGACTGAGCTATGTAGGAGGTCAGGGAAATAACTTCTTTTATAAAGTGCCTTTTAAAGCAAAGAACTAAAGGAAGTGAGTTCTTAGCATTAATAAAAGAACATCTCTTTAGCTATAGGGAGCCACATCATCTGTATTTTTTTAAGACTTTTAAAAAGATTTATTTATTTATTTGAGGGGGGGACAGAGAGAGAGGGAGAGAGAGAATCTTCAAACAGACTCCCCTCTGAGCTTGGAGCCCGACCCAGGGCCTGATCCCAGGACCCTGAGATCACGACCAGAGCTGAAACCAAGAGGCAGCTGCTTAACTGACCCTGCCTGAGTCTCCCAGGCACCCCTCCCCCGCATCTTGTAAGGAAGCAGGTATAAACATGTGATGGATAAAGGAATGAATATTTCTCTTTGGGTGATCACAGGGCCATTTCACATTATAGAACACTTACTAGATTGCTCTTAGCAGATTTCCCATAGTTTCCTGTCAAACACTTTAACACCCATACATACAAACCCGTTAGTATCCCATATTCTCCAGGGTTCTCCGATTTGCCATTTCTTTGTGGAAAGGACAATGTGACATGGCAACCAAATAGATGATTTTTTTCTTTTCTGAAGGTACATCCTGTACCCTGTCCAAAGCTTACCCTCTGATCTGGCTTCAGAAAAACCCATAATTCCACTGGAAACCTCTCAAGTAGGGTAAGACTCCCATGGCCCAAATATCCCCTTTTAAGGAGGTCCAAAATGTTAGTCCCTGGCTCTGAGAGGGGACGGTGGCGAATACTGGGGCTTGAGTCCTAGGACAGACCTGAACCCCTACAACCCTAGAACCAAATTATGGCATCAGTTCAAACCAGAGGTATGTCAAAAGACCAAAGATCAACCAGTTGGAACACGATTCTGGTCATCTGGAAAATTTCTCTAGCCCAAGAGACCACTGCTGTGCTTGGTAAACTTTAACCCACCTAGGAATCACTTGGAGAATCCCATTTAAATGTAACAAGCATCCAGGTGATGCTTTGCTTGCTGCTCTGGGGTCTGCATTTTGAGCATCAATTCTCAAGTGTCTACAAGCTTGGCTGCACATGAGAATTACCCACAGAGCTTTTAAAAACTGATATTTTAAAAACATCTCTTATCCCATCACCAATTTAATCAGTATCTGGAGGGAGGAGACCCAAGCACCAGTATTTTTTAAAAAGATTTATTTGAGAGAGAGAGGGAGAGAGAGGAAGAGTACACATGCAGGTGGTAAGGGGTGGGGGGAGGCCGAGGAAATGGCAGAAAGAGAATCTCAAGCAGACCCCCCTCTGAGCAGAGAGTATGATGCAGGGCTCTATCTCAACCCCGAGAACATGACCCTGAGAGCGTGACCTGAGCCAAAACCCAGAGTTGGATGCTCAACCAGCTGAATCACGCAGGCACCCCAAGGCACTGGTATTGTTAAAAATTCTTTGGTGATTCCAATATGCAACCAAGGTTGAGAACTATTGCAGTTAGCCTAGAACATGGTCTAAATTTCAAGCAACAGGTGAAGAGAATTAGCATTTGGTAAGCACTGGGTATATTTCAGGCACTCCTTTAGTCATTCTACATAGATTAATCTCCTAGTATCAGCGTAATAGTAATCAACATAACAAGATAATATCTGATTCTTGTATAGCTTCTTACAATTTATTTAAAATATTTTATTTATTTATTTGAGAGAGAGAGAGAGAGAGTGAGAGAGAGCATGAGCGAGGAGAAGGTCAGAGGGAGAAGCAGACTCCCCGTGGAGCTGGGAGCCTGATGTGGGACTCGATCCCGGGACTCCAGGATCATGACCTGAGCAAAAGGCAGTCGCTTAACCAACTGAGCCACCCAGGCTCCCGCTTCTTACAATTTTATAAGAAATTTTTATTCACATGCATTCCATGTAAGTCTTTTAACTCAGTGGCTGAAACCACATGATTGGTTTAATAGATGAGCGAAATGAGGTTCCTATTCGTGACTTGCTCTGGATCAAAAAGCAAGTGTGAGAGAATTTCAGGCACACTGAGCTCCAGTTGTCTGCTTTTTCTGAGCATGGCTCCCTCATCTGAGGTTGGATATAAGAGGCCGGCCATGCTCAGAAAGAGCACGAGAGTCATGTCAATGACATTGGGCATACTGCAGGGTCTAAAATCTTGTGTCACTCACTCCCCGCCGGAGAGATTTCACTGATATGCAAACTGATTAGGAGACTAAGTGCTGAATAGAGAAGGGAGCTCAGTCTGTTAGGGACTTTGGTAGACTGGGAGCAGCAGTATCAAGAGACTTCCTTAAGTAGCAATAGAACCCAGAGCCCTACACTGACCAGGATTCTGATTCTTGATTCTGCTACAGATGCTGGAACCAGCCTCCCCCACCCCCCACAGGGCATAATGAATAATCTGTGCCAGAATCACCATCAAAAATTATTGGAAAATAATCTCCTTACCGGCACTGGAAAATTGGTCATAACAACAAGCTGTCTTCCTACTGGTAGACAGGGCATTTCCAAACATCTTATGCGGCGATGTGCATTCAGTATCTAAGAGGGCCTGGGAGAGAGCCACCAGGAAGGTTGTGTGTGGATGGCAGCAGCTTTTAGGTGGTGAGAGGAAGTGGGACCTCTTAAGCAGGAAGAACAGAAGGTCCCTGCATGGGGATGCTCAGGAGCAGCCTCTGACCTTGCATCCTAGCTAAGGGTCTGTTGAAAAATACCAGGAGACTTGGGTCGACTTGGCATGCAGCTAGCAGGATACAGTGGCTATTCCTGCAAGACCCCAGGCTGCCTGCCCATCTAAGATACCTCGCTCATCCTAAAACAACCGAAGCGGTCGTCAACTGCTCACAGTGAGGAAAGCACAGCTCGTTCATCTTCTGTTCACTGACTCACTCATTCATTCATTCATTCACGTATTCATGCTGACGTGACTCAGAGTCTGGTAAGGGCAGTGCATATTTGATGAACTGATAGTTCTGTTCAGGGATTCACATTACTTATTTTCAGGCTCTAAAACATTCTGTAACTTGCCTGAGTAGGTCTCCCATGGTTTCTCCTAATCCAATAAATGTGTATTGGTTACAGGTTGGCCTATTCCCTCGCTCCCCCAAAACACACATACACAGTTAATAGTGTCATCTTTGAACATGAGATGTGATATAGAATGCCCAGAGATCCTGAAACCAAGGTCCATGCACGTCTCCTTTCTCCTCTCCTTCTAGAGGTGCTGAGGTAGCAAGACATCGTTTCTATATGGGCACGAAGCTCTCTAGGAAAAAGTTTCGGTCCTTTTTCCTTTCTCCTTGTTCAGGCTGGAATGCTGTTTTCCTAGAAGTGGAGTGGTGTAGAGGAAAGGCAGTGGGCCTTGGACTTGGGGATAATATCCGTGTGAAGGCAGGTGGGGACAGGAAGAAGTAAACAGTTCCCATACCTGCTTGCGTGTTTGGAATGCCAATCCCAGGGAGCCAAGGAACTCCTAATGTGGAAGCCATATTGCTTATGCACAGCCCCCTCTGCCATCCTTCTGCCTCCTTCTGCCGTCCAGTACCCTGCGCCCCCAGATCATTCATCCAGCTGTGTTTTTGACTCACAAGCAGATTTTGGTCCTTGCCCATATCAATTTGATTCCATTTGCTTTTTTCCACTTCCTCTATTACCAAGTTTGCTTTGAATTCAGGTTGCCTTCCGGAGGTTTCCAATCCAGAGGGAGAACTTCCACCTATGTCTCCTTGGAGAGAAAGAGTAAGGTAGAAGGAGCTGGAAGGACACTGGAAGCATCCCTCAAAGACAGACGGCACCAGAACTGAGAATGTGGAAGAAGCCCAGTTCGTAAATGGTGTAGGCAAAGTGGCTGAGTATATCAAGCACAGACTCAGCCAAGTCGTGGAGATCAGAGGGAGAGCTGCACATGGGGCAGACATCAAGAATCCGTGAGCAAGGGCAAGTCCCCTCTGCCCTCTGGGGCTCAGCTGGCTGAGAGTAAGCAACATGGCACTGTGTTACCGGCCCTGAGCTCTCTGCAAGTGGCCTGGTGTCCTCAGTCTGTAAAGCGGCGGGGTTAGGGTGGGTGGCATCTAAAATGAAGACTGGAAAGGGGAGCACGGGCTGCAAGTTGACAATATTTGTTGAAGTACCTTCCGTGTGCCTGAACCACGCGCTTGCCAGACGAACTCATCGTCACACCACCACTCTCTCCACTTTACAAAACAAGGGGCCTGACCACAGACAGACTTCCTCCTTGGGAACTGGACTCGAATCTATCTGATTCGAAAGTCCATGTTTTAAAGCACACCACCTCTCAAGCATTCTAACCCAAGAGAGGTCGGTGACATTGGAGGACTTTCTCTGGCAACGTTTGTGGAACACATGATAGCAGCAATGGCTTGCATTGCAATTTCAAGGGGGAAGTCAAAGCAAGAAACAAAAGAGCAGGGAAGAATTGGAATCATTGGGCAGATCCTCCTCTTGGGTCTGAGTTCTATGATGCTAATAGAATCTGGTCTCTACAGCGTAACTCCGTTTACTGTCTTGGCTGAAACTGAAAGAAACAGTGTATAAAATTGCAACTAAATGGTGTTGACACCTCAACAGAAAACTGGGGGAAAGTCAGAAAATTAATTCATGGGAGAAAAAAATGTAAATGGCAGGTAATTTTATGTGAAAATTCCATTTAGCTAAAAAAAAAATCAAAGAATTTCTGATGAAACTGTACAATGAAAATCTAAACAAAGATTTTTAAAACTCTGAAAATTGTGTCAACATCCCAAAATAGGCCACTTATCTTAAAAATATGCATGGTCATACAATGGAATGCCAGGCCAGCATTAACATTACGTTTGCCAAGAATATAACACTCTATGATGACAGAGGAATGCTCACAATATACTGAAATGAAAAAAGCAGGAAACAAAATTGTATAAGTAATACAAAACAACTGAAAAATATATGTTTGCATATAGACAGAAAATATGGGAGAGAAATCTCTCAGTACGTGAACTGTTTCTTTCTGGGTGGCTATTATTTTTGTCTTTGTTTTTCTTTTCCATGTATTCTGACATTTCTAAGTGAGTATGTGCTCTTTGTGGATGAAATGCCCAATCAGGAATCGGGATTACCAGCTGGCTGAGTCCCATCACTACAAAGCCACAGCTCTGAAGTAAAGGGTTCAGAGCAATCTAGATGGTTCTCAAAGACAACGTTTCATCAGATGTGTCATTCATTCAGCAAGCCTCTACAGAACACCTCTACTGAACCATGTACCCCGCACCACTCCTGGTGCCTTCCAGAGCCAGACCATACCACCCCTGGTGCCTTCCAGACCCAGACCCAGCCAAACTGGACAGCAGTTTGAACTTGGTGCCTCCTGGTATCATTTTATTTGCACTTTTTCTGCCTAAGCATTTAGTGACCTTACATTCTTTCCCTACTCCCCTTCCCTTTATCAAACCTTATTCTCACTCAGAACTCAAATTTGGTCAGACGCAGGTACAAGTGATTGGCAATATTTTAAAGGACCTGCCCACAGGGCTTTAACCAAGTAGGAACAAAAACCCTACCCTAAAAGAATGAGGCCATCACGGTCAAATTCTAGGAAAATTTGGTGGGGAGATACTTGAGTGTTGTCAGAATCCTTCCTCATGCAGTTCCTTCCCCAGTCCTTGCTTCTTGCCTGGTAAATTCCACTCATTGTAACAAACCAGTTCTTCCTTGTCATGCCTTCCACTTCTCTCCAGAGAGTGGGGCTCTTGTTTGTGCTCTCAGAGAACCTTATAAGCCTCTCTATTATTACAATGAGCCCCTTGCACTGTAGCTTTTGTTTGCCCTTCTTCCATAATGGGCCATGAGGCACCCAAGTGTCTCCTTTTCCTGTATCCACAGTATCTCTCCCCCACCCAAACCCCAACCTGCAAGTGACAGAGGTATGTGTGACTGATCAGCATTTCAAGACCCCAAGTCGGGGAGTGCCTCCTCACCCTGCAGACAGGGCTGTTCCTGGGTCTTTTCATGGTCATCCCTTAGAGTGGCAGGCAAAATCCTTTCGAGGGTCAGGAGCTATGGTTAGCTCCTTTAGGTTTTTGTCAGAACGGGGCAGCCCTTACATGACAAGTTATGAGCTCCTAATCCCTAAAATTCTCTTAGGTGTTTCAGCTGGCGGTGGGGGGGGCGGGGAGGGGAGTGACAGCTCATCATTGTGGAATGAAATCGGTTTAATGGGTTGGAATCAATATTTTTTAATTGAAAAAGATTCAAAATGACAAGAACAGAACAGAATGAAATAGAAGAAAAAGAATTTTGTTAAAAATCCAAGTATTCCCCAAACAGTAATTGTCCCTTGAAATCTGTGTTTCCTGTGTGTGTATGCATGCATGTGTCCACAAGCACTAGGTCATAGTGAGTTACGAAAGAAATGTCGGAAGCCACCTCCCTGAACAAGTTGGAGGAAAGGAGCCCACTGTTCCTGCCCTGTCTGCCCCTGCCTGAGATCTCATTCCTGTGGACATTCGCTGGGAGCTGCCTCCTCTTCTCTTAGCCCCCAGCAGCCACAGCCCTGGAACTGGCAGAGGATTTCCCTTAATGCAGCTTGGGGGGGCCAGGGAATTAAAAGGACAAAATAACTGTTTTGATGAGGAGGGAAAGATAGAGGCTTACATCCCTTTCTTTCTACCCATAGTATTCCCAGAACCATTTTTGTCCTGGACTCTGAGAAAGAGTCTGCACTTGACAGGTACCCCAGCAAATCCCCTTCCCCTCTCCGGTCATCACTAAGAAAGCAGGGGCTCCTCCTTGGTTGGGACAGCTACGTGACTGGTATCCTGTTTTGGGATGGGGGGAGGTTGCTCTGTGCTTCTCAACCCTGTTGCTGATACAGCTGGCCTCTCCAGGCCCAGGCCCATGGGCGGAGCAACTCTATTTAAGGCAGACTAGAAAGGATCCTCAACAGGGTATCTAGCAGCTAACTAAACATCATCTTGTTTGGTTACAGCAGCAGTGCAATGCAGGGGCTAAGACCACCTTCACCTGCATTGATTGAATGACCCTGGGCAACTTACCCTCTCTGAGCCTCAGTGTCCCCTTCTGTAAAATGGGGATAAGAACTATGCCAATGTCATAGAAATACTGTAAGGATTCAACATGTTAACATATACAAAGTGCTTAGAACAGTCTCTGTACACAGTGAGCATCCAATAAATATTATTGTTATTTAATTATTTCTTACATAGGTATAATGATTGTTTTTCCCATATTTATAGATAAGAAAAAGAGACTCAGAGAAATCAAGTCCCTGCCCTATATCATGTGCCCAGGAAAAGCAAAGCCAAAATATAAATCTAGATCTCCTGACTCCATGTTCTATGTCCTTTTCCCCCTAATGATTCCCACCTCAGCTTCAGCAGCCTGTGGGACATCGCCTAAGTCCCATGGGTCTCTGCCAGGCACTCTTGGATCAAAGGTGTCTGAAGGGATGGTGAGCCCAGGGGAAAGTCCTTTCTCAGGTCTACGTGGCCCTAGGTCTTTGGGGGAGATACGTTCTTGAGGGAGTGTGTGTGTATGTGCGTCCAAGTGTATGTGTGTGTGTGTGTGCGCATGTGTTTTAATAAGCCAGGGAATCAGAAATGGGAGATCGTTACTCGTATTGGCATTCTTTCTGAGTTACAGGCTATCAGACAGTGACAAGCATGTGGGGTAGAATCCTTATGTCTTCAAAGAACTTCTTCAGAAAAGTGTCTCTTGATAACTGAGTAGGGCCATTTGAAACAGAGATGACGATGTGAGTATTTCAGGGGCTAAGCAGCAGCTATGCTGTATGTCCTGGTTTCTTCCAGCCTCTGATGTTCCCATATATAGTACAAAGATCTAAAAACTGTCCCTGCTTTCTCTTTGCTTGCAACCCACAGAGGGAACTGAATTTCCACTTCCAGCCCCCAGGATAAGCCTGAGGAAAAATATGGTGGTAGTTGTGATGTTTTGAAAATGCTTAGCTTTTTGTCAACCCAAGCTCTCTGTAATAATCACGCCACCATACAGAAGAGCTCTGAAAATGGGTGTTGTATGATCAAGAGACACTTAGGATTCTCAAGTACTTTTTAAATTATATTTTATGATATTTGAGATGATTTTCGTGGAATTTATTGGTATCTATTTGGAGGGATTCAAATCTACATGTGTTTGATATATGATAACTTTGTTAATCAAAATATTTGATTCAGTTGAGCTTTCTGATATGCTAGTTAATAAGCTGCTATAATTCTCAAATAGCTCTGTCCCCAGGTTTGTGCCTCGGCTGGGCATGGGGCTAAGAAGGGATCTTGGTGACTACTAGAATTCCTGGCATTCACAGGTGCTCCTGAAGTGTAAGCAACCTTACACTGTCCAGGAGGCGTTGTGGGAATCGGTCCTGGACCAATCACCAAGGATTAGAGAATGCACCCCCGTGCCAGGCTTACAAACTGGCCATGTAATACAGATAAAATAAGAACTGACTTCAGCATCTGCCCTGAACACACACCAATAACTTTCTGAAAAAAAAAAAAAATCCTGCTAATGAACGTGTAACTAGAGATCTCCGCATATGCACACTGTGCAATGTTGACTGGACCCAAACCCCAAGAGGCAAAGACCACTTTGTGATATTCCCCATCTGACCCATGTGGAGAAGCAAGGTCAAATGCCTCCTGTCTCTCCAGGATCATGGGGAAACTTCAGGGAACAGAGAGGGGGGAGTTAGCATACCAAATGGAACGCACAGATCATATCTGAATTGCATTTCAGCCAGGCTTTTCAATGATAGATTTAACATTGACTATTACCCTTGAAAAGTCAAGAGGACCATCAGGTGACAGAGTTTAAATCAGAACTATGTGTCATGCAACACATCTGCCTGCCCCCATTTTAGGAGCCGGGACCCACACTTTGCTCTTCCCACAGCCCAGCTTTGCAACAAGGATATCTTCAGATTCAAACCAGACTAAAATGCAGCTGGACTTCAGGACAGAGTCTCCACACTGGTGTTCCCACCTCCCAGCCGCTGGCCAGCCCGTGCTCCCTGGGACAATACGGTGAGCAGGTCCCCAGCTTACCTCGAGCACAATTTCTTTCAGTTGGAACTGTTTCTGTGCGACTTTGTCTGAGGACACTGCCTCATGGTAGTAGAGGCAGAGCACATCGTATTTCTTCAAAACCTGCTTGAAGTTCTTCTCCGTGAGACTGACCACGCGGTCCTTGCCGTCATACGTGGGGAAGTTGAGCCCCTCTTCTGCCCGGCAGGAGGACAGCAGGTAGACCCCCACGATGAACAGGTGCACTCTCTCCATCTGGGAGAAGTTTCTTTTCACTTTCCCAGGAAGCCTGAGTGCGGGAAAGTGGCCGGAAGACTCCAGAGGACTGGCTGAGAGAAGTGGGGAGCAGAGAAGTGGATTCGGTCCCTCCCCTCTGTCCCTCCTGGGCCCAAGGACCAACTCCCCACCTCCTGGGCTCCAACAAGCAGTACTCTTGGGCTCAGGACACACGCGTGCAGAGACTGAGGGCCAGGCTGAGCAGCCAAGCCCCAGATACCTCGCATAGCTCGGCCCAGCCCCTGCCTCATCAGGAACTCCATTTTTAGGATGCAGTTGTTTCAGGCTAAAAATAAATCATGCAATGAATAAAAAAGTTAGATATGCCTCTGTTGAGGGATTCGCTGATACAGTCTGTCAGAGGGGTAGGAAGGGAGGAGGCAGGAGGGAAAGAAGAGAACGTGTGCACCAGACATAAGGAGGCCAGCAAGGTCAAGGAAGAGAAAGAGACTCAAGAAGGAGGGAGAGACGATAAGAGGGGAGAAAGATGGGACAGTAGTGGGACAAGTCAATGAGGATGTTTGCACATACACAGGGCCACACAGACCTCGGATTTTTTCAACTACTATGGGGAGAGTATTCATCCTGTCCCCTCCTAGCAGGCTACTTGTCCCCTAACACTGCTCACACGGGAGCCAAGTGCAGCCCCGAGGTGAGCTTCACATTCTGCACCTGCCTTTCCCTGCCTCCCATCCTCTCTTCTTGGGAACTTGGCCCTGGCTGGCCGCTGTGCCATGCATGCTGACATGGCTCTGCCAGGCACTAGGCAAGCAATATAGGGACACCCAGCCTGCTAGCCCACCGGGGGCCACAGTTCCTCTTGATTTTGGCTTAGGCTGTGATGTCGGGGTTCGTGGGATTGAGCCCCGTGTCCAGCTCTGTGCTCAGCGGAGAGTCTGCTTGAGATTCTTTCTCCCTCTCCCTCTGCCCCTCCCCCTGCTCATGCACTCTCTCTAAAATAAATAAATAAAATATTAAAATCTATTTTAAAATATTTTAAATAAAATAAAAATTCAACGGTCTTCCTCAGAAACCATCTTAGATTTTTTTTGCTACCACCTCTGTCATATTTTTTTTTACCTTAACCCCTAATGTAACATTTTTGCCCCTTTCTTCTTCATTAAGGACAGATTTGTACACAAAGCCTAGAAGTGGGACAGAGAGTTCCAGTCCCCATCTGCCTTTTAATGATTGAATGCACTTTGGAGGGGGTCACTCGTTCTCTCTGGTTCTCAACGCCCCCCTTGTCAAATAACACTCTATTGCAAGGTTTGGAACATACAGATGGAAAAGCATTATTATAAAAATCAAGTGCACAAATATGGTAGCTATCATACCTAACTTTATTCTTGCTGGAGATGGTAGAACATGGGTTATTATAATACTTGTCAATTTCTAATAATAATGGTTTGTGAATCCTTTCTTATCCATTTTCTCCTTGAATCTAGCAGACAGTTGGGGCAGAAGTGATTAGTGTTCGTTTCACAGGTGAGCTAACTGAGATTCAGAGATCAGCAACTTGTCTGAGATTGCCTTATTAACTGCCAACATGAGGACTCAGGAATCTGGTGCTCCTCGCTGCCTTACCTCCAGTTCCGGGCAATACCCTGCAAATACCCCCTTTCTTAAGTGGCTCCTCAACCATCACTTCTGGTTAAACAACAGGCCAGGCATGTCTTTCCACTCTTTAGAGTGGTCAATGGCTCTTATAATTTGGACCAAATTTTTGTCTTTCTTGGGCTGGAAAACCAGCTTTGGGAAGAGTGAGGACTCTTCCATGCATAACATTTACAGAGGATTGAAGGAAAAGAGAAGTTTGTCATCCTAGTTGAGGGAGACCAGACCCCTCCACTGCATCTGGAGGGCCTTATGCTGAGAGGCAGGGTGACAAGGAGCTGTCAGTCAGGACACTTCATGCCCTGGAAGCCAGGACCTTGGAGAACCCCCATCACTGAAACCATGAAAGCTGTTAGTTCTTTCTAATGGTGAATTCTGTATGCTTTTAAAGATGGAGCCAAAAATAGCCATTCTAAGGCATAGTTAACTTTCCAGGTCATTGGCAAGCATGAGAGATCTCTGCTTTCTTTAGAGAATTTAAGGGGAACAAGATTTCTGAGTGAAACAATGTATGTGTTGTCTTTTCAAGGTCGGTTTCCCAAAACTGTTCCCATTGTCTCAATCTCGTGGGGTTACCTTTATTTAGAATGTGCCCCACTTTTCTTAATATGTGAGGTTTTTTTTTAATTTTACTGAAAAACTGGGAAATATTTAAAGTCAGAGTCTTTGAATTTCCTGACTTGAAACTGATGAAAAGTATCAAGAGAAAGAAAGAAATTCTTTTAAATATTTTTTTTTAGATTTTATTTATTTATTTGACAGAGATCACAAGTAGGCAGAGAGGCAGGCAGGGGGGGGGAAGCAGGTGTGGAGCTCAATCCCAGGACCCTGGGATTATGACCTGAGCTGAAGGCAGAGGCTTTAACCCACCGAGCCACCCAGGCCCCCCCCAAAAGAAAGAAATTTATAAAATTTAGTTAAGCCTTCTCTGGCTTCTGATCAACTATGTATTAACAGAAAAAAGCTCCATTGTGGAAAGTTCCTGTCCCCAGATCCTGGACTCCTCTGGGGGCCTCATAGCCCAGCCCTGAGGACACATTCTGTAGAAATCAGGCTTCTCATCCTCCACAGTCTACTGTTTAGGTAACCGCCATTTCTCTGGCTGCTTTTATTTTCTAATTATTTTTTCCTTTGCTTTCTTGCTCACCAGCTCTAATTAATTCATTTGGTAACCAGGGAATGTTTCTGACATTTCTGAATCAACCTTATATCTACCAGATCAGCTGTTTCATTCTGGTTTTAGCTGCTGTCCCAGTCAGTGTATCAAGCACACACTCTTAGTTTTTGGGGATTGTGCTGAAGGGTACGTATCCTTATGTACCTACAGCAGGTATTTTTGCTTTGTTTTGTTTGAACAAGAACAAAATAAACAAATCAATATAAATAGATGCTGATTATTGTCGAAACGTAGTCCCCTTCTTTTTGCTACCAATTTCCAGTCCTCCACTCTGTGAGTGGGAACTACACACAGTCCTTTAATCTAACCTAACCCCTTTCATTTTTTTTTAATTCTTCATAGGTGGCAGAATGATTATGCATGTTTCATTTAATTTTTATTAATTTAATTTTATCTTTACAATAATTCATTTTACAGATCAATCAGGACTTGAAGCCACAGTCTTTCCTTTATTTGTTAATTGTACTTTTATTGGGCATCTTCTATGCACCAGACACTCTTCTGGGTACTGGGGATTAGTTGCTAATCTGAACTCATTTGAGTTTACATCCTCAAAGGGAGACAGGCCATAATCAAAAACGCCAAATGTAACCGTGGGTTATGTGTGCACGTGTGCGAGTCGTAACGCCAAGTAGAGGCACGTGCTCTGAGAAACGACTGGGAACAAGGGAGACCCTGTGAACGTGGCTAAGTGGCTGAGGGTTTGGAAGGATGGTTGAGGCAGGCGTCTGCAGGAGGCATGGTAGGGAGCAGGTTGTTGAGGAAAACGAGTCGCGGGGAGAAGAGGTGTGAGCCTCCACGCTGGAGACCTAGGGGCTCCACCACGAGAGAGCTGTGTCCCCCCCGGTCCTTCCTCCTCGCCGCGTCCGTCTTCTTGCTCAGATTGTACCTCCCAGGAGAAATTCCGGATTGGTTCACAGCTGCGCTGGGAGGTCTGCAGGGCAGGGACGCGGTCCGAAGGACCCAGAGGCCGCTCAGTGAGAGGGCTGCGACAGGCAGCTGAGGGACCTGAGCTCTGAGCTGGTCTGATGCAGCCCTGGCTGTGGGACCGACCGTGGTCAACACTCGTCACTCACCTCCTGGCCTTCACAGTGCTCACTTGCGGGGACAAGGGCCAGGCTCACTAGTCTCCTTTGGCCCCTTACTGACTCTGAAATGTTTAAATTTGTTAATGTCTGTAGAGGATTTCCTTTTACCAGGATAGGCCTTGGCATAGCCCACAGGTTTGAGAAGTTTGGTGACGCACCTGCGGGAGGAGGGTTGGATGGGCGCCACTCTAGACAAGTCCTGCAACTGGGACTGCGCGGCCTCCAAAGGTCCCTTCTTCGGCTAAAATACTCCACCCCGTGGACGAAGCTGAGTATGGCATTTTTCTTTCCTGGGTCCCCCTCCTCCCTCGCACTGGGCCCCTAGTCCGGGAAGTTAGCCTGCTGGCCTGGTAGACAGTCCCATAAGTGCTTGTGTCTGGAGCCCTGCGTTCCCCGCCTTCGGGCCTGCCTTTAGTAGATCAGAACAGGCCTGTTAGCCACCCCAACACCTTCCTTTCCTATTGCCTCCGAGTATCAAGCAGCCCCAGGAACTTGCTCCCCAACACCAGGAAACCCCAAACAGAACCAAGCAGGAAAAGACCAGAGCTAGTTGGAAAAAAGCCCCAAAGCCCTCCCAATAACAAGTCCAGGTATTAACTAATGTCACTTCCTCAGGGAAGCTCTCAGTGTAGCCCATGGCCTGACCCTCCTTGTACACAGTATTTCTCCTTGGAAACATTTCTACCCTGGGGATTTTATTTTCTCCCAGCTAGACTGAGCCTCATAGGAGCGAGGACAGCATCTGTTCACAGTAATCCTCAAAATCAGTCTGGCCTTTCTCAGTTCTCATTAAATATTTGTTAAATAACTTTGAAGCACTTAATTTGTGCCAGGAATTATTCTGAAGTACTTTACAAATTTAAATCATTATCCCCTTTAACAGATAGGTAAACTGAGATACTGGGCGATTAACTAACTATAGGCATAATTATCCCCATTTGACAAGGGGGGTGGGAGCTGAGAATCAGAGCGTG
Organism: Lontra canadensis; assembly: GCF_010015895.1. Taxonomy (NCBI): domain Eukaryota; kingdom Metazoa; phylum Chordata; class Mammalia; order Carnivora; family Mustelidae; genus Lontra; species Lontra canadensis. The sequence goes on along the minus strand of NW_022631069.1, from coordinate 4,441,408 downwards.
AGTGAGTGATCCTCCAAAGTCTATTCAGCTGTTAAATGGCAAAGTGGGGATTGAAACTCATCTGCCCAGCTTCTAGACTGCACCAGTCTTCTATGAGAATGTGGAATCATATATTATCTACTCTTTCTTTTTTTTTAAAGATTATATTTATTTATTTGACAGACAGAGATCACAAGTAGGCAGAGAGAGCTCAGAGAGAGCAGACTCCTGCTAAGCAGAGAGCCCGATGAGGGGCTCAGTCCCAGGACACTGGAATCATGACCTGAGCCGAATCGAAGGCAGAGGTTTTAACCCACTGAGCCACCCAGGCGCCCCTATCTATAATTTTTTTTTTTTTTTAGTTTGTCTTCTGCCTTTCATCATAATTGTTTTGAGACTCAGTCATGTTATTGCATATATTATTAGTTCATTCATTTTTATTGCCAACTAGAATTACATCATATCAGTACATACAATGTGTTTATCCATTCCCTGTTGGTAAACATGGGGTTATTTTCACACATAAAGCTCGTGTGAATATTAAATTTAGATCTGTGATTTGAGTTAATTTTTTAATATGGTGGGAAGTATGGATCAAACTTGGTTGTGCTGTGTGTATGTGCGTTTGTGTGTATGTAAAGATATCCAGTTGGTTTTGCACCTCTTCTTGAAAAAACTGTCCTCCACTAGATTGCCTTTGTATCTTTGTCAAAAATTAGTTCATTATATACCTGTAAGTCTGTTTCTGCTCTCTCTACTTTGTTCCTTTGATCTATTTATCTTTTAAATGTCAATACCACATAGATTTGATTGTTGTAGTTTTGAAAGTCTTGAAATCAGGTAGTGTTTACCTTCCAACTTTCTTCTCCTCTTTCAAATTTTTTGTCTTTCTTAAGGCCTTTTCATTTCCATGTGAACTTCAGAATGAGCTCATCAAGTTGTATTATATATTTATACGTCGTGTTGAATGTATAAGTCAATTTGGAGAGAATTGACATCTTTACAATACTGAGTTTCCTGGAACATGAGCAAGGTATGTATCTCTCTGTAGATTTAGGTCTTTAATTTCTTTCAGCAGTGTTTTGTGGTTTTCCCATATAATTGTCTCTCATCTTTTGGCAGATTTATCTGAACTATTTCATATTTTTGATGATTAAAATGATAAACTTTTGAAATATTGATTTCCACTTTTTATTGATAGTATATATGCATTTGATTTTTGCATATTGGTCTTATATCCTCTAAACTTGCTAAACTGAATTATGAGTTTCTAGAAGATTTTTGGGGATTCCTCTGCATTTTCTATGTAGTCACATCATCTGCAAAAAAGAGATTATTTTTTTATTTGAAATTTAGTTGCCATCTATTTCTTTTGTTTGCTTTATTGAACTGACTGGAACCTTCAGTACAGTGTTGATAGACATGGTGAGATGGATTTCCTTGCCTTGTCTCTGATCTGAGAAAAGAATTCAGTCTTTCACTGCTAGGTATGAGAGTAGCTGTAGATTTTTTATAGATGCCCTTTATTAGGTTGGGGAAGTTCATTTTTTTCCTGGTTGGCTGAGAATTTTCACCAGAAATGGATATTGAATTTACTTTTTGGAATGGGTGTTGAATACACTTTTTCTGCATCTATTGAAATGACCGTATGGCTTTTCTTTTTTACTTTGTTGATTTGGTTAATTACCAAATTGATTTTTCAAAGTAAAATCAACTTTGGATTTCTAAGATAAACCCCATTTAGTCATGATATATTGTCCTTTTTAATAAATATTGGATTAAATGTACTAAAATTTTGTTTAAAATGTTTGCACCTTTGCTTCATGAGGGATATTGGTCTGCACTGCTTTGTGAACACCCAGATTGCACATTTGGTATTTTCCTTCTGCCCAAAGATCCCCTTTATCATTTCTTGTGATATAGCTCTGTTGAGGTATAATTATCTTAGCTTTTGTCTGTCTTAACATGTTCTCATTTTGTCTGTCTTAGCTTTTGTCTAATTGTTTTGGCTTTTGTCTGTCTTAAAATGTTTTCATTTTGCTTTTGCTTTTGAAAGATATTTTCAGTGGATGAAAGTTCTAGGCTAACAGTTTTTTTGTTTTGTTTTGTAGTATCTCAAAATTGTTGTTCTGCTGTCATCTTCCTTGCATTGTGCCCTACAATAAGTTGCTGTCATCCTTATCTTTGTTCCATCGTACACAGTTTTCTTTTGTCCTTTGACTGTCCTTAAGATGTTCTTTCAGTCCTTAGTTTTATGCAGTTTGATTCCGATGGGCCTTGATTTAGCGATTTGGTGATAAGAGTATTCTTCATGTTCCTGGTGCTTGGAGTTTGTTGAGCTCCTTGAAACTTTAGGTTTGCAGTTTCCCTCTGATTTATTACGTTAGACCACAGTTTGTTCAGATACTCTTCCTGTCTTCTTGCCTCTGAAGAATTCCACTTATGCAAACAGAGTCACTTGGGCTCATGACTCACTAATGCTCCATTTTCCAAGATTCTTTTTTTTTTCTCTCTGTGCTTCATTTTGGATAGTTTCAATTGCTATGTCTTCAAGTTCACTAGTCTTTTCTTCTTCAACATATAGGATTTGTTAATTCCAGCCAGTGTATTTTTCCTCTTAGATATTATAGCTTTCATTTCTAAAAGTCTGACTTAGATCTTTTTGTATCTTCCTTGATTTTTTGAACACATAGAATAATAATTATTTTAATGTCCCTGTGTGCTAATTCTGACATCTGTGTCAGTTTTCTGGGTCAATTTCAATTATTATTGTTATCATTATGGGTCTTATTTTTCTGCTTTTTTGAATGCCTGATAATATTTGACTTGATGCCAGACTGTGAATTTTATCTATTTGGATACTGTGTTTTATTTTAACTTTTATAAATCTTCTTGAACTTTATTCTGTGATGAAGTTAATTTTGGGGAGGAAGAGTTTAGTCTCCATTCTGATCTCAATGTTAAGATATATTTTTGGCAGGACCAGAGCAGTAATTGACCCAAGACGAATTATTCTCTGGTTCCAAGGCAGGACTCTTCTAAGCAGTCCACCTAGTGTTTCACAAATTACATTTTTCAGCTTGGCTAGTGGAAACAGGCTTTCTTAGGCCATGTGAGCACTGGGTACCCTTCCCCCTCTCTGATCCTTTCGGATTGTTCTTTTACTAGTCTCATGGAGTTTCCTAACTCACGTGCACTCATTGATGTTCTGCTCAGTACTGGAGGAGGGCCCTCTGTGATCGCAATCTTTGTGGTTGTCCCTCTGTGAAGCTCTCTTCTCTGCTGCTATGGCCTGGGAGCTTTAGCCTTTTTGCATTCTCTGGGCCCTCAGCTTCTCCTCAATACAGGGACTCTGCTGTACTTATCCCTCCATGTCTGCTCCCTAGAAGCTCTCTGCAGGCCGTGTGTGTTGGGGCAGTTGTAGGGCTTATATCACTGGTTTCCTATCTCTCAGGAATCACATTCTTCCATTGCCTAATGTGTTGTGTCTCAAAAACTGTTATTTCAGGTGTTTTTTTGGATTTGTTTTGGTTGTTATTGTTTCAAATACGCATGTAAGTTGGTATTTGTTACTCCATTTTGACTGGAAGCAAAAGTCTTAGAAAATTGAAATTTAGCTATGGACTGTACAAGCAAAATAGACAAAAAAATTGCTTTTATGATATAATGTTCATCATTCTCATAGATTACATTTATCTTCACTAATTTAGTTTTTATCATTTTTAAAGTTTATTTCTAAATGGAAAAGCTAAAGGTATAGCAGTGAAATTATGTTAGGATGCAAGTAACAAAAACCCAATGCAAGCTGGCTTAGCTTGTTTTACTGGAACCAGGGAGAGCTGTAGTATCAGTATAATTCACCTGCTTGATAGTATTTTTCAGGATTTCTTCTGCTTTTCATCTTTCTGTCCTACCTTCTCTTGTCTTAAACCCTCATCATGTTATTGGCTTATGCCTGGTTGTTGATAGATGACTGCGGACAAGTCCTGGCTCCAGGCTTTCTCTTCCACTTCCGGGAAGACAATGTGGGTACCTTTCCCCCCCCTCAGAAACCACCAGCAACCATCTTCTCCTCAGCTAAAATCAGGTCATGTCCCCACTTCTGAAAACCAGAGTCCAGGGGATGTACTTACACTGAATCACTGAGACTCTGATGGGGTCAGCTTCCTCCAAAGCCCTGGACTGCCAGGAAGGAGTCATTGTCAAAAGCCAGGGGAATGGGTGGGGGGGAGCAATCACAGTGTCTACCTGGATGGGGATCAGGCTGTTTGTAAATTCTTTGGGACAGATAACACAACGCAGCAGGTGTGAGGCATATCTTTGTTCCTAATAAATGAAAGGCTAAATTCTCTATAATAGTATATTTTGGACTCTGACTTTAGAAATGTTGTCTGTATCTGGATCTGTGAATTAGGATTTGGGTTGGGTAAAGTAAACTCACAGATTTAGGAAGATCATTTCCAGATGCAGTTAGAATTAGTTAATTTCATATGTGTCCTCTTGTGTTTCAGCACTGGCATTCTTGTATTTGTTGTCTTTGTACAATAATGTGCTATAGGCACAGGTTAAAAAACATGATGAGTGAGAATAAAGTTAATTGAAAGCTCTGCAATAGCCAAAAGCACTGTGGCAGCTGAGTGACTGTCTGAGTCAGGAGCTGGCCTATCTGACTCACTAAGGGCCATGTGTACTCATATTTAATTGGAGGCTCTCAAGCAGTTTTATTTTAAGTTGCAAGATATTTAAGTTAGTAGTTTGGGGACTTGTGAAAAGAAAAAGAAGTCTCAATGCCATTAATGTCATGAACGCTTGAACACTGGGAACACTGTCACAACCCCCGAGCTGAGAAGTGCTAGAATAGATCCATCTTTAGGGCTCACCATTTGCCAAACACTGCTCTGAGCATGTTACATATAGTAACACATATATATATCCTCAGATATGTTGTGAAGTAGAGCCTGTGATAATCCACAGTTTACAGATAAAGAAACTGAGTCACAAAGAGATGAGATTCCTTAGTAGTAAGTGGTGAAACTGGAATCTGAGCAGCTTCGATTCATGCCCTCATGTGTATGTAATTAACCATTCTCCTTTGTTAAGTTCTTGGGGTAAACTTTTATATAAATAGTGGCTTTTGCTTCACAGCTATAAGTAAACCAACATAAATACTGGATATTGAGCAGAGGTCCCTGTATTTCACACTGAGCTCTGCTGTCAGTTAATATTATTGCTAGTGTTGTCAGTTTTTCTAAGGTGTAAGTCCAGAAGGTCAGATCAATAGTTCTCATCTGAGGGCGATCTGACAGCCCAGGAGACGTTTGGCAGTGCCTGGAAACATTTTCAGTTGTCACAAGCCAAGGGGAGGGGATTGGTGTGTTACTGGCACCTAGTGGATAGAAGCCAGTGATGCATGAAACTTTCTACAATGCACAAGACAGCTCCCCGCAACAAGGAATTGTCTGATCCCAAAAAGTCACTAGGGCTGAAGTTGAAAAAACCTGGGCTGGACGGAAAGATTGCTGCCCATGTGCTGACTGAGACTCACTCTCTCCGGACATTACCCTGTGTTTTGGTCTTTGTAACTTAAGTAGCAACGATCTTACCCCTGCTCATGGAACCTGAAGAATTCGTTCCTTGTTTGGTACGTGAGCACTGGCTTTGCCTAGCCTCATCTCCAGCCTCAGCTGTATAGCTTGTTGCTCTTTATAGCTCTGTCTCCTTGCCTCATGGGCTGCAGGATAAGTTTAGTTTGGGAAAGACACTCTTGTCCTTAACTGTTCCAAGACAACTTGTCACATTGATTGGTCTTTCTGCCTGTCCTGTTTGCTGGGTCCTATGGTAGTAACCACCCATTCTCTGAAACTCCCTGATTATGCTTCTGTAGCACACGGCCAGTGAGATGCTGGAACACGTGTGAGATGTTGTCCTGTGGAGAGTTCGCAAGTACTAAGGAAGGTGTGGACACGTGACCAAAGCAGAGCATGGGGTAGATCCTTCCAGTGTCCCTGTGGTGGCATCCTGAGACTTGTGGGCTCTTAAGAGCGGGGATGACATCCTCTAGATCATCGTCTTAGCAATGTTCTGGGAACAGCCACTGTACCTTGCAGTGTATGGGCTGGGCTTGTAGCATCCAGAAGCGTTCCTGTGCCACTCCTTCTGAGGGCAAAGGGACTGCTAATCCTCCCTCTGACTCATAACTAAAACCAGCTTCCAAAGTGGTGAGGTTGTAGTACTTGAGGGAGGGGCCTCATGGCCACAAATACCTCTTCCACCTGTTTGCTGTGTCAACAAATTCCTGCCCATTCAGTTAACATTATCTCTCAGTTCAATTTTATAGATGATCATTCTTTTTTTTAATAGATGATCATTCGTAAACTCAGAGAAGTTAAGTGACTTTCCTGAGGTGACACAAATAATAAGTTAGATGATCCACATCTATATATTTCAAACCCTTACTCTTTGGTAGACTATTATAAGAAATTCCATGGCCTTATTAAATGCTGGGTAAGACCAGTCAAATTATTTAAGTGTTAAAGTGACAAGAATAGGTCCGACTAAAAAACTCAAATGAAACTTTTAGACATGAAAAATACCGAAATAAAAAATATACTAGATAAGAGTAAAAGCAGATCAGACATTAGAAAAGACAGTAAAAAGATCAGGAGTTGAAATGAGGGGAGGGACAAATAGAGCAGGGGATTTTTAGGGCAGTGAGAAAATACTCTGTATGCTGTCATATGATGGATACATGTTATTGTACACCTGTCCAAACCTACAGAACTTATCACACCAAGGTTGAACCCCAGTGTGAGCTATGGACTGGAGGTTATTATGACATGTCAGTATAAGTTTGTCAGTTATAAAAAATCCACCACTCTATTGGGGAACATTGATAACTGGAGGGTTATGCCTGTGCGGGCCATGGGGTAGCTGGAAAATCTCTGTACCTTCCCCCTCAATTTTGCTGTGAACCGAAAACTATTTTAAAAAAATGAAGACTTAAAAATACATTGTTTGGTTATTTGTGTGCAAGAAATGGACCTCAAACCTCACTTCATACCATGCACAAAGATTAAATAGATTTAAATATAAGAGCCAAGAAAAATAATAGTTTTAGTTATGTGGGAGAAAGTATTTGTGACTTTGGGTTGAGCAGAGATACTATTAAGAAAATAAGAGCTCAAAATCAGAGAGGAAGACAAACCATAAGAGACTTTCAACTCTACGAAACAAACAGGGTTGCTGGGGGCAGGGGGCAAGGAATGGGCTAACTGAGTGATGGGCTAGTGAGGTGATGAGCACAGGTGCTACATGCAACTGATAAATCACTGAACTCTACCTCAGAAACTAATAATACACTATATGTTAATTAATTGAGCTTAAATTAAAAAACAGTGGTTAGGTAATCCGCAAAAAAAGGAGAAAACAGAAAAGCCACAGACTCTTTAAAACATTTTTACAAAACATACATTTGATAAATAACTTGCATCCAGAATGTATAAATAATTCTTACAATTCAATAATAAAACAACTCCACAATAACAACCCAGTTGATAATTGAGCAAAAGATTTGAATTGACACTCCACCAAAGAAGACAGATGAGTGGCAAGTAAACACATGAAAAGATCTGAACATCCCTAGTTATTAGAGAATTATAATATCAAGATGAGAGTAAGAGATTACTACACTACTTGCAGGAATGTCTAAAATTAGAAAGACTGATCATACTAAGTGTTCAAGAGCATGGAGAGCAAGTGGAATTCTTTTACATCTCTCATACGCTTGCAAAATAATAAGCTCACTTAGAAAAACATTGATGTGGTTCCTTTTAGAGTTAAATGTACCCTTAGCATACAACACAACAGTGTCCTAGATATTTATCCAAGACAGGTGAAAATGCATGTCCGTATAAAGACCTATATACAGATCTTTACAGCAGCTTTATGCATAATAGCAGAAATGAACCAAAATCATGAATGACTATAGCTTTGTGGTATTATTCATGTGATGGACTATCCTTCATCAGTAAAGAGTGGATACACTACTGATGCATGCTGTAACATGAATAATTCTAAAAAGCATGCTTAGTGAAAGAAGCCAGATAATAAAAGACTATCTACTATATGATTCTACTTTTTTAATAAGTTTGAGGTGGTGGGGGGAAGAATATGCAGCGGGGAGGAGCAAAGGGAAAGGTAGAAGCAGACTCCCTGCTGCGCAGGGAGCCTGAAGCAGGGCTTGATCCCAGGACACTGAGATGGTGACCTGAGCCAAAGGCAGACATTTAACTGAGCCACCCAGGCACCCCTATATGATTGTATTTAAATGAAATTCTAGAAAAGTCAAAACTGTAGCTGTTAATTTTCTAAGAATTTTGTGAGATGATTATTAAACACTGCCAATATTATAAAATTATATGATAATTTACAATTAAATTAAAGGCAAAGCTAATAAATACTCAAAACTCATAAACTTTATAATTATTACTTCAGTTCACTAACGTGTATGCTCTCAAGATTCTTTAGATCTGTAGTATCCATATGATGGGAATTCTGTGTAATGGTGCTGTATTGCACACTTCTTTCCAATTCTGCATTCACTGACTCTCATGCTGAGAGCGGGAAATTGACCATGGTAGGAGTATTTACACCATGGAAATTGACAAGTGAAAAATCAGGGTTTTGTTTGATTTTTTGTTTTTCAGGAGAGTGGTTTTTTAAACATTTGCCAACTCACCACTGAATGTACAGACAGGTGATCCTTTCTTCTGGAAAGGAAAGAATATACAGGATGGAAGAAAAGGCATTTCTGGGGGAGTTTGGATTTGAACTAACCCATGAAGACTAGAAAGACCAGAAACCAGCTGAGAAAGGAGAAAAGGGGACATGTCAGGCAAGGGGGACAAAGCAAAAGAAGAGACACTCTAGTCAGGCTGGAGCGAAGGCTGGAGGAAAGCTTGGAATGGCGGGTACAGTAGACAGCTGCTGTTTTTCTTCCCCCTTACTCTTTCCCCTCCTTTTCATAATAGCCACACTGGAACCAGCCATGTGGCTCCAGTGGATTCTTCCCACCACAGAGGATACCGTGCTGTGGTCCATAGCAGTGGATCCCAGGGAGGGATGTCCAGCCCATGATAGTCCAGGGAGAGCCCTCCCTTTGGTATTTTTTTAACTGGACATGATATATCAATGGATATTTCACCCTTTTCTAGTTACTAAGCTTGAAGAATAACTGTTCAGAGCTGATGTTGCTCACTTTGGGAGGTGATAATGGAATCAATGCATAAACAGAGATAGAAGGAAGAGAAAGAGAAATTTTGAGTCTTTGGTTCTAGTTGACTTTAGATCCACTTCTCCTATCCTTCTTGAAGTTGGATATATGAGTCAATACATTTTCCTTTTCTTGCCTGACCTGGATCAAATTTGTTTTTTGTCCCTTGCAGCCAAAGATTGGTGAGCAGTACCCCATGCTCGGGATTTTATCATGTATTCTTCATCCCTGAAAACCCAAATTTGTGTGTATAAGAGCAAAAAGGAGAGGCCCAAGCCTTCCGCGGACAAGTGTCCTACTGCTGGGAGAGGTTTAGTTCCAACCTTTTATACAGTCTTAGGGAGCACTCTACAGATGAGGTGATCCCCACAGCTTTGGAACAGGAGGGACCTTTGAGGTCATCCAGGGCAGAGATTTGCTTTGGTTTGCAGACTGTGTCTGTACAGCTTTTGGCTTCCACAGAAGTGCCTCATGGAGTCATTAGGGAACCTATAGAGAAGTTCCAGGCTTCCTACTCCAGTAAGAGCAGTTTTGCTTTTATGTTACGTTCTATGCTGCCTAACATAACACTGAATTTGACAAAAGGGTTCCATGACTTAGAAGACAGGAAAAGAAAGCAAAGAGCTTAAGTCTAGTTCTCTCATTCCCTTATAGGATTAGCGAGGGTGAAGGCCTATCCAAGACTTACAGCTATTCTAGTAGCAGGCCCAGCAGTGGGGCCTACAGGCTCTACTTCCCAGGTGGGCACTCTCTCCTGTCTGACTTGCTCAGTCTTTCATACTTGTTTCCACATTACTCCACGTGAATTCTTCCAAAGCCAGTACCCTGAGGTCAGTGTACAGACTTTCACATCAGCCCCTTATGTCTAAAAAACATGTGATTGCCTAGGAGTACAAAGTCTCTGAGGGAAGAAAAGGTTAGAATTAATTTCCATTGACTGCATTGCTTTATAGCATCTTTCATTTTTGAGCATTTTGCAACCAAAAAATGCTAAATCACAAATTAGAAAGAATCATACCTTATATAGAAACCAGATATGCAGTCTAAGTATAGACCAAGAGCTTGAAGGTCTTTGGTCCTCCGATCACATTGTGCACCCAGCAGGAGTCCTCCCAACCCTCTCTCATCAGTAGTCCCTTCACTCCTTTTCCAGGACCTTCAAGAGCAGGAAGTGCAGTACTTCAGAAGTAGCCATTTCACTGGGAAACAACTCTGGTTATAATTCCTTTATAACCAGATGTAGGTTAAATCAGTCGATCGAAGTTAAACCAATTGGGATTAAACCTAAATCAGCTTCTGTAGAACTTTTCCCTTTTTCCCTGATTTGCCTGGAAATCATTTGTAGCTAGTCCTGATCCCCACCAAAGTCTGATAAAAGTTACCCCATACTTTGACATTTTGATATACCTAAAGTGGCAGTTTCATTCCTTCATTTCCTAGAAGGAACAGACTTGGTTTCTATATCCCTTGCTACTCAAAGTGTGACTGATGGAGCAGCAGTGTCAGAACCTGGAAACTTGCTTGAAATGCAGACTCTCAGCCCACCCCAGGCCCACTGAGTCAGAATCTACATTTTAACAAAACCCCTAAGTGATTCCTCAGCCCATTAAAGTTTGAGGAACACTCTTGCATATTGGAACCACTGGTGATAAGGAAGAATGGGGAGAGGGTCAGGCTACACTCTGTGACACAGAGGTTGACCTGCATTTTGAGTTTCAGTGACAGATCCTGACCACCACCAGCACTCATTCTCAGGAACAGCATGGAAATGTTGATAACTTCCCAAAGTTTCATTTTCTAAAATATGAGTGTTGGTGAACTTCACTTGTCCTGGCTGGAGATGAAGACATACTTGAAATCTGGTGTGTAGAGTCCTGCCTTGATGGTTAGAGCAACTGGCCATGCTTAGGGAGGCTTGTCTTGCTGATGGCAAGTCAGCTGGAAGCATCTTGGTTTAGAATGGATAGCACATGGTATCTACTATGCTGTATTCTGACACATGTGCACACTGAAACTGTTTTCTTAGGAAATCAAACCCCAGAATCCTCCAAGAAGTGAGCAGAGAAGAATGCTGGAAGGAGAACCCATGCAAGGGGGATGGTGGCTACTGAACAAGAGTCCTTGGAAGCTGTTCCCCTGAGTTTCACCTCCCACTTGGGATTCTCACCCTGGGGTACATCAGTTTCCATTTAAAACTCAGGATCAAGGGTAGACAAAAGTGTTTCCCCCAGTTCTTCATAACACAGCTGAGACAATCTGACATTTTAAAAAGAGTTTAACTAAATACTAAGGGAGAACAAAAAGGAAATAATAGCAGACAATACAAATAGCGAGTTTCCAGAGCACCAGTTTCTGATCCTAAGATAACCACATGCTGGTCTTAAGGATAGTGTAATACTTTGCATTGTTTTTCAGCAAATGGTCATTTCTTACCCTTTCTCACTGTGGGTGGAATATACAACCTTGTCGCATTAATATTGACTTTAGCCATATGACTTTCTTTGACCACTGGAATTTTCAAGGACACCACATGAACAGAGGCCTTAAATGTAGTCTCTTGGCATGCTTTTGTATCCGGTGATCTGCCCTAAGAACATGACTTGGGTAGCACGGACTCCAGCCTGGGATCCTAGAATGACACATGGAATGGACCAGAACCCAACATGAAACTAGGAGCCCTGCCTAGATGACCCACAGCCTGAAACAGAGCTTCCCAGTAGCCCATTCTAGATCATCTGAATTGCAGAAAAACTGTAGACCATGAGCATGGGCATATATCTGGTGTAGGTGATGCACTGAATGCTGAGCTGCCTTGTTTTCCAGCATCATTTATGACAATAGCTAACTGATACAGATGATGTAATGTCACAGGCCATGTCTAAAATCCCTTTTCTTGGAGCAACTCCTGCCCACCTCACTGTTTGCTGCCCACAAACTGTAGCAGAACATCTTGACCTTGTTCCTGTTACCTGGACAGCTGAGTGAAACCCGAGACCTGCCTCCGGCCCCTGTAGAGGGTGAAGTTTACCATCCTACTCAGGAGGAACCCTTGCCTCATCACCTGCTTCAGTAGTAGGAAGCAGCCTTGTCTTGTAGCTAGCCTGGTCCTATACTGTAGACCTATAGCATAAGATGTTTGAATCAGACAGAAATCGATGCAGTGGATAATAAGACCTACCTGCAATTGTAGAAACCTTTTTTGCCCATCTGTCCAAGCCACTTAGAATGTCCATCCTTCCCTTCTTCCTGGAGTGAACCCCACTTGTCCCTCAGCTCTCAGCTCTGTTACTACTTTCTCAGGGGCCTTCCCTACATGGATCAAGTCCTATAGGGCAGCTCCCATAGCTCCTTGCTTCTTCACAGCACTTAGAGATACAGTTTTACATTTACTTGTGGGAAGATTTGTTTAATGGCAATTTTCCCCCCAGACTGTAAGCTTCATGAAGGCAAGGGCAAACTTCTGGTTGTTTTTGCCCACCATTGCATACTCAGTGCACAGCATGTACCGGACACACCAACCCCTTACTCACCACAGATCAAACAAGCAGCCTCATTCTCTTCTTCAAGCCTCAGAAGTACCTATTTCCTAGGTCATTATTTGATTTCTGGGCTTTCCTTCCTTTCTGTAGCCGTTTCAAGCTCATGAACTTACATGGTTCTGACTGTAATTGCAGTGTCCCTTCCAGACCCCCAAGGACACACACATGCAAGAACAGAAATATCATCTTCTTTCCCCAAAAGAGCTTATCATCTGAATCTCAGGTGTGAGGGCACATCCCTCTCAATTACAAAAGAGAGAAACCGAGGCACATTGTCTCATACAAGTTTATTTGGCCCACCATTGGCAAGCTGTTGACAGGAAATTTGTTCTGCCCCTTTCATTGTCACTGTGGTCATGAATTGTTTTCGTCCTCTAACGATGACTTTGGCACCAAATACCTTTGGTCTGAAACGCCCGTTCCTCATTAAGCAACCCTGGCTTTAGAGGGTCTGCGGGTGAATAAGGACGGATTGGGAGCCGTCCACTGGCCAGGTGTTTGGTAGCAGCTGCCACTTTCCTTCCTTTGTTTTTTCCACCATCACTGGTTTTAACCCTCATCGAGAAGGCCACTTTGTCTGGGACAGGGAGATAATTTAGTCTCGCGTCTGTTTGGCAGCTCCCTGATTACCAGCTGAGCCTGATTACACAGTCTGTGTGCCTGTCCCAGGACAGACGTGCTGTGCCACGCTGGAGGAGGGAGGTGGCTCCAACTGTGAAATTGCATTTTGGAGTCTCACTTCCAACATTTCTCTGGGGCTAACCCAGACCCAGTTCCCATGGGGAAAGGGCTCCCAGTCCCAAGGTTAATTTCAAAGCTACTTGCACTCACTTTCTCTGTCCAGCAGGGGGTCCCAGTGGATAGAACAGGCTCTTTTCTTTCTTTTTCTCTCTCTCTCTAGACATGTCTTCCGCTTTCCTAGGTGATCCTTGGATTTCCTGGGCTTCTTCCCTTTCTCTAGCAAGATCAACTTCTGTTCATTAATTTAACAAGCTTAATGAAAACACTCGACAAGTATTAATTGAGGATTTCTGTGCTAGGAACTCGAGGTATAGGTTGAGTAAGACAGTTCTGACCCAGGGAGCCCTCACAATAGAGATGGAGACAGATATGCAGCACGTTGGGAGTTATGATAGTGGGAACACAGAAGAAGAAACTCCGTTCCTCAGAAAAGGGGTGGAGCAGAGTAGTTCTGGGAAGGCTTCACAGGAGAGGTACCATCTTGACTGAATCTTAAAGGGAACACTTGAGATTTTGTTTCCACGTGAGGAAGTAATGGCAGGATGGAGGAAGCGTCATGAGTGACTCATTGAGACAGGAAACCCCCAGCTGAGTGAGGTGGGGGAATAAACAGCACGGGTGACTAGTCTTGAGGGGTTGGACCAAGGCAGGATGTGTCCGGCAGACACACTGTGAGAGGCATGGGGAAGAGGGGGAAGAGGGGGAACGATGGGCAGCTAGAAGGTTGGGGGCTGAGATCAGAGTGAAGGATGTTATGTGACAAGCTAGTCCACAGTGAGGTAGGCAGAGCTATGAACATTGGCACCTGTTCAAGCATGGAGCGGGTCGTTAAGGTTCTGTAGGAAAATACCACTTTTATATGGTAGATATAATAAGATAACCACTTTATGAAATGATCTTTCAAAAACAACCTTCGTTGTTTTATTTATGGCATGTTGTTTTATCGTCCAGAAATTGATATTTCTAGGAAAAATATTTAAAATGGTTATTAAGGATAGACTGTGAAAATTGCCAACCGAAAAGCTGTGGCTGGCATCTCTTGAGCACTTATGGTATACCAGACGTGATATAGACACTTCATGTATGTTTACTTCATTTGACCCTTAGGACACTATGAGGCAACCGTTGTTATCATCCCTGTTTGGTAATTGAAAGTGGCTGGGAGTTAATATTTGGAACAATGGGCATTTGGTGAGTCAGGCAGTTTGAAGCCAACCAGTCTGACTCCAGGGATGGTGCAGATACCTACATGCTCTTCGGGAGACAGCCAGAATTCCCAGCAAAGGAATGCCAATTTTCTGTAGACACTAGGGAGCCATGGAAGGTTCAGAGCAAAGGGGAGATCTCATCAGTTGATGATGACTTCTCTGTTGAGCAAATAAGGCTTGCAGAACTTTTAGGGACAGCACTTCACACAACAAACGGGGCACTGGCAAAGGGAGACCAGGTTGGTGGGTAGCTTGTCCTGAAGAAAGGCTTTGTGCTAACTGTGCATCTAAGGAGCCAAACTGCCCAGAACAACATCTGAGGACAGAGGGCTGCTGGTACACATCAAAGAATGACAAGGACCTGGTTGCACACTGGTCTTTTCAATCATCCGTATACCTTAAATCACCCCTCAGCAGGAGCACCTGCAATTACGAAGGCAGAGATGAAATCTAACTTAAATTCCTTTTGTCTTCTTGTAACTAAATCAGCAGTCTAAAGGCAGTCTCGCAGACCTTTACCTTGACAGCCCAAACACCTAAAATGTGTGGGGTGAAACTTGTCCACTGCCAGGATGCTGTCAGAATTCCTGCAGCTTGAGATGCTGGAGTTACTGCCCCGTGATTCCCCATCTCGCGGCTTTCCAGCCTTCTTTGTCCTTTTCTGACCACCTTTCCAAATGAACCTCTGAATTTCATTCCTGCTCTTCCTAGGGTCTGCAAATCCTCCGTAATGAGTAGCCATCTGCAGATTTCATTTTTATTCAGTCTCCCCTCCCCCTTCAGATTGGTAATAAAAATATTAAATAGGACTAAAGCCAGTGCTGACCCCCGCAGTGCCCTGCTAGACAAGCCCCCTTGGGATCGGCTGCCTTTTATCACTGGCCTTTTTTTCCTGCTGTTGTTTGGCCAATTTATAGTCCTCTCCCTCTGCCCTCAGCCTAGTCAATCCGAACCGATTTTGAAAATAAAAATACTGAAAGATATTGAAAGATTTTCTAGTTAGAGTCCAAATAAGTGTTCTCTCTATACAGCAGGAAACAATTATGGTATATAACAGAGTTCTTTTTTTTTTTTCTAACAGGATATTAAATATGAGCATATTTTGATGTGCTCTGGATAGTTGACAAAATGTTTTATTTTCAACAGGTTCTTTTGAATCCTGTATTCATGAGTTAACAATGACTAATATAGAGTATAAATTCTACCTTATTTCTCTTCTTGATCACAAACTCAGGCTTAGAGCATTTTGTGCTTTAGTTTCTTTGGGTGTTAAAAAAAAGTAAACTGGCTAATTTGTGTTCATAACAAACTCCAAGGAAATATTTCATAGAACTACAAGAGATTGTTTATCACTTAGAAATGCTTGTTTTGGGACACAAATATTCCCCTGTGTTTGGGGGAATCCCTCCAAGAGAGACGCCACAGAATCCATTTCGTTTTTTAAAAAATAGAATTTTTTCTTTTTTAAAAAATGAACTTTATTTTTTAGAGCAGTTTTAGGTTCACAGCAAAACTGAGAGGAAGGTGCTGAGGATTTCCCACATACCTTCTGCCCTCACAAATGCACAGCCGTCCCCACTATCAGCATCCCCTCGTGGGTACATTTGTTACAGTAGAAAATCTACATTGAAACATCATTATCACCCAAAGCCTGTAGTTTACATTAGGGTTTACTCTTGGTGGTGTACATTCTGTGGGGTTTGACAAATGTATAATGACATGCATCCGTCATCCTGGTATCTCGCAGAATATTTTCACTGCCTTAAAAATCCTCTGTGCTCCGCCTACTCATCTCTTCTTCCCAACCCCCAGCAACCCACTGATCTTTTCACTGTCTCCATAGTTTTATCCATTTCATTTTAATTCTACATATTCCACACCGTTGGAAGTCCTGGAAGAATAAAAGTAGCATCCCAGTCCTCTGAGACTGCACTTTGAATGTATGAATGTGCTGGAAACATAAATGCATCTGTTCCTGGGTCGTGTTCTTTTTTTCCTCGCCCTCCTGAGACTTGGGGCTCATGGAGGCAAAAGCTCAGGTGGTAGCATCTGGCCATGAGAAGACATATTTTCAGGCTCTGTTTATCCTTGCCTCAGTACCCTCATCATAGTAATGAGGACGGACGGAGATTTAAAAGCAAATATGATCTAACAAATAGGCCAGACCACTTTCTAATCCGTGTCCAGAACAAAAGATAGCACTTCCCAGAATTAGCTCACCAGAAGGAAACACCCTCATCTAGTTCTGTAAAGCCTTTCACTTTCTCTCAAGATATATATATATATATATATTTTTTTTTTTAAGCCTTTTACTTTTATAAGAACCTGTAAAGAGAGAGCCTTCAATATTTGGGCCATATTTTTTAGTTTTTTTATGACATTTTTCATGGTCAAGAGCTTTAACAGACAAAACTGTCCAAACTAGAAACCTTAATAATGATTTTTACATTAAAACTGAGCAAGAGAGCTGGAAATAATAGGAACCCCACCATTCTTGATATATTTAAGCTCTTTTGTATAAAGAGAAGATATGATGAAAGGGCAAAGGGTTTTATAATTCACAGAATACCATTATCTTTCATCACAAATATATTTGTACCCAAGCTATCACCAAACATGACAAAGAAATTTCTGAAAATAATGTACTATATAGAGTGTATATAATAGATTGATTTTTCTATACACATAATGTTTGCTTGTGTTGTATATTATATAGGCACATATTTTTGTGAATGTATTTATAAAAACATATATAAATGTAATTTCACTGGTTAGCGGCCTCATTGAAATGGTGATGTGGGTCCTCAGCCTGGCTTTCTTTGTATCTCAGTACATCAGGTCTCAGTGGCAATAGAGTGGGAGCTGTCCCGTTTCAGAGTCCCTGAAGCCCAGGTTTGTGTTTGTGTATGGGGAGAGTTAATGAGAACAGAATGGCTTTCTTTCCCTGCTTCCCCAATCCCATCTGTTCAAACAAAAGGCTGAAAGGGAAAGAGAACGGAGACCCTGCTGGTCAAGGGGGGAGGAATAATAACACATATCCTTGGGCAACATTTCAGCACATGCAACCCTTTTATACTGTGCTAAAGCTTTTATTCAGACAAAAAGAAGTCAGGCCAATGTAGGTTCCATTAAAAAAAAAAATCATTATTAAAAAAAAAAAATACATTAGGCCCAAAGGCTAGTTGTTGTTGTTGTCTTCAATGACTTGCATTTATAAGTCTGGATTAAAAAATGGAAAAACATACATGGGAGGAGAAAGCCATCTGGTTGTAGGGAAATCTTCTGAGTAACCTACCTGTATGGGGAGTGGTAAAAGACAATTTTCACTTACTTTGTGTGAAGTTCAAGGTCCTAGTAATTAACTTTATCACAAAAAGAGTAAAAGAAGGCACTTTCTGCTCTTTGTAAAGAGAGTCTATGAAAACATTGTAATTTCCAGTGGTTAACAAGAGAACAGGATGCCCTCTGCCCCTTAGGTCAATGGCTTGTCAACAGAAACTCAGCAAGGAACTTACTAGAAGGTCCGAACTTTCCCTGGAGCAGTTCATTGAGCTTGACTGACTCCTAAAGATGGCTTCTAGAGTGCCGATGGGGCACCTCAAGGTATTATTTTACGAGGTTTGTTGATGTTCTGATGCATGATGCTACTTAGCAAGGCAGAAGAAAGGGCTTTTGGGGTATTACTCCACTGAATACAGGCCTGAGCTATTGGATGCTCCTACCACAGAGGGGAAAGTGAAGTTGCCATCAAATGATTAATTTTCTTTTATCTGTACTATAAACCTTACATTTTAATAAATCAGTCATCACAGTAGCTGCCTTGCTGTCACATACATACAGTGTTCTCATTCTTTTGGAAGTGTATGAAATTAATGCTATGTTCTTCGCTTGAGTTAACTCAGATGTTATCACTCCAGTGACAAAGAAGATAAAAGCTGGAGAGATTCACAGAGACTGCCAAGGAGTTAAGAGGTTTAGCCCACTGCGTACTTGGGAAAGGAAAGAGACCACATCCTCAAAATACTTTCCAAAGGATGAATAAGAGAAAAGAAGAGAAAATAAAAGACAATTATGAGTGTTAAGAAGTGCCATTTTCAGATCTCCTGGGAGTTGTGAATGGCTGAGGAAATTTCATGAGGAAACACTATGAAGAATCCCTTATAGAGACACACCGAGGTACGGAGAGCTAACTCATTTCCTAGAAGGTCCATCAGCTATCCATGAAAGGCGAACCAGACCTAAATTGTAAAGGAACACAGATTCTGAAAACGAATTTCTATGAGGGGGCCTTGAGGTTTTAGTAAAGCACACGTTTAGCCACTCTTGCTCATTTTGATAGCAATATTTTCTCGTAAGTGTTCTTTTTCATCGAGTAGGGAACATTCAATTATGCATGCAAATGGCAGAGAAAGAAGGGAAAAGACAGTCCAAAGCAGTGATTGATCAAAACCGTATTATCTGCCTTTCACCTGCTTCATATTATTCTTTTTTACAATGCATTTTCTTCCCTCATTTATTTTTGCTTGGGCTAATTTTAAAATGAGTTTTTATTCCCCAGGCCCAGAATGAAAAACACACCCCTTATAATCCACAGAGAATGTAATCCACAACATTAATAACTGGTGAGCTGACCGCATTTGCCTACCCCATTTCCCTCCTCCATCCCTTAAGGAAAAGAGGAATATAAATATACCTACTTTACAGAATAGATGAGTTTTTAAAGGTTTGGCTGCAAAAGAAATGTTTAGGTAACAGAATTGGATTCTGCCACAGTTGTTCATCTGAAAAGTAAAGTTGTGTACTAGATAAATAGTCTCATTCTAGGGGATAATAGGAACCATTCTTAAAAGATAACAAGGCTTTAAAGATCACACGTTTGAAAGAAAGGTCGTCAAGGCTGATTGTTGGGTTACTGTCATTATTCTGTACATGCTCAGTCAGAAAAGACAGATTACACTACGGTTGATACAGACTCCTTAGCTAGGATAAGGACTCCTCTGTCCTTGCCCCCAACCCCGAGATCTCAGGCACATTTAAGGAATGTTTGGTTAGTGCTTGCCATCGTTTTGTGTAAGACGGTCCCCATGCAAGTAAATGGGACCCCTTCCCTGCACCATCCTGACAAAGCGTATATGCATTTGAAAGAGTGGCTATCTTCTGTGCATTTGACTTAAATTCAGATACATGGACTTACCCCGTAATCATTCATTGTGAGAAACTGAATGGAGGCTGCAAGTGATTTGGAAAGGCTGGCGCCCAGGTGCATGCAAGGGAGCAGATGACACAGTCTGCCAGGTTTGAGGCTTGGATATTTATTTATCCTGAGGGTGGTGAGGAGGCGCTGGAGGTGGTAAACAGAGACAGTGGGAACAGATCACCACAGCAGTAGTGCTTATATTCTTTACCTGGTTTAACTGAACTCTTCCTCACTAAATGAATGCGTGGCATTAGGAGATTCCTATAAAGAAGCAGAAGAGAAAACAGGAGAATGGTAGAGCCAGCCCCCAGCCTTCTACTCTTGGCATGAGCTATCAGCCACATTATGGGCTAAAAGCAAAATGGACATACTTAGCTCTGACAAAAAGTCAAAAATTACAATTTATCAGGACTCTTTGAAATATGAATTAGTAACATTAACTATAGGGGACGAGCCATAGATATATATTGTGTTTTCATGAAATGAGGTATCTTTTTGGCCAAGTCTGCCATGAAAACCTAATCGGGAAGGGGGTCAAAAGGTACAAACTTCCAGTTATAAAATAAATAAGTCCTGGGAATGTGACATACAGCAGCATGGTGATTGTAGTAAATAATGCATTGTATATTTGAAAGTTGCTAAGAGAGACCTTAAAAGTTCTTATTGCCAAAAAAAAATTTTGTAACTGTAAGGTGATAGATATTAACTAGACCTATGGTATTGATCACTTCAAAATATATATGAATATCAAATCATTGTATTGTACACCTGAAATTAATATAATATCGTACCAGTTATCCCTCCTTTAAAAAAACTTAGTGGGGGGGAAAAAAAAACTTAGTGGGGAAATAAACTGGGCATAGAATCATGACTTTGAATTATTACATTGTAAATTTTTTTTTAAGATTTTATTTATTTGACAAGAGAGAGAGATCACAAGCAGGTAGAGAGAGGGGGGGAAGCAGGCTCCCCCCTAAGCAGAGAGCCGGATGCAGGGCTCTATTCCAGGACCCTGAGATCACGACCTGAGCTGAAGGCAGAGGCTTAACTGACTGAGCCGCCCAGGCACCCCACATTGTAAATTTTTAAATGAGGCTTGTTTGCTTTTTAATGAAGTCTTTCCAACTATGCTGCTCTCACCAAAAATGTCATTATGAATTACATTATTAAAAGAGCTTGAATAGTTTTTATATCCTTAAAAGTGAAAATAATTTTAGAAATATTGATGAAGTTTTAGAAAGATTAGAATTATTATTAGAAATATTAATTAGAAATATTATTAGAATATTAATTAATATAATTTAATTAAGTATTAATTTCTATTAATTACATAGAAATATTATTAGAAAAATTATTAGAAATATTGATGGAATACTTCATCTTTTTCTTTTTCCCAGTTACCATGACTGTAAAGCAGATCATCCCCAAACTTAGTAGTTTAGAACAACAACAATACTGATTTTGCTCACTATTTTACAGTTAGGACCATGCTCAGCAGGGATAGCTTGTCTCTGTTCCACATGGTGTCACCTGGGTCAGCTCAGAGTCTAGAATCCAAATCATCCTGTCAGGGAGTTGAGGCCGACCATCAACTTCCCTCCACCTTGGGCATCTACTCTTGAGTGTCAGCTCAGGGCGCCCAAGGCACATGTGCCAAGAGAGAGGCAAGCAGAGCAGTATCTCTTTTTATGACCTATTCTAGCCGGGTGGTTACAAACTTCTGTCCAGGTTCAAAAGGAGGGAACACAGACATCACCTCTCCTCAATCAAGGAATGTCAGTATCATGTTGTAAAAAGAATAGGTGGGAATAAATTATGTTGACATAGACATCTAAGAGAAATACAATTTTCACAGATTATCATTTTTATTATCTTGCTATGTTTTATGTGTTTTACACAGTACATCAGTATATGCTCACGTTTTACCCCTAGCTAAATATGTATATATTTATAAAATTGTTAAAATGTTTTCTAAATTAGGGCATGTGATAAGAATTACTTGAAAATCTCTGATTTAGTTAATTGAGGGCAAATAAAGCAATGTGGGTTTGCATACTGTGGCAGGCATGCAACATAATTTTAGCTTTTTGGTTCTTCCTTATTGGCCTCTATACTAGCAGACAAGTCAGTACCTTGCAAAAGCAGTGTTACTAGGACTCCTCACCCGAATTAATCTCTTTCCCCTATATTCTGATAGCATATTATGCCTTTGGTACCACATTGCTTTACATTTTTTTTTCCTCATTCAAGTTATGTATATAGATACCATACAAGACCATGTCTTACTCAGCTCTATAAACTCAACAGCAGTAGGATGCTTTGTATATAGTGGGTGCCCCCTCTCCAAACATTGAGTAGAATGGACTTGCCAAAGTTTTAGGGCCTTTCCTCTTGGGCAGGAAGGTGGTGGCAGGAAAGCTGATTAGCTTAGGAGGAGGGAAGGGAGAATGGAGCATCCTCTGATATGTGTTCCTCTGACCAGCAGCTCTCGCCATCGTGTCCTATACGTCTTCCAAGCCGACTCTGAGAGCCCTAATAGTAAGTAGGCAGAGAAGATGACTAGGCCCTTAATCAAAAGGACGGACTGTAAATACCTGCCTTTCACCATTGGTACACCATCGGTACAGGTACTGATGTCTTTGCTCCCATAGCTCAGGGTGAATGGCAATAGCTCCAGATTATCAGTTATGACATGTGTCACTGACAGAATACAAAACTCCTGAGATAGGACTCTGTGTAGGTGCTCATGATGGTGAAGTAAGAGTGGTGGTCCCAATTCATGGTCTAGATCCGGCATTGTCCTGCAGCCTATGGCTTAATGAAAACCATTGAAAGTAGAGATTATTCCCCACTGCCTCACATAGTACCTGGACCAACATAAGTGCTAGAATATTTGTTGAGTGTGATGTAATAAAAAACACAGCTGGTCTCTGTCCTTGGTTCCTGGAACAGAGTTTAAAAAATCCTTGGAATTTCCTGTGTGATAGCAGAGTCTTTATTATCGTAAGAGCCCCTTGACCATACCTGAGTTTATGCTAATGAGGTGACTCTTGATGGGCCTTATTGAATAGTTTCAAGGGAGGAACTGGTCATGTCAGAAAAACCAAGACATGATTATGAGCAGAGTACTAGAAATTTCAATCCCACCCCCTGACCTCTGGGGAGAGAGGAGGGACTGGAGATTAAGTTCCATCATGTGACCAGTGATTTAAGCAGTCCTGCCAATGTAATGAAACCCTAGATAAAAACTGAAAACCAGTGCTCAGAAGAGTTTCCTGGTTGGTGAAGAAATGGATGTGTCGAGTGGCTCGCACACCCAGAGTGGGCAAAGAAGCTCTGTGGCTTTCTCCCAAGAACTTACCCTATGTACCTCTGACATTTGGCTGTTTCATGGCTGTAGCCTTTAGTCATTCTAGTGAATTATCAAACCTGAAGGAGGGGTCATAGAAACCCCTAAATTTGTAGCCAAGTTGCACAGAAGTGCAGGTATCCTGGGGATACCACTCGCAACTGGTGTCTGAAGTAAAGGCAGTCTTGGAACCTTGCCCTTCATCTTGTGGGATGGGGTACTAGTTTCAGATAGTTAGGTCAGAATAAAAGGACTTTGCCCTTAACTTCTGGGCTAAGTCTCAGTAGTTAGTAGCAGAATTAAATAGAATTGTAGGACTCCCAGTTAGTGTCAGAGAGTTGGTGTTGGAGCACAGTGTTTGCAGAGGTGATAATAATGGCATTAATGAGCACTTACTTTGTTCTAGGCACTGTTCTGAGTGCTTTACAGATACAGTTTCATCTAACCCTCAAAATGAAATTGTGAGACATTATCATCCCCATTTTACATGTAGGAAACTGAGGCACGGAGTTGTAAGTAGTAAAATTTGGATTTAAACCCAAGCAATTTGGTTTCAGAGCCTGCATCCTAAACCACTCACCCAACACAGTCCCATAGTTCAGCTCTGTTTTCTTCACCATCAGACAGCTGACACAAAACTAAGAGTCACACATGAAGATGTTGGGCATATCTGATGGCAAATATTCAGAAATGTGGAAAGGATTTCTTTGAAGACACCTCATAAAAGAGGCTGTGATGTAGTTGCCAGTTCCCTGAGAATTGAAATGATGCCACATGCCTCATCTCAATTCAGATATTAAGTGTGAAATTTCTCAGACCCTATTAATCAAAGCAATCATCAGAATCAATATTCATTAAACAGCCCTGTGCATGAACAAAAGTTAATCACAAAGGCATAGATGCCGCACCCAAGTTGGCTCTGCTTAAAAAGAATGATAACACTAATGGAGACAAACCTTCCTTCCTGTCTTGAGGAAAGAGAAGGTGGAAGAGAGTTCCACTTGTCCGAATGGATGTGAAGCACTCCACATCTGCCCCTATGCCCTCCTCATATCTCTTCATATGTAAAGTATTTTCTATTTGGAAGTCAGCAAGACTAGATTAATAGCAGGACTGGTGACCCCTATCTGTAAAGGGCCTTGGCCTCTCATAAAAATACTTAATAGAGTTCTTTCCCTTTAATTGCATGCCACAATCTTTGGGGGCCCATCCATCTCTATGGATGCTCCAGGCACTAACCTCCCTTTGTAATGTGGTTCTGCCTAAGTGTGGAATCAGCTGATGAGGCCAGGGGTCCCAAGGCAGTACACCATCTGGTCAAGGTCATGGGTGGCAGATTACCAATTAGGAAGCATGGCAGGGAGGATGTTGTGTGGCTTGGGGCCAGGAATAGATGGTGGATCAGCCATTAGTAAGGGAACCAGTGTAGGTGTTGCAACAGATTAATACACAAATCTTTGCTCCCAGGGGATTCTGCATGAAATCTTAGATTTGGTCACTAGGAGCTTTCAGAGGTAGATAATGAAACAATTTTATTAAAAGATGAGCATGCACTTAGAGCAATGAATCTCAAACTTTAATGTGCAAATGAATCACCTGGGTATCTTGTTAAAATGCTGTTTCTGATTCAGGGAGTCTGAAGTGGGCTTGAGATTTTACATTTATAAAACCCAAGAGATGCTTGTGCTCCTGGGTCATGGACCACTCTTTGAGTAGCAAAGTATTAGAACACATTTTACTGGCTTCTCTCTTTCCTTTTCAGAATACCTCTTCTACAATAATCTGTATCATTGGAACATGGTTTCTGTAGACTTGCCTCCTACTGAACCCCTTGGATTAAATGAGATCCTTCTGGTATGTTAATGGTAAAGAAGAAAGAACTGATCTCTGCACTTCATTTTTTCTTTTACTTTTCATTTGCATCTCAATTATACAAGTAATACATGAATATATCTGGAATATTTCAGCCAACTCAAATACCATCATTTAATCTGTGAATGCTTCCTTATCTATCTCTAACATGAGGACTCTTAAGCCTGCCAACCACAGTGCCATTATTATTCTTAAAAAGTTAACAATAATTCTTTAATATCCTCTAATATCTAGTTCATGTTTAATTTCAGATAACCCCCCCCAAAATCTTTTTTTATGGTTGGTTGGTTTGAACCAAGATCTAAATCATATCTACAAAATTACATTTGGTTGGTTTGTATCTTAAATTTCTCTTAATCTTTAACAGTTCTTATTTTTTATTAATTATTTTTATTAACATGTGATGTATTATTTGTGCCAGGGGTACAGGTTTGTGAATTGTCAGGCTTACACATTTCACAGCACTCACCATATCACATATCCTCCCCCATGTCCATAACCCAGCCACCCTCTCCACAAACCCCTCTCCCCAGCAATGCTCTGTTTTGTAAGATTAAGAGTCTTTTATGGTTTGTCTCCCTCCCGATCCCATCTTGTTTCACTTTTTCCTTCCCTACCCCCCAAACCCCCCACTCTTCCTCTCAAATTCCTCATATCAGGGAGATCATATGGTAATTGTCTTTCTATGATTGACTTATTTCACTCAGCATAATACTCTCTAGTTCCATCCACGTTGTTGCAAATGGCAAGATTTCATTTCTTTTGATGGCTGCATAGTATTCCATTGTATATATACACCACATCTTCTTTATTCATTCATCTGTTGATGGATATCCAGGCTCTTTCCATAGTTTGGCTATTGTGGACATTGCTGCTATAAACATTTGGGTGCACGTGCCCCTTCGGATCACTACCTTTGTATCTTTATGGTAAATACGCAGTAGTGCGATAGCTGGGTCATAGGGTAGCTCTATTTTCAACTTTTTGAGGAACCTCTATGCTCTTTTCCAGAGTGGCTGCACCAGCTTGCATTCCCACCAACTGTGTAGGAGGGTTCCCCTTTCTCCACATCCTCACCAACATCTGTTGTTTCCTGACTTGTTAATTTTAGCCATTCTGACTGGTGTGAAGTGGTATCTCATTGTGGTTTTGATTCGTATTTCCCTGATGCTGAGTGATGTGGAGCACTTTTTCATGTGTCTGTTGGCCATCTGGATGTCTTCTTTGCAGAAATGTCTGTTCATGTCCTCTGCCCATTTCTTGATTGGATTATTTGTTCTTTGGGTCAAATAGTTCTTAGTAATAGTTATTACTGTTTTACTGTTTCATCTCATTTATTTGTTTAAGAAACTAGATTATTTGCCCTGTAGAATTTCCTTCATTCTGAATTTGTCTGAGTGCATTGTCTTGGTGTCATTTAACCTGTTCCTTTAACCCTGTGTATTTGCTGTTATTGGATAGTTAAAATCTAGACACTTAATTAGATTTAGTACTCTTTTTTTTTTTTTTCCAGTAGTACTGCATGAGTGGTGCTGTGGGCTTTCTACTCCATTACATTGGGAGGAACATATGATGGATTGTTTCACTTTTCAAGATGTTAGGATTGACCACTGGGTTCAGATAATGTTAACTTAAATAGCCTATTCTAACCTGTTATAACATATTTGGTGATCATGACGGTTGAATTGCTACTTGCATCTGAAAACTATAGGCTTGGGACACCACTGAGCATTCTACCAGGCACAGGACAGCCCCACAGCAAAGTATTATCTGCTCCAAAATGTCAGTAGTGCTGAGGTTGAGAAACACTGCCTTAAAACAACCTTTTATCTATTCACCAATTGTCACGTTCAGTAGTACAAACTCTCAGACTTTTACATATAATGTCTTCCAACTAAATTCCTAAAATTCCACCCTCAAACTCCTTGGACTCTTTCTTCAGAGTTACTCAAGGAATAGTTCTGGCATCTTCAAAATCAGAAGTCCCAGTTGTGTCTCTTTTACCAGCCAAATCTCTGCCTCCCAGTCCCAGCCTGGAGTACCATATTCCCTTTTATGTTGTATTTTAAACTCTGCTTTTCATACCTCATATTATTTTAGGAAATAGAGAACAGAAATATACAGAGCAACAAATGAAACAAATGAAAATCTTTCTCCCTAAAATACTTACTCTTTCTGAATAGTCCCTACATTCCCTTTGTCAGAGTTAAGGAAGGTCCCCCTAAGGTCCAGTTAACCAGGGCTCTTTTGGGGGCCACTTGCATCCAAAATTAAGAGAGTCATACCTGACAGAAAGGTAGGATGTTTTAACCATTACTAAATTGGAAAGCAAAAATCTACAGCACCTCTGCCATCGCTGAGTACCTTAAATATTCTGATGAAGGTAGTAGAAAACCCAAGTGATAAAGTCAGAGAGTTACAGAAGCTCTCAAGTTCTAGCTCTTTTCCTTTAAATAAGAGTTGTCTCCAGGATCCTTTCCAGCTTCAGACTTGAGTCTGTGTCCACTCTTAGGAACAGGGGGCTAATTGAAAGTAGTCAGAAGAGATGCCTAAGTGGGCAGGACAAGTTGGAAATAATTACTTCCTAAGCAGAAGGCAGTGGAAAGGGAGATGGTAGCAGAAGGCATACTTTCCTCTTTTATGTCCTTCTCTGGAGATGGTTGTCTTTTTCCATTCAGGATCCTGGTCATACATGGAACGTTAAATCCTGAAGGGACCTCGATGGCCTGCAGTGGGTGCAGCATATCTCCTGACTCAGCCTGCACCCTCATCTCTTAGTATGTTTTCTGTATGAAATGCTGGAAAGTTCCCAAGCTTCCCTCATGGCTGGGGTCTTGCATACACTTACAGGTAGTGCACCAGCAGGATTTGAACTGTGAGGGAGGGGCTGTCTTCTTCCTGCATTGGTTGTTGTTGCTGAGCAAGGTCAAGGACAGAAGGGAGTCCTGCAGCAGTGTCAGTCTCTAGCTTCCTGGTGTATGGAGGTGGTTGTGGAGGAGCTAGCAGAGGATGTGGATCCTTGAGTTAGCAGGCAGGGCAGTGCGGACGTGAACTCTGCAGTTCTAGTGCTGGCTTTCTGGAACCCAGCCTAGAATCTACATCTTCAGCCCTTATAGTAACTTGCTACCACCTCATTTCCTATGTTCAATTCCTTTCTGCTTACAATACCCAGATTTCTGTTTTCCACCTGGAGCCCTGCCTCATATAAGGTCATAAACAGGTAAAGAACCCCCTGTCTTGCTTGTCACTGATCTAGGTGCAGAACTGAGGGCCACAGTGCACTAGAGAGCAGGAGATAATGAAGGAGAAGCAAAACCAGCACGTGGCAGGGCCTGGAGGGCCTGAGCGGCTTTACAGATATGTGCAAGGATGGGTTCTAAGAAGTCATTAATTTACCTGAAATTTGTAAAAACGTTCCTAGTGCCTAGGCTTCAAGTTGATACCAAGAATGGGCCTGGACTGCAAGTTGAGCAGAAGTATGTGTTAATCTATATCCTTTTAGGGATAAATGTGAAGAGGAGGTGGATACCACTCATTAGTGATTATCTCATGTTCCGTAAATAAACAGACTGAGTGGTAAAGTGAAGGGGAAGATTGCACACAAATAGCTTCTATTCACATAAAATTGAACCTCAGATTTCCTGGCTGTACTTCATACCCATTGCTGAGAAGCTTAATTTCCCTGTTGTATCACAGCACGTTATTCGAATAACCTATAAATTTACACCACAGTGATGTATTACATTTCTAGGGCATACTGTAGATTCTCACATCTGTTGTTCAGGACAAATTCTGTTCTACAGAATCTGGAAATTGCCTGCAGTTATGGGTCCAATTTTGGCACAACTATCTGGCAAAAAAACAAACAAACTGGAAGAGTGGAGGGAGGAAATTAGGCTTTTTGCAGAGGCTGAAAACAAAAAGGTGAAGTGCTTTGTTGTATAATAGAGATCAGAGTCAAAGCGAGCTCCTAGAGGCCACATGGAGAACAGCAGGGTGACCTTAGATTATGAGAGGCTGGAAAATACCCTCCCCGCGTTTCAGGCATTCTTGCCCACTCTGTGCAGTACACGAAGTGTCCCACTTAGCTTGTTTTTGCGGGGCCTGACTCTAAAGTTGCCTACTCTGGGGTGAAATACTGGGTTTGGGCTATGTGCTTGTCCCAGCTGTCTCTTCTGTCATCACCCCAGGGTAGAGTGTGTTGGAGTACCCAAGACCACCCTCAGTCTCTGTGATTTGCTAGAGGAACTCACAGGATTTAGGAGAGCTATTTTACCCATGGTTAGGGTTTATGACAGTAAAAGGATCTACATTAAAATCAACAAAAGGAAAAGGCATATGGGGTGAAGTCCAGGAGAAATCAGGTGCAAGTTTCCAGGTGTCCCCTCCCAGTAGAGCTGATGGGGATATGCTTAATTCTTCTGGTGGCATTGTGTGAGAACACATGCAAAGTTTTACCAGCCAAGGAAGTTCACCCAAGCCTTAGTGTCCAGGGTTTTTATGGCGGGGGGTGGCTGTCATGCAGGCATGCTCTGCTGTGTGTCTGACCTCAGCGACTCAGACCTCAGCCCCCAGAGCAAAACAGGTGCTCACCACAAATCACATTGTTAGCATAAACTATCTGATCAAACTGGTAACATATGGCCCAAGGCTTCAGGCATATAAGAACTGTCTTATCAGGCAGAATATTCCAGAGACTCCGAGCTCATCTCCCAGGAGCTGGCCAAGGCCTTTCCTGAAGTGAGGTCTTTCTCAGGAACATGCAGGGTTTGAGAGACCCAGACTTCCTGAACTAACCTTTTCCCACATCGGGAGAGGGGTATACCCTCCCTTGGCTGGTGGCCCCAGGACTGAAGCCTCACTCCATGGAGAACACCCCGCGAAAGCAGTGGCTTGGGACGC
The DNA here is from genome assembly GCF_010015895.1 of Lontra canadensis. NCBI lineage: Eukaryota > Metazoa > Chordata > Mammalia > Carnivora > Mustelidae > Lontra > Lontra canadensis. The sequence continues at coordinate 4,411,350 of NW_022631069.1, read as the reverse complement.
AAGGCATCCAAATAGACTGTCTTCACTGAGCCTAAGGATTGACTGGTGTCACACTACCCACACAAGGCCACCGAGAGTGGACCTATGGGTGGAGGCAGCTGAGGACGTGAGTCATCCTCCCGGCGGCGGGGGGGTGGGGGTGTGTGCTCAGCCCTTTGCTCCCATCCAGAATCACTTATTAGGAGCCCCTGTGTTATCTGTGAACATTTTTCAAATCTTCCTCCCTCTGCTCGGCATCTATCATCCCAGACTGGTACCATTGCAGCAGCCTCCTTTCTCACCTCCAGGCTTCCTGTCTCTTCCCCACGGCAGCCTGAGGGAGTTTTATGCAACCACTTTGCCCTTCAGTGGCTGCCCATGGTTTGCTGGGTGAAATTCAAATGGTACATCTCTTGCCCCCACTCCAGTCTTCTGCCTCCTCTGCCTCTCTCTCTGCCTTTGGTAACCCAAGTTGCTTCTCATCTTCTGTACAGAGTTCATCATTTCTCAGGCTGGTCTGTGCCTTTGCAGGCACCCTAATGGCTGCAACATTGCTCTTTTCTCACTTCCTCACCTTAGCCTAGCCATCCGCTGCTCCTTCCCAACTAAACCCAGGTGTCACCTCTGAAAGTCTGCAGTTTCCTTTTCACCCACATAAGACAGGTTAGCTGCCCTCCTCTGTTCACTCGTCTGCCCCCTTCTAGACTGTTCTCACTGAGGGCAGAGATGGCATCTTAGTAGTTTGTTTTTATAAATACCCAGCACAATGCCTGCCACACAGTAGATCATCAGTCATTGTGTAATATATGAATAAATGAATGAATTAACTAATATCTGAATGAACAGATGTGAGAATGAACCCAACTTGAGCCACACATGGCTTTGTGAGAAGTCATTTTCCCTGTAGACAGTTTCATGCTCTGGTCAGAAACATAATTTTGCGTGTGTATGTGTCAGTGCTGCCCCTTAGTAGCTATGTGAGCTCAGGGCAGTTACCTAATCTCTCTGAATCTCAGTTTCATTATAGTAAAGCAGTATAGTAATATTTTGAGTATTAAATGACATGAGGTCTGTGAACTGCCCAGCACAGTGCCTGCCACATAGCTCATGGTTCATAGGTGAGATGAAATTCAATCCCAGTGACTCTGAATGGTACGTTCTCTTGCCCCCACTAAAAATAAAACAATAGGGATGGTTTTTATTGTTCCCAGTTTATTTGCCTCTGCATCCCAGCTGGTCTTCCAACTGGACCAAATGGAAGAGCCCTCATTGCTATAACTTTCCTGACCCTCCAAGTCTCATAACTGGCTAATGGGAAAGTGCCTCATTCTCCTGAGACTAGGAGTTTGGGTAGGGGCGCGAAGTCCCAAGACTGCTGACATTGTTTACCATTGTTTTCCTTCTAGATCTGCTAGTCACTGGCACCCTTGACTCCAGGAGCTAATTGGCCACCATTAGCCATTCTGATTCTACTCTCTCAGAACTCTAATGCCAATTCTCATTGCTGCTGCCAGTAGGCTCAAGTTCAGGCCCTTATCCCTGAGCCCCAGTCCTTTGAAATCCTGTCCTTTCCTACCACCTCTCCCCTAATCATTCTGCCTCTGACCCATCCCCAAACTGCTGTCCAGGTTCACCATCCTCAACAGGTCATTATGAAGGCCAAGTAAGTGAACGCGGGTGAAATGTTCAGTAGGTTGCCTGGATCACTGGCAGTACTCTATAGATAGTCACTGTCGTCAGATCTGGTACTGTGTAAAAGCTTTCACTGGTTCCCCACTGATTACAGAATGCAGCCCAAACTCCTGGGCACAGCATTCAAGGCCCTCAGTGATCAGAACTCCACCTACCCTAACCTTCTCCCGCTTTGTCCTTATTTTACACTGCTTCTGCCTTCTGGAATACCTTTTACTCTTTTGCCTGTTGAAACCTGCCCACTGAGGCCCAGTGCAGATAAAATTTCCATGAAGCATTTCCTGATTCACTTTGTGGTAATTAATCATCTTTTCTCTTCGTCTCCCATAGGGTTTAATTTATATTTCCATTCTACTCCTTTTGTCCCAATGTTTGTATTAGTTAATTCTGTTACCAGATCTTTTTTTTTTTACCTCCATTCAGCTAGAGAATAAACCCACAGTACAAACAACTGTTGGCTGAATTGTTGAATATAGGAGATGTTGGCTCCCAGCAATAGAAAAATATGTGGGTAGGGCAGAGCAAGTGTGTGAAACAGAGCTGCAGGAAAGGTTACTGGGGTTGAATGAGCGAAGGTGCGTGAGGGCAAGGATGTCACCAAGGATGCCTCAGATCATTGTTCTTTATCTTGTAGGCTCACCACAGAAGACGTGGTGGTCAGCAGACCTGACAATCCAGCCTACTTAATAATTGTATTTCTCATGGTAGATCTAAAACTTGGAAATTGGCTTGAAAGAGAAAGGAGGGAAATGACATAAGACTGGAGATAGCACTATGGACTCTGTCTCCTGTTCTCCAGTCCCACCCTTGACCCGTCCCTTCACATATTCTTATCTAAGGGAATAAATGGAGAGCCCTGAAGAGCAAAAATAAAAGGCGCGAAAGAGCAACCGTTGGTCAGAGGGAAGTAGGTGGGAGTAGAGAGAAGCTTTACTGAGAAATCATGAAAGGATTTTGGGGCTGGTTGTTGCTAGAGGCTTTTCAAGGCCCTAACTGGGGGAGCCTCATCCTAACTCCATCACCTACTTCCCCAAATTATGCCTGTGACTGTAAACTGAATTCAGCCAACCCACTTCAATAAATTTATAGCAAATTTACTCTTCCCTAGTATGCATGAGTAATCAAATCAGTTAACCCCTAGATTTTAATAAAAAGGAAAGAAGTCCCTCTTGGGGCTCAGGGATCAGATGGAAAACATAGAAAGCACCAATCTAGTTCTTGTTTCCCCAGGCACGGCGTGGCATGCTCCTGCTAAGTGTTGAGATTATTGCTTATGAAATGGTGAGCAATTTTCTGTCTTTGCTGTGCAGGGAGGAAACCTCCAAAATAGAGTTGGGTCTGTAGGTATCCACCTGATGAAAGGAAGTCAGCAACCCAAGTTTGAGGACAGAGGTCAAATTGTTTAAGATGTCCTACTTTCCATAATTATCCATTAAACATATTCCCATGGTCCTCCAAATCATTGTAATATCATTGTTAGACATTCCCTGTTAAGTCCTATCAAGGTGGACAGTGCTTTAGCTCTATACACCTTCTTGACCCTCTTCCTCTCCACAACATAGTAGTAACATAACTATGTTTTATATTTCTAATGTCTGTAAAAATATGTAAACCCCCCTCTTTCTTGTGTTGTCAACTCTGGATTTCTTACCTCATTAAGGATAATAAAAGTCCTACACTTCTTTCTGTTTCTCCTCACCTCGTGTCCCACTACTATGATCAGCTACGCTTTTTCTTTTGCATTTCCAAAATTGATAACATTCTGTTTTGTAACTATTATGATGTCTACCATAATTTGTCTATAGCTTTATTCTATAAGGTAAAAATCAATAAGCCAAATATACTTGAATCAATGAAAAAATATATGTTCTTGAGCAGGAAGGTTCAACATCATAAAGATTTTTTTCTTCCTAAGTTAGTTTATAAATTCAATGTAACACAATAAAAATACCATCAGACTTTTTTATGGAGCTAGAGCTAGATAAATTGATTATAAAGTCCACTTCAAAGGAGAAAACCGAGTAATAGTAGCTAGAAAAACTGAGAACAGTGATGCCAGAGTGAGGGCCTCAATCTACTAGATATTAAAAGCACATCACAGAGTTTCTCTAAGCCTTAATAAAAACAGGATGGTATTTGCCCATGAATACACAGAACAATGAAAAAAGTTTTTATAAAATACAGCAATATTCAGTTGCTTATGGAAATTGAGCATATGATTAAGGAAAAATTCTGTTATTCGGTACATACACATTTAAGATTATGTCTTCTTGGTAAATTAACCTTCTTAACATTATGAAGTATCCCTCTTTTATCTCTAGTAATACTTCTTATCTTAAATTCTACTCTGATATTAATATAGTCACATCAGATTTCCTATGATTAGTGTTTGCATAGTATATCTTTTTCCATCCTTTCGCTTTTAGCCTATTGGGACCTTGAATTTAAAGTGCATCTCTCTTTGAACTTGTCATTATTTGAGCTGGGGGGGTTGCAGTTGGCTGCAATTTCAGATATTTTTGACTCACCTTTAGACTGTACTCTGATAAGTTTCCAGAATGCAGAAAATGCACAGAACTGGATGATTTCTCTGCTTATTAGTCCCTCCTTCACTGGAAAAACTTGGGTAAAAATCCCATTTCTAGGAATATGCCCTAAGTATGCACTGGCAGAAATGCTAAATGACATATACACAAGATTATATGTTTACTATGTAAAGAACTAAAAACAACTTTTTTTAAATTATATTTATTTATTTGACAGAGATTACAAGTAGACAGAGAGGCAGGCAGAGAAAGAGGAAGGGAAGCAGGCTCCCTGCTGAGCAGAGAGACCTATGTTGGGCTCGATCCCAGGCCCTAGGATCACGACCTGAGCCTCAGGAAGAGGCTTTAACCCACTGAGCCACCCAGGCTCCCCAAACAAAGACAACTTTAATGCCCATCAGTAGGGGACTATCCTATAAACTATGAAACATCTACAAAAAAAAAGAGTATATTGTGCAGCTACAAAATGGTATTACCTAGGAATAGAATGATATGAGTTCTATGCTGAGTGTATGTTTAGCTTTTGAAGAAACCAACAAGATATGTTCACAGAAATACTGGTACATGAATGTTCATGGCAGCTTTATAGGTATTAGTCAAAAACCGGATATAACCCAAATACCCATACGTAAGTAAATGAGTAAATAATGTGGTTTATCCATTCAATGAAATGCTACTCAACAATAAAAAGCAACAAACTACTGATAGTTCCAACAACATAGATGAATTTTTTTTAAAGATTTTATCTATTTATTTGACAGAGAGAGACAGCACAAGCAGGCAGACAGGCAGAGAGAGAGGGGGAAGCAGGCTCCCCGCCGAGCAGAGAGCCCGACACGGGGCCCTGAGATCATGACCCGAACCAAAGGCAGGGGCTCAACACACTAAGCCACCCAGGCGCCCCAACATAGATGAATCTTAAAAGTGTTGTGCTGAGTGAAAGATGCCAGTAAAAAAGAATACATATTACATTATTCCATCTACATGAAGTTCTAGAAAGTGAAATCTGATCTCTGGTGACAGGAAGCTGATCAGAAATTGGCTGGAGGGGTGCCTGAGTGCTTCAGTTGGTTAGGCACCCAACTCTTGATTTCAGCTCAGGTCATGATTTCAGGGTCATGAGAGGAGTCCAGCATCCAGCTCTACACTCAGCAGGGAGTCTGCTTGAGATTCTCTCTCCCTGTCCCTCTGCACCTCCCCCTGCTCGTATGCTTGCTTGTGTGCACAAGCTCTCTCTCTCTGGCTCTCTCTCAAATAAATCTTAAAAAGAAAAAAGAAATTGGCTGGGGACAAGGGTATTAGAGGAATATATTACAAAGAGGCACAAGGAAACTTATGAGAGTAGTAGAAGTATCTGTTGTCTTGACTGTGGTGCATGCATATGTAAAAATGGATAAAAGTTCACATTTTAAACATTTGCTTTCAAATGTTTATTATCTTTCAACTACTCCTTTAAAAAATATTTTAAAAAGAATGTGAATACTTCTATGTGTTCCCGTAGAGCAATTTCCAGGATATACCAAATGAAAACAAAATATGAAAAGAGGTACATATAGTGTGCCACCATTTAAGAAATTGAAAGATATGATATCTACCTATATTTATATGTATATTTGCTTTTAAACATACTTGCTTACATAAAAAAAGTGGAGGATAAACCATAAAAGCAAGTTTTCTTTAGGGAGGAGAAGAGAATATAATAGGTGGTGATGAAAACACAATGTCAATTCTTTAAATACATCTAATTCCTTAAATATCACACTTGAAACATGTAAATAGTCCACATAATTCTAAAACAAAATTAAATTTAAAGAAGCAATTCTGGAAAATTGAAAGCAAAATGAAACAACTTTTCCCAAATACAAATCCAGTTGGTGGTATTGCCACACAGAGAAAAACTATTTCAAGAAACTTATAATAAATATGACTGTGTATCTCTAGTGGTATATACCTGTAAAAAAGATTTTTCCAAAAAAAAAAAAATCTTAGAGTGTTTCAGTTGTATTTTTCACAGGAGTTTTGTTTCTGTTTTTCTAAGATTGTACTGTGTTTTTAGGTAGGATAAGGCAAATAAGTAATTATATTTTTGTCATTGAGAACTGGTATATTCAGCCTGGGGGAAAAGAGAGGTAAAATAAAAAAGGGCAGCTAAAAGCCCTTCAAGCTTGAATACAATTGGAAGTAATGATTTATCCTAAAGCAAAACAAGCAAACAAAAATGTATTCTAGCTCTCCAAATTGAGAAAGTGCTGTAACAATGACCAGGCCAGTAGCGATGAGAGTACCTATACCCAGACTGAGCTATACGCAGCTCTACGCACTAAATAAAACTAGAGCACCTTGGAGGAATGGCTGACTTAAGAGCTCAGGAAGGAAATATATTAAGAGGATTGCTGGAACATCTTGCTGCATCAGAAGCAAGAATATTGTGAAAGATACTGAGTTCATGTCAAAAGGATCTAGAAGCCAACCTGAAAAGGCTCTCATTGGTCAAAGGTGGGCCAGTTTGAGCATTAATAAGGATAATAACTGCAACAGCAGGAAAATTAACAACTACTCTAGATCCATGATTTTACAAACCTATTTTAAAAACACATTAAAAATTCTTATTAGGGGTGCCAGGGTGGCACAGTGGGTTAAGCCTCTGCCTTCAGCTCAGTTCGTGATCTCAGAGTCCTGGGATCGAGCCCTGCATCGGGTGCCTCAGCTCAGCAGGGAGCCTGCTTCCCCCTCTTTCTCTGCCTACTTGTGATCTCTCTCTCTTTCTGTGTCAAATAAATAAATAAAATCTTTAAAAAAATAAAAAATAAAAATTCTTATTAGTCATCTTGTTAGGGTGCTAGAGAATTAACTCATTAGTAAAAACAGGGAAGTAAAGTGAAGGAAACAACAACTTATTGTAACATTCCTATTTGAGTTATACATCAGGTTAAGCAGATGGTTGATGACAGGAAGTTTATCTTTAGAGAAATGTCTCCAATAATAAGTGAAGAAGGAATGATAGAAGTAGAAGACCCAATTAACAATCGCTAATGAATTAATGATCATCAAATGCTGAATATACAAAAAGGGACCAGCTAAACATTTTGGGCCTCCTAATGGAAGTACATACCACTGTCTAAAAAGTGGGCTTGCCAAAATTTCAAACCTGAATCAGGCCAAACTTCTGGATCTACTTACTAATTTATAGAAGACACAAAAGATGAAGGACAACAAATGGAGATTAGAAAAATCCAGACTGCAAGAAACTCATTAAGAAAAACAATTTGGGGCGCTTGGGTGGCTCAGTGGGTAAGTCTCTGCCTTTGGCTCAGGTCATGATCTCAGGGTCCTGAGATCGAGCCCTGCATTGGACTCTCTGCTCAGCAGGGAGCCTGCTTCTCCTTCTCTCTCTGCCTGCCTCTTTGCTTACTTGTGATCTCTCTGTGTGTGTCAAATAAATAAAATCTTTAAAAAAAATCTTTAAAAAAAACCAATTTGGTTTCTATAAAAAATAAATAAAAATAAAAGCAAGGATGGAGGGAGATCGATCCTACAAATGAAGGAGACTTAAAGCGCATAGCAACCAGTGTTTAAACTTTATTGAAGAACAGTTATCATTTAAAACTAAAGACTGAACTATTTATGGATGTAATGATACAGTGATACAATGGCTTGGCTATATTTCCAAACAATACAGAAGGTGGGAGAGGAAGGAAATATAAATGAAACAAAACTGGGCCTGAGGTGGATCACTGTTGAGCCTGGGTGATGACCCGGGTTCATCCTTCTACACAGTATTTTTGTATGTGAATTTTTCATAGCAAAAAATGAAAAACAAACTACAAGTTACATTATATCACAGCATTTACATTTTACATAGCAACATTATCATTTTATAATCACGAAAATATTGACCCCAGCAAAGTTTATTGTGCTATGATTCCAAAGACCCAGTCTCTGCTTCTCAAATGTTTCAAACATCAAATAAATGTACAAACATAAACTTTGACATATTAATGAAGTTTTGTATTTTCCTGATGTTTCTAATGACCTTTCTAATTGCTTTAGCATAGGCTCAAGTTTGCTTTTCCACAGATATCAAGTATATGGCTTTGCTTTTACAATCAAAGACATCCATCTTGATACCTTCCAACTTTCTGCTCCAAATTATTTATTTGCTTTCAAGGTTAGCTATGCCATTGTCATCTGGGCTTTGATGCTTTGCTCTCCTCAATAGGACTTATTCTTTGTTTCATATTATCTTGTTTTTTGGTTTAAACTCTTGTTTTTCCTGCAGTATGTATTCAAATAATTCACTAAGAAAGGATATGTGGAAGGCACGCTTTCTGAGGTCTTGCCTGTTGAAAACAGTCTTCATTCTGTCTTTACAATTGATTGATAACTTGGTTGGGTATAAAATTCCAATTATTTCAAAGTCTTCTTTTACTCAAGTCTTTAAAAGTATTGCTTTATTTTCTTTTGACATAATATATTTTCTTTTGACACCATAAAAAATTTGTTCTTTTATAGGATAACTTTTTTATTCCTAAAAACTTTTATACAGAGTTTCTCTGTATCTTTGAAGATCTAACATTTCCCAGTGATGTCTTAGGTGTGTGTTTCTGTATTCATCTTGTTCAACACTAACAATATAATAGTCACAATGCAATAAAATTTACTGAGTACTTATTATATGTCAAGGATTGTTGGAAGTGCTTTATATGTATTATCACACCCAACAACCCTGTGAGGTGGGATTATTTCTCCCACTTTACATATGAAAAAACTGAAGCAAAGAGATACTGTATGACAAGGTCTTTTTAATTCAGTGTTGCATGCTTTCATCTCGGGAAAATCTTATTGTATTCTTTACAATTTTGTCTCCTTCATTTATTTCATTTTTTTCTTTCTAGAATTACTGTTTTAGATGTCTCAAAGTGACTCTCCATATTTATCTTTTCTCTTATATTTTCTGTATTTTTGTTCAGGGTCATGAGAGATTTCTTTGCCTTTATTGTATAACACTTCTATTTATTTTTCCTTTAGAAAATAAATTATTTTACTCCAAAAAATTATGTTGTCTCTGATTTTCCTATGACCACAATACCTTTATTAATATAAGCTCTCAAAGATACTCCTCGGGGCTATTTTTAAATTTGTTATTACTTTTGGAGTTATCTTTGTTAATTTGAATGTCAGGTTTATTTATCTTAGTATTTCTCTTTTAAGTTATAGCAGTCCTTCAAATGTCTGCTGGTATTTATTTTTTTGTACATATTTTTAAATGAGGAAATAAAAAGGTTAACCGTGAAATCTATATATGTGGATGATATTTGTTGATTGTTGGGCTTTAGTTCAAAGTAAAGTGGTAGATATTTAATATTATATGAAATTTGAACTATTTAGCTCCATAAATGTTAAAACAAGGAGAGTTTATCTGGGCTCTAAGCACCTGTGTCAGGTAATTCTTTTCTAAAGAAATTGAGAAGAATCCTACTTTTTGCCTGAAAGTAAATGTCTGTCTGCCTTTTCCCATGAGGTAGGAGTGAGGAGAGGAATAGCAGACAAGTTCATCTAGTCCATATATAAATCTTCAATTACTTTCTCAATTTTCAACTTAACTTCTCACTCCCAACTTTCATTGTATCTTCTATTCAAAGCCTGAAACTCAGAATTTGCTGGACACCTCCTCTGATGAAGTCCCCCTAGTATGTAGTTTAATTAGGCTGGGTTTCCCTGGTTCTGCTCATCTGTCAGCATACTTCCACCTTCTACCAAAAACGCGTTGAGATTTTTCTTTTGCTGATACTTTGCCTACTGTTTTCTTCATTATTTTGAGGTTGTATCTATTTTTATTCTTTTATTATACTTCAAATGAGGCCTTGGAAGAAAGAGAAGATACAATGTGGGATTAGTCTTCTCTCTTGCTCTCTTAAACTGGTTACTCCATGACTAATTTTTTTTAAGTTTTTATTTTAATTCTAATTAGTTAATGTACAATGTTATATTAGTTTCAGGTGTATGGTATAGTGATTCAGTAATTCCATACTTCCTCCAGTGCTTGCTCCATGACTCATTCTGAGATAAAACATACTCAATATCTATAATTTAAACAGTATTTTGGTTTTTTTTCGTAAACAAGGAGAAAACATAAAGGCCAAAATCTCCCTTACTTTAAAAAATTCTGGAGGTGCCTGGGTGGCTCAGTCAGTTAAGCATCCAGCTCTTATTTTGGCTCAGGTCATGATCTCAGGGTCCAGGGATCAAGCCTTTTGTTGAGATCCCCACTGGGCAGGGAATCTGCTTCTCTTTCTCTCATATAAATAATGGTGCATGCTCTTTCTTTCAAATAAATAACTCTTAAAAAAATTCTAGCCCCTCTTCAAGTTTAAATAATCACTATTAAAATAGTAAAAAGTATCTCCTATATTTATCAACATATGAGACTCTCCTGAATGTAGAGTGTGAAATCCCCCACACACTATACTGTGGAAGGGAAGGAGGAGAAGAGAGAAGAGGCTTGAGCTGGAAGGTTGGGGGGAGGGGCAGAAAGGGGAGCAGTGTTAACTTAATACATCTTTGATCCAAGTAGTGGGAGGTGGAAACCTTGGCTCTTCGGTCTACCTGGAGGTCAGGAAATATCCCAGGACTCAGCCACATTTAGACTTGGGACTGGGTTTTTTTGTTTGTTTGTTTTTGTTTTTTTTGTTTGTTTGTTTGGTTGGAGGTTTTTTTGTTTTTGTTTTTGTTTTGTCAATTTGAAAATCCATGTAGCTTAGCTTATGAACTCCAGTTTGAAGGTATCAATACAGAAAAGATGTTTTTTTTTTCTGGCATGGATCTGTTAAAGAGGTAGATGAAGCAATAACCCAATCTAGAAGATGATTTTTTAAAACAGGTGCATCCAAAAAAAGCATATGAAAAAAGAAAAAGTTACTTTTACAGGGCTTATTATTATTGAAATTATGCCTACTTTCATGAACGATACTTCTTTTCCCAATGCTTTAAGTTTCAAGTGTATAATATAGTGATTATATAATAGATTTATTATGATTGTATTATATAATAGATTTTAAAACTTTATTGGGACTTAATGTTACCTGGGTCATTCTATAACCCAAGAATTTTCTCATTAAAAATTTGCCCAGCTGCTACCGTATGCTATTTCCCTTCATGGTTCTGGAAAATTTATCTATAACAAATCTTTAATTTTCTGGAGATTTTCAGCATGCTAATTTTTAAAAGCTGGATTTAGAAATGTGATTTATGTTCTTTTTGGATATATAGTTTGTTGAATTTTATATATAGTCGCATAATTACTACAATCAAGATATAGACTATTTCCATCAACCCAAAAGTTTCCTCATAATTCTTTGTAGTCAGTCTCCACACCCATCCCAAACCCTAGCAACCACTGATAGCATTTCTGTCTTTCTATTTTTGCCTTTTCTAAAATGTCGTATGGGTTGACCAATACAGTATGTAACCTGTTTTGTCTGACTTCTTAGAATAACATTCTTGAGAATTATCCGCGTTAGTGTATATATGGTTTATTCCATTTAATTGCTGCATAGTGTCCTATTGTATGGATGTGCCATAATTTGTTTAACCATGCATTGGTTTGTGGACATTTGTGTCCTTTCCACTTTAGGGCTATTATGAATAAAGCTGCTAAAAAACATTCATGTATGTGAACATATGCTATTGTATCATTTGAGTAAATACGTAGGAGTGGAATTACTAAGTCATTTGGTAAGTGGATGTTTATAAGAGATAACCAGATTGTTTTTCAAAGTGGCTGTACTATTTTGCATTCTCACTCACAGTGTATAAAAGTTTTAGTTGCTTAGAATCCTTGCCAGCACTTGGTATTTTAAGTTTTTGGTTTTGTTTTTTAACTTGTTCTAATAGTTGTGCAGTGATATCTCATCACAGGTTTAATTTTCATTTCCCTAGTAATTAATGATATTGAGCATCTCTGCATATAGAGGTGACTGTTTACCATCCTTATCTCTTCTTTGGTGAAGTGGGTGTTTAAATCTTTTCTCCAGTTTTTAATTGTGTTTCATGTTATCTTGTTGAATTTTGAGAACTTTTTATATATTCTAAATGCCTTCTAACCATCATTCTAAACACCTTACTGCTTTCAACATTCCCTTGAAGAAGGTGCTATTGTTATACCCAATTTTATACATGGTAAAACCAAGGTACAGAAAAGTAACTTGCCAAAATCTCATGGCTAGTAAGCAGTGGTACACTGGGGTTTGAAACCAGGTGTTTTGATTTTAGAGCTCTTGCTCTCAACAGTGCTTTTTCAACTTTCTCTAAGGAGCCAGATAATTATTTTAGGTTTTATGGACCATAAATTCTGCTGCAACTACTTGTTGATTCTGCCCTTGTAGCTCAAGGGCAGTCATAAACCATAAGTAAACAAATGGGTGTGGTTGTGTTCCCATATAATTTTATTTACGTACACTGAAATGTGAATTTCATATGACATTTACATCATGAGTATCGCCAGTCCTTGATCTAACCCATATTTTACTGCTTTGTTTGAACTACTTACATTTTCCATTCATGTCTCCAAACACCAGTCTTAAGCACTTCTAAAAAACATTTCTCTTCCTGTCTAAAAATTATGTATTCCTTTTACAATTACTCATACTATATGTGATGCACAATGGCATACAGGTACTCAGTAAATACCTGTTAGATTGAATTGCACTCAGGTAACTGAATTTAATTGGCATATGGATGGGACAACACATTTCATTCCTAATCCTCACTCCAGCTATTTTCTCTTAATAATTACTAGGTACCGTCTCCATTGCTGCTGTTCTTTTATATGTCCTCCATAATAGGAGATTTATTATGTCCTCTTTAATAGTGGATTTAATGATTTCATAAACATTTGTCTTCCTCTCTGTCAGGTTTCCATGTCAAACCCTTTTGAACAGTTTGCAAAGCTTTCCATGATGTTCCTCCAGTTCATTAATCAAATATTAATTTAGGGCACATCCCAAGTGCTAATAATTCAGCGGCCAATAAGATTGCCCGCCTTCAAGTAGTTCATAGCCTAAGGGAGGAGTGCAGTGACATCAGTGATAGGACAGGCTGGTGCAAGGGGTTATGGGAGCATTTAGAAGTGTCCTCACTAAGGGAAATCAAAGTCTACATAAGTAGACCCTTGCTAAGAGCCTTGCATTTTGGCATTGTAAGCCGTAACCTACGGAGGGCCTGGATGAAGGGGATCTTCAAAACCATCTTTGGATTTACCTATTCATTTTGTGAAACCTCCTCTTTACCCATTTAATGACTTTCAGATATAAGAGGCCAAAACATCACCTGTCCTCTGAACTCTTTAATTGTATTCAGGAACTTCATATATATGAAAAACTACTTGTTTTGGCTGCTTCTGGCTGAATCATTCACTCCTACATGGGTCAGAAAGGTGAGCAGCAGGTTGGGTGCCATGGTGAGTTTCTGCTCGAATACTGATACCTGCTCTGAAGAGAGAGCAGAACTCTAGATGGAATGGTCAGGTGTGCAATCCAGATCAGCATATTTGCCTCTGGGTCTTCTTGAGATTGGTTTCCTATAACCTGCCATTGCCCATTAGTCTTTCCCAATTTGGATTCCAGGTTGGGGCTTTCTTTTTTTTGGAGGGGGGGGGGTCCACACTGTGGTCTTGACCACGATGCCTTTCTCCTCATGTTTATTGATGGTCAAGAATACTGTTACGTGTGCTTATGCAGTTGATACCAGTATTAATGGCCAAGGTGTCTGTGTTAGGGTTTGTATTGCAGGGGAGGGAGGGGAGAGTGCCATGAGGAGCAACAAGTTGCTGCACACTGTTGTATTTGGCTAAGAAAGGCAGAATGGGTTGGGGTGAGTGTGGGAAAAGAAGGGTCTCCAATCACCGGCTTGTTATAGACACCATCTTGAGACTATTTCCTCTTTTTATAGTCATAATTACTGTGTGAATGTTTTGCATATTGACTGTGCCTTTCTTCAGAGGAACTAGAGACCGTGGCTCCTTTCCGCAAACCCCATTGTGCTTTGATTCCAGAGACCATCTCTTAGTATCACTCTCTCTCTCTGAGGGGCAGACCTTCAAGAGATACAGGCTGTCCAATAGAAAAGAAACCCTGATAAAAATTCCCTCGTTCTTTGTACTAGAAAATAATTTTAGCATCACACTCTGTCCATCTGGACATCATTAATATTGTCAACCACTCCCTTCAGTAGCCTTTAATGTCTAAATAATTACTCCCTGTGGCCATAATCCGACATGATGTCACTCCCCTCCTGATTTGCATTTCACAGATAACAGACAGCTTGGGAATTACAGGGGGCTTTGTGAGCTGTTCTGAAAGCCTAACACTTACTCCCACCACCACCTCAATCACATCATGTCCCCTCCTCTAAATCTGTCACCGAACTGCACAACCTTCCCCCAGTCAATTACCCTTTTCCTTCTGTTACACCATCACTGGTTCTGTCGATAGCAAGCTCCTCATCCTGATTGATAACTGGAAACAAAGTTGACTAATCAGGATATTTTAGGGCTTTGCTTAATGTAGACATCCTTGACTGGAATTTCGACTTTTCATCCTGTGTGATAACTGCTTTCACCGCTATGTGAATCACTTTTCCTCTTCGGAGTCTCTCCTCTCTGGCGACACACACAGCCACCTGCCCTGGGGAGGGCTAGAGTCTGGGCCCAGATTGCTGCTCTAGGTCTCCTCATGGGTATCTTCCCGCTCACTCGATTGTGCCTTTTATAATCCAGATGCGGCAAGCAGAGCCGCTTTTCATGGAGATAGGTACCAGCGAAGCCAAGCGCAGCTTATTAGGAAACAAAGTTCTCTTTTTGAACATTTACTTTTATTTTTTTAATCCTCTCACATGTGTTTTTCCCTTTCTCTTCCTCTTCCCCCACCACTACACGATCTCCCTTCTCACTGTCTCTTAACCAGCTCTTGGCATCCCTCTGTCCAGGTAGTTATTTGGTTTCTTCTCTGTATCTAGGTTTGGCCTTTGTTTTACACAATACCAGGCATCTGGATATATGGTAAAAACATGCTGTCAAGTACCCAGATGTTTGGGAACATCTGGGTATTTTGGCAACCAGCAGCAACAACAGCTGGATAATGGAATTCACGTTTCCCTTTTCAGTCATCACTTGACATCGGGTGGACAGAGTCTCACCAGCCACCATCCAAGCACAGCCATTATCTGCTAGCAGTTCTTTTTTCATCTCACATGGGGAATTATCTCTGTCAATCATTTTATTGTCGAAGGGAAGGGGAAGGAATTTGTCTTGTCTTGGGCCTGTAGTCCATCATCGCTGTATGCCTCAGTTCTTCTCTTACTGAAAGAGCTAGTAGGAGCTGACAATTGCTTTAACCTTGCCTACCCCAGAGGCAGGGAGAGAGAAGAAGGCATGTGAAACACTGTTTTCTCCCACAAGTCTGAAGAATTTGACAAGAACTTGTTTCACATTAGAACCACTCTTTCTGGTTTGAGATCTGCCCCCGCCATTCTCTCTTATATTCTTTGTACCACTCATCTATAAGAGAAAGCAAAATGATGACAATTTCTTACTCCCATCCACTGTGTTCCACAAAAGGCCCGCATTATCTGTTTGTATTTTTCTCAAGTAGCTTAGAATAACATCGCTCTGCCCCACTGGGGCCTTCAGGAGAAGGATGGTCTCTAGAGGTTGCCCCTGACAGCAAAGTGTTCATTGTTATCTCTGGTTATATATCTAGCAGCCTCCAAGTCACTTGCAGAAGGCTCATGACGTGGCAGGACATTACCAGGTAGTATCAGCGTGCACAGTCTCTGGCTAAAGGACAAATCCCAGCAGAGGGGCATTGGCTGTGCCCACCCAGGGCTGCAATCAGGGTGGTACCTCTAGACCTCCCTGTGCAAATTGGTGTGGCTTAATTAAAGAGTGCGTGTATGAGCAAGCTGTTTATTGTAAGCCAAAAGATTAAGGCCACGGATGTGTTGGATGTTTGTTTTCAGTAGGTTTGATGGGATAGAGACACAGACTCCAAGTCCGTGCAGTCAGAAAATGCATCAGTCAATTTAGTGAAACTAATTCGAGTGTGAGTGGTTGCTGGCGCCCTGTAGACGCAGCCTAAGTGGCAGCAGATCTCCGAGGGTCAGCCTAGGGCGCACAGGCCTACCCCTCTCCGTCCCAGCCCCCAGGATGCAGTGTGGTCCCCATTTTGGCAGGGCCCTGCATAGGTAGAGGTCCCCAGAGCCAGCAGTCCTCTTCGCCATCCCATCCTCCCCCAAGGCTGAGCTGAGCCGGATGCCTGGCTCTCTGTTCTCCTGGTGGCAGGCCTCTCCCCTCTCCCCCATCCCCCCTCCCTCCCTCCTTCCAGGCCCCCTCCCTCCACCTTCTCCCAGAGGAGGTGACAGACGGGCCTGTAATTTGGTTCCATTCGCTCGACTGGAGCAACACCTGCCCCCCTCCCCTGGGACGCAAGGGTCTCATCCCAAACCATACAAGAAGCCAAAGACAAATCCAGGCCCACATGCAAATACGAGGACGCTGGGGACTGGGACACGGGCCTGCAGCACACACCCCGTCATCGCCCAGCTAGCAAACCAAGAAAATCAAACACCTCTTGAAGTCCCAACTACAAAAAAAATCACCCGGAACTTTAATTAGGATTTCAGAGTTTTTTAAAAAATTAATAATTAGCTCTTGTAGTAAGTACCATTTCTTCTTGCTCACACCACATGACAAAACAAAGTGTCTGGCATGAGGCAGTATTGATTGCAAAATCCAGAAATAGAGCTAGGTATAAAGAACAAGGTGGGGAGACATCTGCAGGTGTGTGTGTGACTGCTGTAGGCCTGTGGCGTCTGTCACACCAAGGACCCGAGGACGCAGTGGTTGTGAGAGTCCTGGGTGGGCTCCTGTTCTTTGTGTGAGCCTTTGGTGTTGGCACGCAGCCTTTCGAGTGAGAACATTCATTTCTTTTTCCATTTATTTAGAATTGTACAAGGAGTCTTGTGTACTGACCCGCAGAGGCTTTCCGAACACTTCCCGAAGTCTCAGTGTTGTCAGGGTCATCCTGCAACAGTGACTCATTCTGGACCTTTCCACAGCTTGACCTAGTGCAGCTTGAGGCTGTCAGCACTCAACTTCCCAGAGCCACATGCCCCACACTTGTGCCCTAGTCACCTGCTCTATTTGGTGATGTTGAGTCTCTCAGCATGCAAGGACAAATCCAGGGGACTGGGCCAGTGTCTGGTCTGGGGTCCTGCTTAAGAGAAATGTGTTCTTTCAGTTTCTGTAGTTTTTGTGTCGTATTTTGTTCCCCACAAAGAAGAAACTTGTAGGGGCGCCTGGGTGGCCCAGTGGGTTAAGCCTCTGCCTTCGGCTCAGGTCATGATCTCAGGGTCCTGGGATCGAGCCCCGCATCTGGCTCCCCCCCCCACCCCGCCTCCCTCTCTGCCTACTTGTGATCTCTCTCTGTCAAAAAAATAAATAAAAATCTTAAAAAGAAGAAGAAGAAATTTGTATTTTTTTTTCCTTTTTTCAAAGTATAAGCTCTTGAATTTTACCGCCCTTCAGCTTCATTTCCCATTCAAAGCTTGCTAGCTTAGCTGTGTGACCTTGGGCACGTTTCTTTACCTCTCTGTGTTCTTGGTGCCTTCATCTGTAATTTAGGAATAATAAGGGCTCCTGAGTCACTGTTGAAGGATTACGTGAGTTAATAATGGAAAGTGCCTGGCTGAGGGTATGCGCTAAGTTTGTGTAGTTCTTGCTGATACATCTGTTAGTCACCAGGCTGTGACCCAGGGCAGACAGTGTGGGGTCTGTATGTGGAAACAGCACACGATTGGTGTCCAAGGCTTCTAGGTGGCTCTGCTGTTGACAGGGTATGAGACGTGGCTGAGCCATTTAACCAGTCAGGAAGTCAGTTGGTCATACCCCTGTCCTGGGGGCCTGAAGGACTCACAGAGACAGCATATGTGACAGACTTTGGGAGCTGAAAGGACCATGCTAGGGGCATCTGTTGCTGTTGTTAATAATTCTCAAGCCTCCATACATGCTGCTGTCAGGGAAGGAGGGCTGGCAGGTCCACACCTCTAACTTCCCAGAATTCTTTCTTCTCCAAGGCATCTCTTCACCCCAATTCCCCACCAATAGCTAAGAGAATTACCTGGGGTTTTTTGTTTGTTTGTTTGTTTTTAAATCTTTGAGATCTAAGTTCGGCTCTGGCAGTGTGTCTTTTACCCTGGTTTGTAGTTATCCAGCTACCGCCTGTGAGCTACCCCAGCATACCCCCACGGCAGCTTTAGACTGTGGGATGGACTACTGTGCCAGACCAGCCAGTTCTCAGGGATGTCCCTCCACGATAAGGCAGGGAGAGGGTGGTGACAGGGGCAGTCGTGTGTGTGTGTAGAAAGTGCCAGAGTTAAGGAGGACAGGGGGAGAATTTTTAAAATAGAAGACCATCAGAAAGACAATCCAACAGGCTAGAGTAAAAAAGATAATTGAGGGGCGTCTGGGTGGCTCAGTCAGTTAAACACCCACTTCCGGCTCAGGTCATGATCTCAGGATCCTGGGATGAGCCCCGTGTGGGGCTCCCTGCTCAGTAGGGAGTCTGCTTCTCCCTCTCCCTCTGCCCCTACCCCCCCCCACACACACTTATGTGCTCTCTCTCTTTCTCTCTCTCAAACAAATGGGTGAAACCTTAGGGAAAAAAAAAAAAGAAAGAAAGAAAAAGATCATTGGGAAAGGTGGATTAGGCCAACTGTGAAATTCTCCTCAAATATGTAGGTGCTCACTGATGATATTCAGGAAATACTGCTAATTTGTTTCATGGTAATAATGGCCGTTTAGTTAAGTTAAAAGAAAGAAAAGTCTGTCTTTTAGAGGTATTTACTGATGCACTTATGGGTGAAATGGTGCGATGTTCAGAATTTGCTTCAAATAACCCAATGAGGTAGGGGGAGAGTGCGGATAAGAGTATAAATGAAATGTTGGGGCATTAGAGTGCAGTTTACTATGCCCTTCACTTCTGTAGATGTTTTTAAATTCTCCATTAAGTGTTTTGTTTTGTTTTTTTTCTTTAGTGTAGTTGCTCAGAAAATTTGTGGTGATTGATTTTTACTCACCAGGCCCCAATCGACTCACACCTGAACCAAGGCAACCTCCCTGCATTGCAGACCAGACCTCCGACCTCCAGCACAGCTCACCTCCCACTGTTCCAGAAATAATCCCCAGCCCCTGTGATTTTATCGACCAGAAGGAGAGGATGCACCAAGTCCTGCTCCACAGAGTCAGCTCTGGAGGGTATTTCATTTATCCCCTTCCCTTGAGTTTGTCCGACCCTCTGAGCCTTTCAGGCAGACTGACTCCAATATCTTTTCCCCCCAGTTATCCCATTGTAACCCCAGAAGATCCTGGAGAGGGCCCTTCCCTTCTCCTATAGCCAGGGATCTTACACCTTTCCTATGATCCCTGATATCCTGTCCCTTTCTACTGGTGTCTTTTGGAATGACCAGCAAGGAGAGGAGGAACTTCCCTCCTGATCTGGAAATACTTAACCAAACTGGAGAGGAACTTCCAACAGTATCTCTCTTCATTACCTCAAAAAGAATTTAACTTTCAAAAAGCCATTGTAGGAAGTGCTGTGGAGCTCTTAACATACACCAGACATGTTCTAAGTGTTTTACATGAATTAACTCAATTAACCTTCCTAACAATGCTACAGGATGGGGACAACCAATCACCCCCATTTTACAGGTGAAAAAACCGAGGCAGAGAACTCAATTATTTGTTCAGGGCCAAAGCCAGTTAGTAGAAGAGCTGGGGCTCAAACACAAGCAATCTCTGTCAGAGTCCATGCTCCTGACCACTCTCCCATAGTGGGACAGGCTATGACAGCATCAGTGCCCAGGGGAAAACCACGAGGAAAAGAGAAAAAGTGTAAGCCAGGCCTCCCACATGGAGTGGGGTGGGGATGCAGACAGGTACATGACTTTGAATGTCTGCTTCTGTGTTTTATTCTCTCACATCCAAGTTACTTATCTGTGACGTTTTTTGTCTTAGAGGACAGGGAGTATTTCTGTCTGACTTTTTGTAGAACTACTTATGTGTCATATGCAGATAAATACAGTTGATGGAGACCACAGATCATTAACACATTAATGAATTATTAATGTATTATTTTTAGGCTCTTCTACACAACTTCCTATGCACGCTATAAATGGAACAGTAGTTATAATAGCCCACAATCATCCAGCTTTTACTGTATTCCTCCTCTTCTGGCAAGCACTCTCCATTAACCTATAGAAACATAGAGTTGAGACAGGTGCATATATCCTCCCATCCTACACATCAGAAAATGGCAGCTTAAAGGAAGCATAGTAACATATTCAACATCACACATGTAAAATGAGTTAGAGCCAGAGTCTAGACCTGGCTCCAGACTCCTGGCTCTCAAACACAGGGATAGGAGAAACAAGTAAATTCTGGTATAATGAAGTTTGTATACGGGACTCAGAGAACAGAGAAGCTAATGCTGCGCAAAGAAACAGAGGAAAGTTTTGTAGTGTTTACATTTGAGTTGGGTGACCATGGAATACTTAGAATTTTCAGGCAAAAAATAAGAATGGAGGAAAAGCAGTCTAGGCAGAAAGAGAGTAAGCGCCACAGCACAAGTTAGACAGGACCAGGCATGTCCAGGGAAGAGAGGAAATCTGAAATTGGCAGGAACGTTTAACTTGAGGGAGAGTGGCTAAAGGTGATGCTATGCTACAGAGTGTCTACAACAAGTTTGTGAAAGATTTCTATGCCTGGAGAAAGAACTGGAGCTTTATTTATAAGCAGTGGGGAGGCGAGGAGAGCTTTCGGGCAGGGAATGGCATGCTAACTTTAAAAGATGTTTCTCAGGGCAGCGTGAGAATGGACCTCAGTGTGCTAAGGAGTCGTGGGTGGGGTAGACAGAAGAGCAGGTGGTGAATGGTAATGTCTCAGACAGTGTCGACTTAGCTCCAGTCTCCTTCAGGAAGAGCCAGTGCAGGGCTGCCACGAGCCTGCAATGTCTTCCCACAATGTAGGAAGAGGCTCCCCTGCCTCCCAGCAGCTTAGTTCCAAGCTCCGGCACATGCTGGACTCGGCAGGCAGAGAACAGACTCAGTCTTAGCCTCCCTCTGTCCTCTTGGTTGTGGGACCTGCACGCCTCAGGCATGACTTGAACTGAAGCTTCTCCTAAGCTCATCGATGGGGAGAAGGGGTGCCAGGGCCAAAGGTAAGGTGCGTGCGTGGCATGGCCACCCTTTGGCAAAAGAAGACTGTTGAGTATGACCCCTAAAGGTACGCACTTCGTGAAACCCACAAACATGGTTTCATGACCCTGAGCAAGGGATGTAATTTCTGTAAGCCTCAGTTTGCTCCTTTGCTAAGTGGAGATGGTCACAGTACCTACCTAGTTGGGTGGCTGTGAGAATTAAATGAGGTAATAATGCATGCTAAGGCCTTGACTCGGTAAGCACGCAATACACACTGGCTGTATGTTAGCTGTTAGTGTTCCTACTATCCCAACATGAGCAAGAGCCCTGGGAATGGTCTTGGCTATACATGCCCTTGAATTAGCTGTCCCCTGTCCCTTATGCCTTGCCTCCCCCCGACCTCAGTAGGAGGAAGATTGGCATCCAGAGACAGATGGCAGTGATGGGAACTGGTTACGTCACAGCATTCCAGAGGCTGGCTCTGCACTTCATCATAGCAGACAACGTGGTCCTAGGGCAGGGTCACCGGAGGAAGCCCGAAGAGCAGGTTTCATATAGAAAGCAGGCTTTCTCTCCTCCTCCATGCAGCCCTATTTCTTTTCTGTATGTACCGCCTGTCCTCAGTCTGCTCTTCCTTTCCTAATCCATCCCACTACCCATCTCTCAGCTGCTCGCCCTCCCCTGCCCTCTCCCTGCAAGGGACGGGTTTTTGCTCAAGGATGTCTTTTTCTCTGGATGTCTCTGGACAGTGGCAGAAGTGAAGCAGCCCTCTTGACGTAGAAATACTCAGCACAGGTGGCCTTGTTGGCTGGGCCATGTGGGGTAGGTTTTCTGGGGAGTGGCGATGCCCTGGCCAGTTGCTGGGCAGCTGGGACAGAGGGCAGAAGGTCCAAGGAGCAGCTGAAGGGACTGTGGTCCCCAGTCTGTGTAGGGAGAGAGCAAGCTGGGGGTGAAGGATGAGGCCGCTGCCAGTGGGGCATGGCAAGAGATCAGCTGGGGATGATTTTGGTGGCATAAGCACAGGACATGGTAATAGGATGTGAGAAGACAGGGTACCACAAGCAGCAGCGACCTTGGAAACTGCCAGTGAGGCAGATCCCGGTCTCCACCTCTTCTAAGAGGCCTTCCTTAAAAGCCCTACAATCATATCCTTAGCAGCCTCTACTGCTACTGTCTCTTTCCTCACCCTGCTTTGTTTTTCTACATAGCACTGAGCAAAACTTGAAATTAAATACTGTTTATCTATTTGTTGCCAGGTACTGCTCTTCTCTAGACTTTATCTCATCTGCTGCTCTATTTTCAGCATCTAATAGAACAGTGCCTGGCATACATACATACATACATACATATTTATTGTATGTAAGAATGAATGCTCACCGTCATTATTCAGAGAAGAATCATTACTCACTTACCTGTGGTTGAACAGCCACCGAGTCCCTGCCACACTCCAGGGTTGAGTCAGTTACCCTCTGTCTAGCAGGGTGCCACAGTGCTCCCTTTCTCTTTGGGGGTTGCTGCACAGTCTTGGATCTGAAATGACATTGCAAAGCTTCTCTTCTGATATCGCTGGAGCCATGTAGCTGGGAAGGGATGTTGTGCCTTGCCCCTTGTCCTTGTCCACTATAGGTTAACACCAAGGGTGAGGGCCATAGTCTGGTGGGGGGGGGGGAGTTAAAACATCCTTCCTAGATGTCACCGGGAGGTCTGTGTAGGTCAGTTGGAAATTGTGCTCATAAACTGGGAAAAGGGAACCCCTCAGAAGGTTTTTAGAGGTTAGAAGTCGACTCCACTTCTATGGTATAGGAGCAGGGCCAATTTTTCTATAGTGTAATAGAGAAGTACTATCAGGACTGGGACCACTCCTAAAGGTGGGAAGATCTCAATCCAAACAGTCCATCCAAAGACAGCATGTCTGGAGGCTGGGTCCAGTGCTGCATGGCCAGAACTCCAAATACAAAGCCAAAGAAGGCACCATTGCTTTTCTGGCTGTAGAAAGTGTATTCCTACTAAGCATCTACCTCCATGTGAAGAAGAGAATAAAGTCTCACTGGGTATCTGTGAACCTGATTACAAGGTACCTGGGTGAAAATTGAAAAAATGCTCATAATTCCAGATGTTGCACAGGCATAAAACCAAGTATCCATGTAATTACACGTCTTACTTGGCAACCAGAGATTTGGTGTGCTGCAGACTCATAGCTCATAACAGTCTATATGTGAGTGTATATGTATGTATATATTCTGTTTATTATGGAGTTTTAAAGTTATTCATGTGTTCTGCTTATAGACAGTTTCACATTTTTACAGGCTTTAGTAGACAACATTCTTCATATCCCAAGGTTGGTCCAGGACTTAATTTTTTTTCTTGTTTGCAGGTGTCATGTCTTAAATCGATGTCCTAATCAGATGTTTGAGTGCTGCAGTATACACCTTTTTCTTAACAAGTGCCATGAGGACTGAGTGTCATCATCTTGGGGTCTTCTTACTACCAGTAAGTAGCCATGTGAGTTAGTGCAGGGCATTCAACCTCCCTGGGCCTCAATTTCCTAAATTCTTTTTAGGCCAAAAGAATCCATGATTCAAGTAATATTTTTATATAAACACTGTAATTTACTTCTCATTCAGACACACGTGATTTATGTCACCATCATATGTGGAACAGCTATAACAGACTGATCAGGATCCAAATTTAGGAAAGCATCAAGTATCTGAACACACAAATATCTTAAGATTTGGTGGGGGGGGAGGGAGGTTGTGATTTTTTTTTTTAACTATTTCCTTTTTAAGGACTGTGTCCATCAAGATATTTCATGCTCAACAAGTATGTTTATTATTTTTAGACAGTATGCTTTAAGTAAAGGAGAGGACTTTATTTGATACCTTTATTTATATGCAAAACAGCGTACCATTCATGAGATATGAAAAACTTGTCAGATAGAAACCAGATTATATCTATTTTCACTACAAAATATTGCATTATATAAAGCAACAGAGACACAAAAAAACCCTGAAAAAGACTAAAATCTTTGGATAGCAGATGCAGTTTTTTTTTTTTTTCCCTTGTCTCTAAAATACACTCCTTGTTTTAAGAGTTTCACAGCTGAGAACATGAAACATTTTCAGGTTATAGACTTTTCTTTTTGGTTGTCACAGAGGAAAGTAGTTTTGAAATTTTTTTAGGAAAATAACTTAATTCCCTAAAATCATCCCACGCACAAACAGCACACACACACACACACACACACACACACACACACAGAAGCTACTCTCCTTATAAACAGCTTGTAAAGTACTTTTCAGACATAACTACAGATAAGAATAACAACACTTACTTTTTTTTAAAAAACTATAATAGTGAAGTGCTAGTGTTGCTGATCTCACAACAAAAGAACCTTTCAAGAACAAACATCTTAATATATAAAATATGTTTAGAAACAGGGAGAAGTGGGAAATTTGTTATACAAGTGCAATATAATTAGAGCAAAAAGAAAGACCACAGTATAATCTCAACAAACACGTAAAAAGTTAGACATAATTATTCCACAGGAGAAAGTGTAAACACTTGACTATAAATAAATTGGCACAGAGTATCCAAAGTAAAATTATCACCACTCTGAAAAATAATTGTCTTGAAAAAAATACTCTACTCCTTCTAACATAAATAAAAATAGGTTGTCTTTTTCTAACTGCACCTATGGGTCCACATGTTTAAGGTCACAAATAGATGTTTTTGGATATATAAAGGGGCACTTTGCCTGAAAAAGCAATCAGATATTAAAATTTCCATTTAAATATGGATTCTCTTGTCTACATCAGTGTCATACCTTGGGGTTAAAATCTCACCCAGCTCAAATCTTCCCACAGTGTGTCTATTCTCAATATATCTTTTGAGTTTACCAATATTGAGGGTGTGTCTGTTTTATCTGGATTCCAATATAACTTCCTTTTCACAGCAGAACGGAAATTTTCCTGTTCCACCTTTCCGTGCCTTAAATCTCTTACACTGGAGGACAGTCCTTCCCAAAGCCTCCAAATGTTAGGTGATTTGTCAATTTGAAAAATCCCAGATAGTCTAAAGTTAAGGAGTCTTTACTCTGAGCTTCTGCCCTCATCCTTTCAAAACATGAAGATCTGTGGGAGATAAATGTAGGAGAACTCAAAAGTCTCCACTGAGCTAAAGCAACCACGCTTAAAGGGATCCTAACACACGGAGGGGAGGCCTGGAGGCGGTGCGTCTCGGGTGCCTCCAGGAGGCACGCCTGGCCGGGAAAATGCCCCCCCTGCAAACCCCAGACTCGCCAGACAACCCCACCTTCCCGAGTTGGAAACCCCTTGTCTCCCTGCTGACCGGAGAGAACTCGAACGCGTGGCGAGCTTCCTTCCGCGTCCTGGCCTCTCCGGGCGGCCGTCAGCCTGGGCCGCCGCCTCGTCCGCCAGCCCACCGCGGCCGCCCGGGTTCGTGGCGCTGCCCCAGCTTCCGGACCGGCGGCCTCCCGCCGCGCCCCAGGCTCTACACGTCCAGGACGTGGTTGAGATAGGAGATGTAGCAGATGGCCAGGCGCAGGATCTCGATCTTGGAGAGCTTCTTGTCCGGGGGCAGCGTGGGCAGCAGTTTGCGGAGCTCGGCGAAGGCCAAGTTGAAGGCCTCCACGCGGATGCGCTCGCGGGTGGCGTGAGCCGAGCGGTACTTGGCGGTGGCGCGCCGGCGGCGGCGCTTCTCCTCTCGGCTCAGCTGTGGCGGGTGCGGGTAGAGCGCGGCCCGGCTGCCGCCCTTGCCGTCGCCCTCGGCCTCCTCTACGGGCTCCAGGTCCGACACGCTGCCCAGCACCTTGGCGTCCGCGCCGCCCAAAGATTCCGGGTCCGAGTGCGCCGAGCTGGGGTGGTCCGAGTCGGCGGCCTGGTCCGGACTCAGCATCATTTTGGAGGCTGAGGGGGGGGAGTCAGAAAATCAATCAATAAAAGGAAGCAGGGTCTTCTTTGGATCCGAGAGAGAGCAGGCGAGGGCCTACCAGGTCGGCCCTAGGCGCATCCCGGGTCCCCTCCCCACCCTAGGCGGGCGCGCTCCGCGGAACTGGCCCCCCGGGGAAGGGAGCGAGCCGAGAGGGGCAGGCCCGGGGACCGGAGCCCCGAGCCTCCCCACGGGGCCGGGGCCGGGGCCAGCGAGGTCCCGGCAGGGCCCCGGCCGCATCCCGGACCTGACTTCTCGGCCTGCGAGAGACGGAGAGCGGTCTGTGGGCCTGGTCCCCCGGGGAGAGGGCAGGCCCAGGAGGCTGCGACCGCGTTCCGTGCCTCCTCCGGCCAAATAACGACTCCGCGAGGCCGTCTGCCTCACTTTCCCTTCCCTGACAAACGAATGATTGCGAACCGCTAGCACTTCTGGGGTTTACGTGGGGTGGGGAGACGCCGACGGCGCTCCTGCCCCGAGGGCCTTAGACCCAGCAGCCCGAGGCAGCGGCGCCTGTGGCCCTCACGCTAGTTTGGGGCGTGCGGGGCGGCCACGGCTGCGGAGGGCGCCCAGCGCGGGAGATGCGCCCCGGTCCCGAGTGCGGACGGCAGACAAGGCGGTCCGGAGCCGGAGGCTTCTCCGAAAAAACAAAGCAATGACTGAACAAACGCGAAGGCTCCTTTCTACAGAAAATTGACCCTTATGCCCTCGCGGCTCCCCGAAGCACCATCTGTCACGCAGACAGCCACACACATCGGGGACCTAGGGGAACGGCGACGGGGGGGTGAGACAATGCGCCCGGCGGTCGGCAGACCACCTCGCGGCGGCCGGATCGCGGCGGGAGGGGAAGCTGGGAGGGAAGGGAAGACAGGGGGCGGGAGGAGACGCCTCGAGCGTCCCCTCCGGGAGCAAAGTCCAGTGCTTAGGCGCCCGGAGTCGAGAACCCGCAGCGGTGCCGCGGCGGCCTGGCCAAGACCGAGCTGGTTAGTGCTCAGCTCTCCTGTATCGACGCCCTCCTGGAAGACCGCCTCGCCGGGCTCCTCGGAAAGCCTGGAGCTTCGGCCCCGACCGCGCGCCTTCTGGCGGCGGGGGTCGTGGGGGGGCACAACCGCGGGGCTTGGGGGGATTCGGCCTCGAAGAAAAGGGCCAGTAGTAGGGGCCCGCACCCGCGGGTGCCGCGCGCACCGACCGCAGGCGCCGGGGGAGGACCAGGCCGTGGGGCCGCGAGTGCAGCCCGAGCGACGCTCGCCGGGGGAGAAATCCGCGGCGGCGACTAGTAGGAGGGCTTGCTCCTGGAGAAACAAAAGCCAGGGATGTGTGATCTGCTCCTAGCACCGCACTTGCCTAGGAGCGAATTTGTCTACAAGCTGGCTTTCATTGCGCTGCAAGGAAAGCAGGTCCTCTAAGGCAAAATAAAAACAAATGCTCCAAGTGAACTACATGTGACTCCCTACGGGCTTTTCACAGATACGTTTACGAAGTAGAACAACTTGCATTTGCACATTCGGCTTGAAAGGGCATAAATAAATTGGCGAGTAATGGAAAATCACAATAAGCAACAACATAGTTGTAGTTCGGTTAAAAAGTTCCTGGGTTGCCCTCAAAGCATGTTAAATTCTCCTTCAGATATCTTTTTTAAATATTCATAAATAGCGTGTCGTGCCTACATTTTATTTATTTAACAATGAGCTGAAATACATCCGTAAATGCAATATGAATAACTTAGTTCCAAGGTGGAAAAAAGAAGACTTACCTTGTGAAAGCCTTTTCGGTAATCTTTTCTCCAATCTTTTAGAGTTACAAATTCCAAAGAATAGAGGGGAGAAATTCCGAAATATATTAAAAGCAGCAAATATTTATTACATTCGAATATGAAAAAGCAGCTGTCATCTCGCTGGTGTCCACAGCGAGGGTAGATAATATCTCAGGATGTGGACGATATAAATGACTGTTCACTTAGTTGATAGACCAAAAACGCCTTTTCCTTTTAATTGTTCTCAAACATTTCGGGAAATTCGTGTTGATTTTTTTTAAGTGAGGTGTTGAAAAGTCTTGTGCCTTTTTTCCTCTTCTAGGTCTCTATAAATAACAAAAGAGATGCAGAGATAAACACAATCACATCAAAGGGCTGATTCCTCCACTTTCTAATAGCGGAAGAATCAATAAGAAAGATGGTTAAGATAAGATCCCAGCTCCAGTAGGACTCCTTTCCTTCCCTTAATACGGTTGAGCAGAAACTGGGAAGTGCAAGGCAGAGATGCGATCTTCCTCAGAAGTGATTTTTTTTTTTTTTTTTTTTTTTTTGAGATAAGGCTTTGTTCAGCTGATGTCTCCCCAGTTCCCAGGAACACAATACTGTAACTCGGGGCTAAGCTTGCCTCTTCCTCTTTCCTCATTTACTTGTAGGTTGTATAAACAGACACCTATTTGCAGTTTCAAAGTCTTTCAAGGCTTGCTTACATCTCCCACCCCACCCCCTCCTTTCTTTACCTTACAGCAAAATATGTATAGTCTGGCTTGGAGACGCTTGGAGAAGGTTGGTGGAAAGTGAACGTCTCCCGGAGTAACAGTGACAGGGAAGCGGAGAAAGACGGGAGAGGGTGGGAAAGCCAGAGCAAAGAGGCAGAGATGCGTGTGTGGCTTCTTGGCTCTCCTGGTACCAATTGATTCAGCCTGGAGATGGTGGAAGAGATAAAGGCTTAAGAAGGGGGATGGAATTTTTTTTCCCTAAATTGATATTTAATGGGAAATCCTATTGGACAGAAACCTGGACATGAGTCACTTAATTGGACTTGACATCTGTCACAGTGTGGGAGTTTTCACAGCCCAAATATTTTAGCAGATCAGATTCCCACTGAATCTGTGCCATAAAATATAACAGTTGAAAGCAGTCCATGATAGAAACCTTAGCCTCTAAACAGAGTCTCTAGCCATTATCAGACTATTTCTCTTTTTCAGATTATTGATGCAGTATTTAAGGGCAAATAAACAACATATTGACTATGGAAAAATTCTCCTCACATTCTAGAAAAACAGTATCTTCTCTTAATGTTAAGGAAAATATTTGTGTCCAGCACATGAAAATATATACTATATAGTAAATATATTCTGATATGCAACAGCTAACATTTATTAATGATCATTGATTTTTGTGATCATTTACATTTTAAAAGACACTTGAACAAGACTTGATTGAACATATTCGTATTTTTAAAATATATCCTGCCACTGGATTAATTTTCCAATATATGATTTAAAAAACAACAACAACAACAACAACAACAACAACAAAAAACCCTTTTCAATAGATTAAGTCATTGGTGGGACTGGGAAGAGAAACCAGGAATTGTAATTTCAGAGAGCACTGTACCACGAGACCATCCTACTTTTCTAAATATGTTTGTTTTTCTTTCTGCCCATTCATTCATTCAAGTTAAAATTACATGTGTTGATTATTGTGCTTCATTTTGGCTTATTTTACCATCTGAATATTTAGCTGTGAGGCAGTGCATTGGGCCGGGTGTAAACCCACACAAATCTCCAGTGTATTGCAGTACATTATGCCTTTGCCTTACATGACCCCGTGGCCCTGAATTTATATGCCTTCTAACAAAAGGGAAAATCTAGTTCAATTACTTTGCCACTTTATGATACTGTTACAGAGATACTGTTAGTCTCCACCGACTATGTATTATTTGCAATCATTTTAGCTTTTTTGATTGTGTAAGCTTAAAAGAAATAAAAGAATATTGTCGCCTTATTCCCCACCTCAGTAACTCCTGGGGGAACGTTTGTGGAGAGAGGAGTCCTTATTTTTCCTTCTTTTTCAATTTTGCTCTAAAAACAGGTTTTATCATCAGGGGAGAAGATTGATCAGCCCACCCCGGGGAGTGACCCTCATGGCTACTACCAGTCCTGTTTGCTTTTGCACACATTTTTCAGCTTATGGGAGATGCCTGGCCAGGAATGGGGTGGAGGTGAGGGAAGAATAGGAAGTGTCTCCAAGGAAAATGGGCACCAACACTTTCCAGACTTGCCCCTGCTCAACCCCAGCACAGAAGTACATTTTAGATATCCCCAGGACACTTATGTGGAGGCAAAAGCCAGCCCCATTTAGGTGGCAGTGGAAACAGGTGAGTGGGTGAACTCCCCAAGGTGGTGAAGATGAAGGGAAAAAGGAGATTTCCCCAGTCTGCCCAAGAGCAGCAACGCTAAGCATTCAACATAGCCAGAAGTGTACACAGATGTGCATCCACGGATAACTGTTCTTTCCACCCCACCCCTACTCACATAAGCTAGCTGGCTCTATTAGACTGCTGCACATTCAGATTGACAGAATGAGAAACCCGATGAGTCTAATCACCACAGCTCCTGAGACAATTACTGCAGTGGGAAGCCACTGGTATCTCTGGTTACCAGTGGTACCAGGTACCCGTTGTTGGGGGAAGAAGGAAAAGAGGGAAGGTAGCAGGGCAGGTCAGATTCTGCCAAGGTATGTGTGGATCCAGACACATTCTTCTTTATATTCAGGCTCACTGATTCCACACTGACAGAACTGCTTGTACATACATTAATCTGTGAGCAAGCCCTTGTAAACAGGTACACACTCAGACCCATACCTAGCCATGGCTGGACACACGGTCATGGTCACAGACACGGATTCACACTCACACACATGCATTCTGTCTTCCAGGAAAGACTCCCCCCTCCCCCCCACCCCGTTGCCACCTTTGCCTTTTCTAAGACCTCCCCGGCACAGATGGTCCCTCCTTCTGTGCTTCATAAACACTTTTTTTCCTATCCCCCTTAGAGATTACATATTGTATACAGTGATTCTCTCTTTCCATACCTGTGTTTCCCACTAGGCTGTGACGCTTTCAGGGCAGGTCCGGAGCTCACAGCCTCAGCACGGATGTCTGAGTTTGACACATTGTAAGTACTCGTAGGTTTATGATGAATGACTCCCTGTGTACAGAGGCAGCCAGGATGTTTGTGACACAGAAACACTTCTACTGAAACACTCCCATGGTTTCAGTGGTACCAGTTTCCTCTCCTATAAAAGTGAGGATAATGATCCTGCCCTACTCACTTTATAGGCTGGTTATGAGACTCACTGTCTGTGAAAGTTTATCTTATAGAATAGCAAGCATCATACAAATGAAGATATTAGGGAGTATTAGAAGTAATACTCAGTAATATTAAACCAGTGGGGAGGTGACAAGCAGTGATTTAAAATCCAGACTGGGGAGCCTGGGTGACTCAGTCAGTTAAGTATCTGACTCTTGGTTTCTGCTGGGGTCATGATCTCAGGTACATGGGATCAAGTCTCATGTTGGGCTCCCTGCTCAGCTCAGAATCTGCTTGAGAGACTGCGACTCTGGCTCCCTCTCTCTCTGCACCCGCCAAATAAATAAATAAATAAATAAAATCTTAAAAAAAAAAAAAAAAAAGGCCAGACTTCCTGGATCTATCATATGTTGGCTATGGTGAACTTAAGGGAGTTACTTTACTTTTCTGGACCTCAGTTCTCCATCTATAAAATGGGAATAAGGAAAGTGTTTTATATTGTTATGTCGTCTTTTTTCTAAAGATGAACAAAGATAATCTGTGTAAAGTACTTAAATGAGTGCCCAGAACTCAAAAGACATATGTATGGTAAACCAGAAATGTAAAATAAAATGACATGAAATATAAACATATCAGTATACTCACCCCAATTGTGTGTGTATTTGTATGTGTGTGTTTGGCAACTAACCTGCAGTGAGCACTTTCCATATGTCAGACATAGGTCTAGGGACTTTACACATATTAACTCATTTTATCTTCACCACAAAGCAATGAGATGGGTACTGCTGTTGTCCTGATTAGGCATATAGGGAAGCTGGGCGACAGAAGATGATCTGTTCAAGGTTAGCTAGCTAATAAATTATGGAGCCAAGATTTAGACTCAGGTAGTTTAAATTCAGAAACTGCCACCACTGAGCACTACTGCTTCTGTGGTCATGGTGTCTTACACACATATACTCAGGCAGAGGGATTAGTTACCAAATGATATGCATATTCTAAGGGAGAAATACATACATACACAAAAGACATAGAAACTACCACATTTTTGCATTCAGAGGTGGTCACTGAGCAAATAGTTTTAAATATTTACTGTGCATCTAGCATTGTACCAGACAGTATGGGACTACAAAGGCTTTATAATTATTTGTTAATTTTACTAGACAGCTGTTTCCAATCTATTCTTAAATTTTGCACCCCATCAGTAAAAATTTTGATAATACACATCCAGTATTTGTATGTTTATTATTAACAAACTCTGTACGTGGACTGCTATACAAACATATTCTATAATTACAAAGCATAAACAAAACATTTTTAAAGAATGCTAAACACAAAATTAATAATCTTTGTTAAAATTTTTTATTTACTGTTATTGTTATTAAATACAAAAGCCTATTAACAGCACAAGATAATATATGGTTTTTGGAAGTAATAAGCTTCATTTTATTATAATCATTGCTTAACCCTTTGTGATAATATGATCTGATGGTCTGATTTTTAAGCTCAATTTACTTAGAATCTGGTTTTTATGGCTATTATAGCAGAAAGAGGTGTAATACAAAAATCCAAAGATCCAAATCGTAGTTCATCATTAATTATTAACTAAATTATTATACTAATTTTTGTCTTATCTACCAAATATGCCAAAGTTTTCTTGGAAGTTGGCTAGCAAATTTCCTTCTAATGGGAATTTTTTGTTTTTTTTTAACAAATGAGTTCAGAAGCCCTGAAACTCTTTACTTGTAAATTTTGTAAATTTGTAAAATTTGTTAATGTAAAACAGTTTACATTTTTCTATTTCTAAGTATTTTAAGTGTTCACATTAAGAGATTTTGACATATGGGCACGTTTCCATTACTTCGGGCAGCAAAAATCACATAACAATAGAAAATTTTCCAAATCTCTATATTTTTTATTTATTTATTTTTAAGAGAGAGAGAGTGTTGTGGGGGGAAGAGCAGAAGGAGAAAAAGAGAGACTCTTTAAGCAGGCTCCACATCCAGCGTGGAGCTCTAGCTCACAACCCTGAGATGATGACCTGAGCTGACACAGAGTCAGATGCTTAACTGACTGAGCCACCCAGATGCCTCCCAAACATCTCTCTATAAAATGTCTTTTCTATAGCACTAATTTCCTTTTTAAAAATTACCATTTAACTCTTTAAAAAAATACATATTTAAAGAGAGACATTCAGGGTGTTTTGTGTGTTTTTAATCGCTGTTAGCATCCTACTGACGCCCATTAGTCATGAGAGAAAAATAAATTTGGAGCACTTAAAATTGAACAATGTTCTTCAAGAGATTCTTTAAGAGCTTTGCTACATACTAACTAATTCTTTGTGGGCCAGAAGACTTTCATGGTCTTGTCCAGTTTCATCTATTGTAAAGATTCTACCATATATTTTTTAAAGATTTTATTCATTTATTTGAGAG
This sequence comes from Lontra canadensis, assembly GCF_010015895.1. Classification (NCBI taxonomy): domain Eukaryota; kingdom Metazoa; phylum Chordata; class Mammalia; order Carnivora; family Mustelidae; genus Lontra; species Lontra canadensis. The sequence continues at coordinate 4,377,440 of NW_022631069.1, read as the reverse complement.
AGAGATAGTGAGAGAGAGCATGAGAGGGGAGAAGGTCAGGGGGAGAAGCGGACTCCCTGTGGAGCTGGGAGCCCAGTGTAGGACTCAATCCCGGGACTCCCGGATCATGACCTGAGCCAAAGGCAGTTGCCTAACCAACCGAGCCACCTAGGCGCCCAGATTCTACCATGTATTAAGAGACTTGTATTTCTAAAACTACATGGATATATCTGGTATACTTCAATTTTCTTAAGGAAAATTCTTACATAGGAATTATTTAGTGAATAAACCTTGTTTGTGATGGTATTTCTGGCTCCCTGCCCTCTATTTGAGTTAAAACAGCCATTTCCTCATGGCTATACATATGTCCACAATTTTTCCATAAATCATTCTTTTATTAAAGATATGAGTAGTGAGTAGCTCTTCTCCCATACATTTTACCTTCAATGCTTTCTTAAAAAGAGAAGTTCTTCGTGTATTTGATTATTGAAACAGAATCTGTAAAGTATCATGCGCTGAAACATATTAGAAATCACTGCTGTTCTTTCTCATCCAGCTAAAGAGCAAACTGCCCCCTACCCAATGAATTGGTCTCATACTTGTTTCTTCAAATCTCCAGCAGCATTTCTCCAGTGTCTGTCGGTGAAATTCGCTGACATTGGAATGCATATTTGTTACCTTATTGCTTCCTATGTACTATTTCAGCCTTTTCCCCTAGAGTGGCTTCTGCTTCAGAGTACAAAATCGCAAGAAAAGCTTCTAAACATTTCCCATTGTATTTAGTAAAATGTTTAAAAGTACTAGATTGAGTATGACATGACTTTAAGCAGCAATGAAAAACTTCAGGGGTTTGCTTTCATGGTTGGGATGCTTAATTTTTAAAATCAGTTCATTGAAGTTTAATTTATAGAGAGTAAAATTCATCCTTTAGAGCTATTCAGTTCTATGAATTTGACAAATACATACATTCCTGTTACTAGCACAGTCAAAATATAAAACAGTTCCATCACCCTAAAAGCATCCCTGTATCCCTTAGTAATCAATCCCTCTGTCCACAATCAGCCTCAGACTACCAGTGACCTGAGTTCTGTTCTTATAGTTCTGCCTTTTCCAGAATGTAGTAAAAATGGAATCCTACAGTATGCGGACTTTTGAGTCTGGCTTTTTTACTCAGCATACAGCTTTTGAGATTAATCCGGTTGGATCCTAAGCATACAGCTAACTAATCCAGTCTAAAGATGCACATACAGGCATGTATGAGGACATATGGATACGGTTCTCCTGAGTAAATAAATAGAGCTAGGATGGTTGGGTTATAAAACGACTGTTGAACTTTATGATAAATCACCAAACAGTTTTACATAGTAGTTGTATCATTTCACATTTTTGCCAGCAGTGCTCCAGCTGTCCACCATCTTCCTTACTATTTATTATTGTTAGTTCCTAAAAGCCTATTTTAAGCCATTCTAATAGGTGTCTAATGGCATCTCATTGTAATTTTATTTTTAATGACCCCCCTTTCAGCTTTATTGAGGTATAATATATGTATTTATTTATTTTTAATTTTTTAAAAGATTTTATTGATTTATTTAACAGAGAGAGAGAGAGAACACAAGCAGGGGGAGAAGGAGAGGGAGAAGCAGGCTTCACTCTGAGCAGGGAGCCCGAAGCTGGGCTCAATCCTAGGACTCTGGGATCATGACCTGAGCCAAAAGCAGACACTTAATAACTGAGCCACCCAGGTGCCCTGAGGCATAATATATTTAATAAAATGTGTGCCCGTAAAGTGCACAGTGTAATGAGTTTGGGCATATGAGTGTGGAACCATGAAACCATCATTGCCATCAGGGCAGTGAACATATCTGTTATACTCTGTAATCCACCCCCATTCATCCTCCCTTCTCATCCCGCAGGAAACCATTAGTCTAATCTCTGTCATTAGAGATTATTTTGTGTTTCCAGAATTTTATATGAATGGGATCAAATACTATGTTCTTCTTTTTTGTGTGCCTTTTTTCAGTGGGTCATTGTTTTGAGGTCCATCTGTGTTGTTACATGTATCACTAGTCTGCTCCTTATTTTGCAGGGTAGTACTCATTTTCCCATTTTCAAAACTCCTTATATGATTACATACATACAAGTTTCAACCTGGTAACATATTTCTTCTGCCCTTTAACATTTATTACACAGCATGCCAGCTGGCACTGAATTTTCTCACCTATTGTTTTTTGAAGATGTCGTTAGTTTGGTTTCATTTTTGAAAGATTTGCTCTGGGTATAGATTCTAAACTGACAGCTGTTTTTATTTATATATTTTTCTTTCACTATTTTAAAAATGTGCTGGTTTGGTTTTTGGTTTTTGTTGTTGTTGTTGTTGTTGTTTGTTTGTTTTTTTGGCTTGTGTAGTTTTTGATGAGAAGTCTACTCTAATTCTTATCTTTATTCCTCTGTATGTAATGTGGTCCTCCCTCTTCTCCTCCAGCTGCCATCAATATTTTCTCTTTATTTTGGGTTTTTAGCAGGTTAACCATGATATATGTAGGTGTGTGTGAAATGTCTTGGTTGGTTGGTTTGGTGTATATCCTCGGGGGTTGTCTGAGCCCCTTGGATCTGTGATTTACTGTCATCCATCATTTTGGGGACATTCTTGGCCATTGTTCTTTCAATATCTTTTCCGTCCCATTCTGTTTCTTTTAGCTTTCTGGGATTTCAATTATAAATATGTTAAAATGTTTGGTGCTGTCCTAGATCTCTCAAATGCTCTGTTCTTTTGTTGTCATTGCTGTGTTTGAGTTCATTGTTCTTTCTTTTTGTGTCTTTTTTGGGGGGCAGGGGGACGTGGTAGCTTCTTTTGATAGATTTTCCAGTTAATCAGTTCTCTCAGCTGGGCTCAGTCTACTGATGAACATATTAAAGGCACTCTGCATCTCTGATGTTGGGTTTATCATTTCTAGCATTTCCCCTTCTCTTCTGAAACTCCCCATCTGTTTACACATGTTGTTTACCTTTCCTACTGTATCCTTTTACATATTAATTATAGTTATCGTAAAGTCACTGCCTGCTCATTCCATTATCCAAGTATTACTCGAGTTTGTTCCTGTTGCCTGCACTGTGTCTTGACAGTAGGTTTCTTGTGTGTGCATGTGTGTGTAAAATGTAGTTTTTGAGTGAATACCCGATATTTCATGCAGAACAGTAGAGACCTAGGTGAATATTATCAATGCCAGGAAATGGCCATGACTCTTCTTTTGTTTGGCTGTTAGCATGGAGAATTGAGTCATGAGAGTCAAGTTAGTTAGCAGTGGAGCTGGCTTTTTGGGTTTTGTTGTTGCTATGCTGAGCAACAGTACACCGCAGATTTCAAGTTCTTCGACTTTTGCCCTGTGGTTAGGATGAGAGCTCTCATGATCGAAGCTTTTCCCAGGGTTAACACTCCACCATTGGCTTTCAGCCTAGGTCCCTCACCACGTACATGCCCCATCCCCAGCTTTAGATGAACTGCTGGTGCTCATTACTTTGTGCCAGGCTTGTGTTGGGAGTGTGAGGATTTCTCAATTCCACCCTGGTCTGTCTTAGGGAAGGACCTATGTACTTCAGCCTCAGGTGTGGGCCCCTCCCTGCATTCCTGCCCCTCCTCCTTACAGCAGCCAAATTTTGCCTTGTATTTGTGATTGATCTGGAGTGGGACTTTTCTTCCTCTCCCCCAGTGGTAGGAAACCTCTGCTTGATATTAGTTGAGGATCATGGGCCCAACACGGTTTTGTGCTTCTCCTCCAGGATAGTCTTTTTTATACCTCAGTTTCCTCCGTGTTTTGGGCAACAGTCTTTGCAGCCAGTCCCCCAAGCCTGAAGGTTTTGTTTCGCACATGAGAAGAATCTAGGGAAATGCCTGGTGTTTTCTGCCCGAACCCCATGCCTGCCAGTTATCTCCTATATACCTGTTACAACCCCACTCTCTTTCATGAGCATTCAGTAAAGGTTTAAGGATAACTTAAGGTTAACTTTAAGGATAAGAGCTTGTGAAAAGTATGAACGGCCCTCGGTGGGGCTCTCACTCTTCTGGCCTGACACATAGCCCCCGCTTGGCCTTCGGCAATTCCTTAAACTTGCAGCTATTCTTCCTCACATGTTTCCTGGCCTACAGCTTTTTCTCGCGTACCCTCCCATAGGTGACAGACTTTGTCTTCCACCTCTCATCAGAAAGATTGTCTGTCTTTGGAACTCCGGTTGCTCCATTGTTTTGTGATCCCAGCTCTCTGAGAGGTCCACTGAAATTTACCATTTTGTTTTTTGTCTGGATTTTTCTCTTTGTTAGGATGGGGCTGGCGTGTTTGCGGCTTTCCACATCCTAAGGAGAAGTGAAACTCCATACATAATTTTAAAAACTTTTGGTTATCATGATTGCGTGGAACTCTCGTCAGCTCTATCTAAAGGTGAATGATACACTTGGGTTGAATTTCACTGTTAATTAGTCAACACTCTTGATCATTTCGAAGTTTTAGGTAAGGTCTTGATGGATTTGCCTAGATTAACCTAGTTTTTTATTAAAAAGTAGCTGATGAGGCATTCATGTCTGCAACGGAGAGAGTGCCCACTGCCATTTTCTTATTGTTTGCTGGTGCCTGCATTATTATTATTATGTTTAATTTATAGTATCTTTAAATGGATTATTTTTAAGCCATTTGTCTCTTTGTGGGGGTTAATGTTCTTAAAGCTAGATAATATAATTGCAAACCCTCTTAACCAAGCACATTCAAAGTACAGTACATCACAGTACGTTGGAAGTGACTAAATGGCAGAGGTCTCCACTGTGGACCCCTGCAAGCTGGAGAATTCCCACTTTGCCCCGAGGATCCTTTTATACCATACATGACCTACAACTATATGACATAACACCAGCTAAAGGAACCAGGATCGATCCACATGTTATAGATCTGTAAGGTTTGATTTCTTTATTTAGATAAATAAAACATTTGCTAGAATATTAGAGCAGAAATTAGACATAAAAAATTCTAGTATTTTCACCCTAGACTTCAGTAGATCTTGTGTACTCCCTGGGTTGTAAAACCCTCAGAGACAGTGAGCTTGATTATGAGTCTCTTGAGGATAGAACTTATATTGCAATCACTGTTTGTTCCCCCCTCATCGTTACCCCAACACCTGCTATAGGTCTCATTTTTTTTTTAAAGATTTTATTTATTTATCTGACAGAGATCACAAGTAGGCAGAGAGGCAGGCAGAAGGGGAAGAAGAAGCAGGCTCCCTGCTGAGCAGAGAGCCTGATGATCCCAGGACCTTGATCCCAGGACCCTGAGATCATGACCGGAGCTGAAGGCAGAGGCTTAACCCACTGTGCCACACAAGTACCCCTATACTCCTTTAAAGTGATTGTGCGACCCTGGGAGAATTTTTGGGGCCTTTTACATCTTAGTTTCCTCATCTGTAAAATGGGGGGTAATAACAAGACTTCATAAGAACTTTGTAAGGATTAAATGACATAATACCTTTAACCACGTAGCCTATTGCTCTAGGCACATACCAAACATTCAATAAATACCAGTTTAAAAAAGCTTAGACCAGTGACTAAACAGCACTACTATTTACAGACAGTACTAGCTTACCACTCAGTCTTCTAACGTGGGACTACCACACATTAACTTAATGCATATTACTCAGGCCTCCAGGAATAAGAGAATTTTCCTGGGTTGGAGAATAGACCACTGTCATGACAGACCACATTCCTTGGCTATTTGAAAGATTAGCTTCAATGATTGCTTTGAAAATGTACCTCCCCGAGAGCTTATTAGAGGTGTGCTTGGATCTGGCCAGATGGCGTCATAGTCCAGCTTGGCAAGTGTCTGTCTTGCTTTGTGAAGGTGAGAAATAAAAATAAGGAGGTCTTGTAACCATTGTTATCCAACAGTGCTGGGGAATTATAGGTATTCCGGTTAATCAATTATTCATCCATCAGTTCAATAAATGAGCATCCACTTTGTGCTGGACAGAGTGCTAGCTGCTGAGGATACAAAGATAAATTAATTCCTTTCCTCCAAGAAGCCTACAATTTAGCGAAAGGACAGACAAGTAAATATGTACTACAATTTAAAGGACAATTTCCATAACTGGGGGTATGTGTAAAATGCCCCTTCCGGCTGCCTAGACAAGTGGATACGTGGTGATATCACTCTTCCAATCGGGGACACCATTTAGAGGAGGAGAATTGAGGGCAGAAGGTAGTGAATTGGGGTTTTGCTCTATTGTTTGAATTGCTTGTGCACCCTCGGAACCAAGATGAATGGGTGGGTCTAAAACTAAGAGAGTGGTCAAGGTTAAAGACCCAGATTTGGAGGTCATCGGACACAAGTGGTAGCTGATGGTTTAACCCACTGAGTCACCCAGGTGCCCCAGGCCTCATGTTTTGTACATAGGCAACACACTTTCTTGTTGAATAAGCAGACTTGTAAATCATGACTTCAGGAAGCCTTGTCTTTCACCAAATGGATTAAGTCAATTATGACAGCCAGGTGATAAAAAACCAGAAACCTACCTAAGATCATATGTATTAAGTAAGGTGTACCACACTAATGATAACATCCACTTGGTTTTAGAGAAAAACAAATTGCAGGAAACTTGGAAAGAGGTACATGGAGAAGTTCCACTGGGCTGAGCCTTCACGCTGGGGAGCCCTACAGGAGTCAGAGCTACAAACGGACTTTTCATCAGAGACAAGACAGCAGAGTGGAACATGTGTGGGTCTTGGTGAGGACACAATCACAGGAGTGGGAGCTGCCGTCCCCGCACTTTGACGCCAGCAGAGAGTACAGGGAGGGCCGAGGAACTCAGTCAGGCAGAGACCGGCTCTCTGGCCCCAGCTCTGATGATGATTTCTGCTCTCCAGGGCCTTCTAGCCAGTTCAGCAGAAGCCAGGGCGCTAGCCCAGCCGCAGAACCATGGCATCTTCTCTCTGCCGCTCTCCCTTTCGCTCTAACAATATGTCCTGGAAATGACCCCACTCCATGCCCGAGAGATGATCCGCATTCCTTTGCCTAATGGCACAGTATTCCATTGTGTGAGATCCTGCACTTTATTCACTCGCTCGCCTATGTGTGAGCATTTAGGTCATGTCAATATCTTAAATAATGAACACGACTTATGCCTATATCTTAAGTAATGTCAATTTTTGAAAATAAAATGGTGTTTTCGTCTCAGAGATCTCTGGGTGGATTTGTCTGTTTTAAGGTCCAGAGAGGAAAAGCACTGAAGTGCACAGAAGGCATCAGAGAATGGACAGCCGTTTGCAGCTCGAACTTCATGATGGGAAACCTACACTGTGGGGAAAATGATACTGCCCTATGGTGGGGACAGTAAGGATCGAAAGAGCAGATGCACGGAATATATTCTTAGAGTCAGTGGTCCCTAAAGAGGACTGTGCATACCTCAAAGGAAGTGCAAGTTAACCCTTTGGGTTACAGGAAGAAAAGATGAGGGCTGTGTTTAAATTTTAGCTAAACTGAAGTAAATGTTACTGTTCTGTAATACACAGAGTGACAACCCTGACCTCACTGCCTCAGTGTCTTGGGGTCACCAGCGGTGTGTGCAGCCTGCTACAGTGGGGGGCTAGCACCAGAAACCTCCACTGTTATTTTGCTCTCAGTGAACCATGAGGCATTGTAGCCTAAGCATTAACAGGGTCTCACTATTAATAATAGGACATGGCCGATTTCACGGAAGCAAGACCTTTCAACCATCGCGGAATCTTTAGGGTATGTTCTTAATGAGATGAGGATTGACTGTGAAAATCTGTTCTACCTCATGGAAATTTGCTAGTGAACTTATGACAAATTACTCCGAAGCACTGTGGACTTAGAAATGGAATTCAGCATTTTTCTTTTGACAAAAAGGAAGTGTTCCAGATATACTGACCTTTCTATGGCAACAAATGAAGAAAGTAGTTTTTAACCAAGTATATACCTTCCAAAAAACAAACACACTTAATCTGCTCCTTCAAAGTAACACGAAGTGAACAAGTAACACTTTCCAAAGAAATCGGTGCTTTTGAGAAATCACTTCGAAGAATGGAAATTTCACCAGGGAAAAAGATGTGTCCCTTAATCAAGTAAACTCATACCCGCACCCTTAAAAACAACTTAGAAACTTATTAAAATTAGAATTTTGCCAAAACAGGGTTTTCTGATGATGTTGTAAATGTTGAAATGCAAAGCATTCTGAGTAATTTGTAAGAAGTGCTTTACAGTAGGAAAAAATGGAGCTTTGCTATAGCAACATCTGAATGAAAACCACGGTGTGCCGGCAATGACACACCTCTTCCATCGGGAGCTGCACGTGTTGTGAGCTATCTTTTCCATTGTGGCAGTCTTGAAAACCAAAAGGCAGGATTGACTAAGGTTGGAGACAAAACTTGGAATTGCTGAGACACAGAGTTCAGCCAAGATTTTTTAAAAATTAAGCATATTCAGTAACATTGCTCTGTGTATCATTTGTTAATATTCATCTTAGTGATATTAAAAGGGATTTTCATATAATTAATAAAAACCATATTTTTAAAAAATATTTATTTTTCATGCATTCCCTATCAGTACATTAGTACTATACGTAATTTATAAATAAACCAACAAACATACGCTGGGGGAGTATGTCAAAAAATTTTTTTTACTGATTGTGATACGTCATCAAGTATTTGGGGAGTGCACCTTCTTTTTTTTTAAAGATTTTTATTTATTTATTTGACAGACAGAGATCACAAGTAGGCAGAGAGAGAAGGAAGCAGGCTCCCCACTGAGCAGAGAGCCCAACGATATGGTGTTGGATCCCAAGATCATGACCTGAGCCGAAGGCAGAGGCTTAATCCACTGAGCCACCCAGGCGCCCCTGGGGAGTGCACCTTCTAAAGAAAGTATTCAGCAAATGACATTTTCACCATTAATACATGTCTAGTAGAATTTTTAAATTATTTCTTTTCATCTCCCAGTTTTCAGTTAGGGTTAATAGTAGAGTAGGGTCTTATCTACTTCTAAAAGTAACCAATGACACTTTGTTAGCACTCTCTAGATGGATATAAATAGGTAGACTAATAGATCGATCCAGATCTAGATGGGTACGTGTATATAAATATAGATACATGCATTCACATATTCTTTCCCTTTTTAAAGATTTATTTATTTTAAAGAGAGAGAGAGCACAAGCAGGGGGAGGAACAGAGGGAGAGAGAGAATCTTCAAGCTGACTCTGCACCGAGTGCAGAGCCTGACAAAGGGCTGAGATCATGACCTGAGCCAAAATCAGGAGTTGGACACTTAATCGACTGAGCCACCCAGGCGCACCTAATCTTTCCTTTTTTAGCCATTTGAGATTGAGGAGCAGATTGTGTTCCTTTATTCCTAAACATTTCAGTGTGCATTTCCTAAGAACAAGGACATAACCACAGTATAGTTGTCCAAATCAGGACATTAACATTGATATTGACAGAATTTAAAGATGTTAATCTAACCTGATAATAAACATAAGACTGATGAAGTCAAAAGTTAAGAATAAATCAAATGTCTGTCTGAGTTATCTCAACTGTAATATGAAAACTAATACTTGCCTTACATATATAAGGCTATCAACATTAATAATGCTATCAACGTTAAGAAAATGTTGAAAGCACTTTGAACTTTTTCTTTAAGTCACATGTTAACGATTGTCATAATTCATCAATTTTGTGTTTGTGTATGCAGTTGTTTTTAAGTCTAACTATTGTAAGCACTGTTTTAAACTGCTAGGCTACCTTAATTAAAAATAAAAATCCAAGGACTCCTGGGTGGCTCAGTCCATTAAGCATCTGCCTTCAGCTCTGGTGATGGTCCCAGGGTCCTGGGATCGACACTGGGTCAGACTCCCTGCTCAGCGGGGATCTGCTTCTCCCTCGTATCCCCCTACCCACCCCCGACTCATAAGCACAAGCGTTTTCTCTCTCTCAAATAAGTAAAATCTTAAAAAAAGAAAAAGAAAATGCTCTCGCTAAGCTTACCATTAGACTGAAGGGGAGAGCCTTAACACAGTATGATACAGTCTGTGGTTACACTGCGGAGCCCAGCAGCAAAACAGCCAGCATGGCAAGAGGTGGGGAGGTATGTGTGAGTCATCGCCATCGTGGTCTGTGTGGGTCAAGAACTGCACTGCTGCCACACCGCGTTCATGGCAAGGAACTGGACTTGATTCATACCTAGTGCAATTGACTGCTAATTGCCAATACCTTATAGATTATCAGAATTTAGGTGAGAGGGGGAGGAAAACAACCCTGTCAGTTCAGTGGCACTGCTACCAAGAATCCCTGAGAGACCAGGAACTCAAAAGCAAATAGGAAAAGAAATTTATAGAAAGAACTGCAGAAGGTTCTTTTTTCAACTCGACTGTCAGGTGGTAGGAACATGAAAGGGAGTATTCTGGAGTCTGTCTGTCTCTCTGTCTCTGCCCCTCTCTGTCTAACCCTCTCAGACGTGCTCTAAATGCCACTGATCTCCCTGTAGAAGGTAGAAGGGCTTGAAGAAAGCCTTAGTGGAGAGAACAAAGGGCTCCTTGACTGGGTGGCGGAAATAACCCAGCAGACAGTAAAAATGGGAAATTTCTAAGAGGGCAGAAGGGTATTCTAGCAGGTGTATGGCTTGGAGGAAAAAGATAAAAAAACGGAAACTTTCCCTCTTGGAGCTCTCTTTCCCCCAGTCCTGAAGACCGTCCTGCTCAGGATGAGTCCAGATCCAAGGGGAAAGCAGCATTATGTGTCCTCGAGATTCATTGAGAGAACACCCAGACGCTGATGGGTCTGAGAAATCCTGATCTGGACATCAGGCAAAGAAACAGCTAGAAGGTGAATTACTGCTTCCTGAAACTGATAGAGAAACCCACCCTGATCTCACAAGGTGAATCAGGTTTTCTCATTTCTTCTTCCACTCGAAGTTTGTCGTTCTGGCAGAGAAGGGAGGAGAGGAGAAATGAACAGCTGGTGAAATAGGTGGGATCAAAACCCAGGATTTGGTTTTCTAAACCACGGCTGGTGATGCCAGAATGATGAGCTCTTGGCAAGAAGGAGAAGGCATCTTTCAAAACCAGGATTACACGTTTGGCAAGAAGCCCTGTGTCTGATAAAGAGGACTTCAAAAGGAAATCTAGGGAAGGGCGCAGAGAGGTGTACTCAGATCAACCCGTAAAGATACTGTGCTATACCTCTTCCACCTGCCTGTACAGATCATCTCGCCGCCCTCTCCCTGCTGCTCTGTGCCTGGGAATCTGACCATACAATCTGCATCACTGGGCCCCCATGCCCTTGTTGGGCTGGAGCCAATGAGAGCCACCATAGAGGGAATGTCCCCAGGTTCAAATTACCATGTCTTCCTCTTGCCTCTTTAGTCCTAGAAGTGGAATTGCCTCTCTACGGTTACCACACCCAGGGTGCTGCAGTATCTTGCCTCAGTTTCCCCAAATTTTGCTCTCTCCTTCATAAGTAACATCTACTAACTGCTTCTCACTTTGCCCTTTTTGGGTATGCCAGCTTCTCCTTCCATGACTCTGACAGATAGTTAGATATTTGGAGACTGATGGGTGTGAAGTAGGAAAGGGGAGTGTATGAGAAGAAGTGCTCACTGAGTTTCTACCAAAAGGTCAAAGGGAAGAGACCCAGCCTGCCATGACAGTTGTAACTGGAGCAGTGGTATTTGGGGCTTCAGAAGACTGTGGGGGCAAAGAACGTGTTTGCGTAATAAAATGAAGCAGTCCTCAATTCAGATTCTTAAATGCAACCCAGGCAGTGAATGAGTAGTTCCAAGGAAACTGACGGGTCCCAGGGGTTTAGAATCGCGCTACTTACCAGGGAGGTGCACACCTGGATTGACATGAATGTATTTCAGAGAGACTCATGGTAGATTGCAAATCGGTGAGGAGAAGGGACGCATGGAAGAATGGGATCGTCTACAGCAATGGTTCTCAGCTGGGGGCACTTTTCCTCTCCAGAGAACAGCTGGCAATGTGTGGGGACATTTTTGATTATCACTGAAGCAGAGGGAATTGTGCTTCTGGCATCTTGTGGATTGAGGCCAGGGATGCTTATAAACATGCTGTAATGCCCAGAACACCTTCTGTGACCGAATTATCTGGCCCCAATGTCCACAGTGCCTGGCTGGCTGGGTAGAGCTGGAAATGGTGTAGCTCCTGCAGAGGTAAAAATGCAGTCTCTAGAATTAGCTAGACCTGGATTTGAACCCCAGCTCCGTTTCTTACTGGCTAGTGATCTTGCCTGTCCAAGCCTTGGTTTCGTTTAAGATGGGGGAAATCATAAGACCCATCTCGTAGAGCTGCTGTTGAGGATGAAAAGAGGCAAGGCCTATAAATTGTTTAGCACAGTGTTTGACACATAGTTCAAGTTCTCGACAAGTGTTAGCTCCCGTTAGGGTAATTACCCTCTTCCAGCACAGATTATAACTCCATTAAAACTAATTTATGAGGAAGAGGGAAGTTTCAGCAGAGCTGATAGGTTTCATGCTAGGTGACTATAGGGGTGTGTTCAATTTGTGAAAATTTATTGAGCTCTGCACTTAGGATTGAAGGTGTTTTCTGTTCCTATGCTATAATCCAGTGAAAAGTTTGCTCAAAATATTTAAAGTCTCATTCTGTCTTCCTCCAAAACAAAACAAAACAAAAACCCAAACTACAACATCTAATAATTCTGATTCCCTTGGAAGCGAATCCCTCAGAAGGTGGAAGATGCAATGAAAGAAACAGATACTCTCTGCTGTCTCCTGACCCAAACTGCCAGACTAGAAGGAAAGAAGTAGAATTGACAGCAATCTCACATCCAGGGGACTTGACATGATAGTGCAGAAAGAAAATGTTTGTTGAAGTTCTGACATATACCCTGGATTTTAAGAAAACAGAATTCAAAAAGTTTGACTTAAAAACAGCTGTAATCCCATAGGCTGAATTCAAAACAGGAAAGGAGGCTTTCATTCTAACTCTCGGTCCTACATTATTGTGAACAGGATGGGCAAACGGCACCCAGGGGAACAGGTCAGCGTGGCCACAGAGGGGCTCTGTGGTAAGTTTAGGTCTCTAAAAGAATGAAGATGACCCAGCCAGAGGCAAATATGAAGAATGGGCTGTCTTGTCTGTACCTAAAGGACAGACATAGGGGAGGTTTGGAAGCTTTTTAATACTTAAGAAGGCATTTTGGTTATCTTTGGAGTTGGAAGAAGAACAAGGAAGCCTATGTCCATGGCTGTTTTCGTGTTAACAGCAACACAAAGAAGGCAGAACAATTCATTTCATGTTTCTTTAATCTTTTCTCTCAAATGATAATGGATAGCGTGGTACTGGCTAGGATAGGATTTAAGCACTTAACGGGTTGAATAAAAAGTAAGAGTCTACCTTTATTTTTTTTTAAGATTTTATTTATTTATTTGAGAGAGAGCACAAGCAGGGAGAGAGACAGAGAGCAAGGGAGAAGCAGACTCCCCACTGAGTGCGGAGCCCCACGAAGTGAAGGGCTGGTTGCTCAATGCAGGGCTCCAAGTGGGGCTCGACATGGGCCTCAACCCAGGGCTTCATGCAGGGTCTCGATCCCAGGACTCTGAGATCATGACGTCAGCAGAAGGCAGACATTTAACTCACTGAGCCACCCAGGCACCCCTACCTTACTTCCTTTAAATGGACTCAAATCTTCAGGCTGAAAGAAAGAGACGCAGGTACACCTGTGGGGCCCTTACACAAAACCTGAGGCTTAAGAAGGACGAATGTGCTCACTCCTAAAAGTGGGGTCCATTTTTCAGAAACCAAAACCCAGTGGGCTTAAGGCTGATCCCTGGCAAAATTCCAGGCTGGCTTAATTAGCAGACAGTTTGTGAGTCTGGGTGGAATAAAGGGGTAAAAGCCCCGGACTCAACATGATTTTCCAAGGAAAGGTGTTAGACTAACCACCATTGATGTTTGCTGAGCACAGACTATGGGCCAGGCTCCAAACACTTCACTCATTCAGGCCTCACATAATCCTATGCTGCAAGTACTGCCATTATCCCCATTTTCCAGATGAAGAAACAAAGGCACAGGAGTCAATTAATTTTCCAGAGGTCACACAGCTAATTTGTGACAGAGCTCGAGCTCACACAAGGCAGGCTAACACCAGCGCCTCTATTCTTCCCTTTTTATTGTGATTTTTAGAAAACAGCTAATAATGTGTACTCATTCTTCAGGACAAGAAGGAAAAGAAGCCACTCTGCACTACATGGAAGCAGTCTTAGAAAACCCAGTACAACCAGTCCAGATTCATCCCTCAGTGCCCCCTCAAGGCTCCCCAGAGAGCCTCGTGTTAGTTTTCCCTCAATGGGGAAAAAATGTTTCTCTTTTATTTCCTGATAATCCTTTTTTTTTTTTAAGATTTTATTTATTTGTTTGACAGAGAGAACACAAGCATGGGGAGCAGCCTAGGGAGAGGGAGACTCCCTGCTGAGCAAGGAGCCCAATGCGGGACTCAGACCTAGAAACCTGATCATGACCTGAGCCGAAGGCAGCCACTTAACCGACTGAGCCACCCAGGTGCACTTTCCTTGTAATCCTAAAGGTAAGAGTACATTCCTTGGACTCACAGGGGTGACTTGGGTGTTGACGAGACACCAACAGAGCATTTTGCCCTGGAAGATCCAAAGTTTCCCAGGGACTCCATCTGATTTCTATGATGCAGTTCTAGTACAAAGTTCCAATGAATCACAATGAAAATTTATAGTACTGGGGATTTTACCAGGTGATTGCCCACTTATTTGATCACATCTGTTAGCATTTTCTGGTGCCAGGGTGTGATGAAGACCTATTTATTCATAAGACTGTTGCCAGGGTACCAAAGTGCTTTAATCAGTTCTCGAAATAATTCTTTGCCTCACAACTGAAAAGCAAATATTTTCCTGTTTCTCCTTTACATACAGTCTCAAGCTGTTCCTAGAGGAGCCCAGCAATGTTCAATAAGGTTAGAACATTCTCCTCATGAAAAGTCTTGTTTGCTAGGTTGGTGGGATTATGGGCCGTGTTTTTTTATCCTTTCAAAGGTGTTCTTTAATGTCGACGTAAAATTCTTTGAAAAATAAGCATTTTTAAAAAGGTTACAAAAAGGTCTTTTTCAGGAGGTAAAACAGAATATTTTGGAAAGTTCCCAGTGTGGGGACATAGGAATAACAAACAAATGGATCAAGAAATGCCAATTTGACAATTTAAACTTAAAAGGAGGCAGCCAGATAGCTAACTTCTGTGAGTAACCAAGCATATGAAAGTTGTTCCATAGATAAAACTTACACACAATTCATTAAATCCTGCAGCTTTTTTATCTGGATGTTCTGGTGTCCAACAGAGAAGGCCTCAAAAATAAAAAATGTTAAAAAGACTCAAGGGACAATTCTAAGCCCTTGTTCCTGTCAACATAATGGACCTGAAGAAAGTGTTAGTATCCATCAGGTATCCGTCAGACTAGGCCATCAGATTTGAACTGACCAGTGTCTCATTTCTGACCTAACTGGTGTCTCATTTCTGCAAGGCCGTGAGTGACTAGGGTTAATCTGATAAACTGATCT
Source organism: Lontra canadensis (assembly GCF_010015895.1). Taxonomy (NCBI): domain Eukaryota; kingdom Metazoa; phylum Chordata; class Mammalia; order Carnivora; family Mustelidae; genus Lontra; species Lontra canadensis. Next base: position 4,361,859 of record NW_022631069.1, on the reverse strand, counting down.
CCATTAAGGTGACTGTGACTAGCAATGCTTCCTCACTTAGGCTTCCCCGATACCTTGTCCCATTCATGATGTCTTAATGTTGGCATCCAAAGGAGTTTGTGAATTTCAGGTCCCTGGAAATTTCAGATAACTGGATCTGGCCAAGGAGATAATTGGACTTGTAGGTGACACAGCCCTTACCTCCAGTTCAAGGATTTCTCATGCATTAGTGATAGGGACCACAGAATGGAGACTTTAACAGCTTTGGAGTCTGTGTTCAGCAAAGAATCCATCCACAACCCCACCCCAACATACCCACACAAAATTCCTAGAATCTGTGAATGTCACTCTAAATGGCAAAAGATGTACTTAAGTTATGGCTCTTGATTAAGTTAAGGAGCTTATCCTGGTCTGGCCACATGGCCTGAAGTACAATTATGTGTAACCTTGCAAGAGCGAGGCAGAGGGAGTTTTGGGAGACACACAGGGGGAAGGTGAAGACAGAGCAGAGACAAGGAGTCAGAAGTCAAGGAACATGGACAGCCACCAGGAACTGAAAAGACAAGGACTGGGCTTTCCCCTAGAGATTCGGGAAGGAGTGTGACCTGCTGACATCTTGATTTCAGACTTCTGGCCTTCAGGACTGTAAGAGAACACATTTCTGTGACTACAGGGTCTGCTACTCGGGTTCGGATTCTGGGTCCGGTGTTAACTCTGTGTCACCTTAGGCATAGTTTGTTCTGAACCTCTCTTTCTTCATGTATAAAATGAGGGCAAATGTGTGAGGTATCTCGTATGTCGTGGTTGGCACCCACTGATACTACATGAGTGCTGATTTTGTGGAAAAAACCCACTCTGTGGTTAAAACTTAAATCAATATGTCCACAAAGACTCTGAGGTTCTCAGCTTACAGAGATGTTCTGGAAGCACGTATGAAGAAAGCGCCCGTGCTGGTGGGTGTGAGGGAATGGACACGGATGTGGGTGGTGAGCCAGTTAGAGGGGGGGGAGGTGACAGAATCAGTGAGAGAGAGATTGTGTCGAAGGTCAGCGAAGGGATCACGGGATTCTTGTATGATTATAAAGCAGATGGAAGAAGGCCCTCAGAATTTAATGGGAAAATTCCCTGGTTTCTTCTTGAAGGGCTTAGCGTTTTATATCCACATCCATATTTTAAACCTCATAACTGAAATCTAAGTACACTCTTCATTTGTAGCTTGTCAGCTGAGGGAAAATTACAGAATGGGTCACAGCAGCGGGAAGATTATGGGTTGCATCTGATAAATGGCTATTTATATGTACTGAGCCGGCTCTGGGGTCTTCTCAGGGTATAATTTCATAGCAGAGTTAACATCATCACATAAAATATGACAACAGGTTTTACACTGCTGATCTGAAATGAAATTGCAGCCTTCTATAATGAGCAAGTGAGGCCCAGAGGCAGAATGCGTTGAGCTTCACCAAGACCTGTCACCTCCAGTCACGGGCCCTTTGAGTGGAGAGAGGACAGAGGGGCAGAGGTGACAGGACATTTCTGGTTTTTTGTGGCACCCTGCCACCCACTCTGGGAGGAACCCTGCCCCTCCCACTGACTCACAGCATCACTCCCGGGACCGTGGACCTTCAGTTCTGTTGATCTTCGGTTGGGAAGGGCCTTAACTCCCCACCACTGCACGCCCTCAGCCTGGTACTTAATGATTGATGAAAAAGCCAAATGCCCGAGAGGTGGTCCACACCTGAAGTAACTACCAGAGTAAATATTTTAAGTGGGTCCTTTTTGAAATGAAAATAATCACAGCAGTGTTCATCTCCTTGGTCAGCTGGGATTTTGCTTCGTCTAATTGTGGGAGGGAGGGGCTGTTTGCACGTTGTCTGGGGAGCACACCTGTACCTTCCAAGCTAATTTTCCTTAGTGAGTAAGTTGGTCTCACTTTAAGTGAAAACCAGACTTGCTCTGTTTATAATGTAGAACCACTTGGATTTCCGTGTAGTAAACTCCATTGCTTCAAAGGGTTCTGTCCTGGAGTCTGGGCACCTTTAAGAGACAGAAATGTGTAACAGAGCATGACATTCAATAATGAAGTTATTACTCAGGTTTTTACATCCGTTGTCGTATTCCCTTATAGCTGGTCAGCACCAGCCATGTTTCCCCTTTGGGTCATCTCAGACATGCAGAACTTTTTTTATATTTACAGAACATATTTGAATGTAAATTCCCATTCCCACCCCAAATAAAAGGCCAGCTGGAACTGCGTGCAGGGAGGGTTAAGCAGCCACAGGATTAGTTGAAACTCTGCCTCTATTGCTCTGGGCGAGATGGTGCTTGGACCCCAGCTGTTCCTGGTGTAGCATCTGCTCCATGGTTTCCAGTTACTTGTCAGCACCAACCACGAGTGAAAGAAATTCTTAAGTTTTCCAATCAAACACCACTTCTCTAAGTCCTAAGACCTACTTATGATTCTTCTTTAATATCACAAGCCCACAGTAGGCCAGCAGACTCAGAAAAATCCTAGAACAGTTTAAACTGATGAGCATTGAAGGCAATTTGGGGATGAAAATCAGATGCCCGGAAATCTCCAAGATTACATTTTCTCATTATGCAGCTTAAATTCCCTTTCAAAAGATCAAATCATCCTTTTCTTGGGAAAGATTATTGTGTACCATAGGCACTCCATGAAGTTTTCTTTAGTTTTAAAAATCACGGAGTAGAGTACACATTTTGGTGCACAGTGTGTAAATTTTTACACAGGCACAGATTCTTATAACCAGCTTTACAGAAAGGGTATAGAACGAGTGGACTAGCCCAAAGAGTTCCCTCCTCCTGCCTCTTTTTAGACCCTCTCCCCACTCGTAATCCCTGGAAACCACTCATCCATTCTCTGTTCCAACACTGTCTTTTCCAGAATGTCCTATAAATAGAGTCCTAGAATATGTTACCTTTTGATACTGAGACTTAGCAGAATGCATTTGAGTTCATAGTTCATTTTTATTACTGAGTGGTGTTCCGTTATGAGAATGGATTACGGTTTGTTCATGCCATCACCCACTGAAACTATTTGGTTGTTTCTAGTTTTTTGGTGATTATGAGTACTGCTGATAGAAACATTTGTGTGCAGGTTTTTGTGTGAACCTAAGTTTTCATTGCTCTAGGATAAATGCCTGGAAGTGGGATTGCTTCATCATATGGTGAATACACATTTAACTTGATAAGAACCTCCCAAACAGGCTTCCGGAGTGACTGTACCATCTTGTATTACCACCAGCGTCTGAGAGTTCCTGCTGATTTGCATGCTCACTGACACTTAGAATGGTTCTTTAATCAGCACATCACTAATAAATTATATTGAATTTTGATCCATGTTATTAATCTTACTAGTCTTAAGCAGCTTATTTGCTGCCTATATATCTTCTTTGGTGAACTATATGTCAATGTTTTGTCCATTTTTAAATATGGTCTTTGTTTCTGGTCATTGAATCTTGAGTTCTTTATGTATTCTGGATACAGATCCCTTTGTCTTATAGATGATCACATATATTTTCTTCCAGCTTATGAGCTATCTTTTCATAGAATGTTAGCAACATCCTTTGCAGAGTAAAGTCCTCTTTATTCTGATGAAGTCAACTTCGATCATGTTTTCTGTATGGATGATACTTGCTTCTATGAACTCTGTCTAGCCCAAAGTCAAAAGCTTCTTCCAGTTTTTCTTACATGAGTTCAAGTCAATTTTATATTTAATTCTAATTTAGCTAATTTATTTAAAATTAAAACTATGTTATATTTGGTTCTGTAATCCATTTTGAGTTAAGCTTTGTCTATGTCATAAGGCAGAGTTCTTTTCCAGTCTGCCATTGAGGCTTTCCAGTGAATCTTCTAATTCTAAAACCTCCATTTTGTTCCTTTTGATAGCTTTGTTTTTATTGCAGACTTCTATCTTTCCATTCATATACAAAATGTATACCTTCTTGAAGCATATTTGTAATAACTACTTTAGGATCTTTGTCTATCAATTCTAATATTTAAGTCTTCTCAGGGTTGGCTTTGTTGACTGCCTTTCCCTTGAGAGTGACTTGGGTCTCCCTTATCTTCTGTATGTGGATTGATTTGAGGCTGCAGCTTGGATATTTTGAATATTAAGTCATGAAACTCCAAGTCCTTTTTAAATCAAGAAAGTTTGAACTTTTTTTTTTTTTTTTAACCAGGCAGACAACCTGGTTAGGTTCAGACTGCACAACATGGTCTGCTTTCTATGATCTGTGATTCCTATGTCCATTTAGATTTGAAAGCGTTGATAGTGCTCTTCTGATCCGCCCTGACTGTATACTGCTCAGCTGCCAGTCTGAAACCTGGGCGGTGGTCTACCCTATAGCTCTGCTTTCAGAGTCTTCATGGTGCTGATTCTAGCCGTTTTCCACATGCTCAGCTCACATGTAAGCCAGCAACACTGCATGCAGTGGTAAAGGAGCGATTTCTCCGGCTCCTTCCTCATGATTTCTCATCCTACCCTGTAGCCTCTGGTTCCCAGGGTGTCCCCTTAGTAGTGTTCTGGCTGGAAAGCTGGGGCTTTAGCTTGGCCATGGGGTCAGCTGTGGTGGTGAGAAGGCAGTCTGCCTCTTTGCTGGGACTAGGCTGGTATAGCGCGGGTAGGGTCAGGTGAGCATTTTAGCTACCAGGGGTAAGTGTGTGTGTGTGTGGAAGAGTAACCAGTGTTTGCTGTTGTTTGCCTGAAGAAGGACTGGTAAAGTCAAAAGGGTTTGGTCCCACCGGGTCCTCCCTTTCCAGATGCTCTGGCTTTCCTTGAGGCTTTTTTCCCCCACTTGGACTCACTGGCAGTTCCAGGATTCGGGCTGTTTTAATATCTGGGTCAGGATATATAAGAGGCAAAAAGAGGACCCCCCCCCCCCAAAAAAAAACCTCAGAAATCACTGCCAGCTTATCTTCTTGAGTCCAGTGATCCTTACCCACTGTGCCTGTTCTCATCCACCTGTCAGAGCCTTCTGGTAGTTAAATTATGTATGATTTTTGTCTAGGGTTCTTAGCTGCAGTTAATAGGAGAGGTGAAGTTGAATGTACTTATTTGACCTTGCTTGGAGCCAAAAAAGTGAATATAAAATTTTCTGAATGAATGGGAAAAAGGAAAAAATCCTGTCTCATTTTTGGAACTGCCTATTTTCCATTCCCAGATTCATATATACCTAAAAATGTTAGCCTTCTTGTCACTTAAGAAATAAAAAATATTTTTATAATCAATTGAGGTTCCAGAGAGATGAACATTGGCTTTCATTTAAATGATTACTATTACACTGCCAGCATTGCCACCACTCTTCTCACATGGCTGAGTGGCCTGGAATGAAAGGTACACACATGACACTCTATCTTGGGCTCAAATGCTCTCTGGTGGTGTACCTCCAAAAAGGTTTGTAGTAACTCAGGGCTCCATCCATAAAACAAGCAACTGGGACTAGGGCATCTCTAAGTTCTTCTCTAGCCTTCACTTTCCAATGCCCAACCCTTGGTAAGCCTGGTGTTACCACCTCCTCCTCCCTCCAGCCCAGGACACACTCTGCTCCTTTCCTTCTGTTGACATCCACCCCAAGAGCTGCAAGGTTTTCCCTCTACTCCAACTCTCTGTATCCACCATCCTGTGTCCACAGTGCGATCCTTAATTCTCTCTTCTTTAAACTACAAGCTTTGGCCTTTCTTTTGTGAGGAATCTTGACTTAGTTTTCCTCAGTCTTAGTAATGACAAAAGGGGGTTTAGTCTAAGCAGTCTTGTGCAATTGCACCCACAACTCATGGATCAAGACTGCCATGAGGCTGACTGTCAAAGACCATGCTCTCGAAGCTTTACACTTTATAGAACTTTGCAGAACACTTTGGTTGATTTCTCCTGACACACTTGTCAGAGAACAATCTGGAGTCAATAGAGGCATCAATAGGTTCCTGGGGGTTGCTAAGCCATTACTTGGCCAGACTGCATGCTTCTTGGCCTCCCGCCCAGTGGTTCTCAACTGTGGGGTTTTGACACATTAGTGTTCTGGAGACAGTTACAGTTTTTCTGGCTAGTTACTTGTTACTATCCATGTTTTAAAAACTCATGTTTGAGAAAAGGTTTCCTTTTTACAGTAGCTATCCCTTATTTGTGGTTTTGCCTTCCATGGTTTGTTACCCATGGTCAGCTGTGGTGTAGAAACAGATGATCCTCCTTCTAATATATTGTCAGAAGGTCAATAGTAGCCTAGTGTTATGTCACAATGCCTACATCCTTCACCTCTCTTCATCTCACATCATCACAGGAAGAAGGATGAGTACAGTACAAAAAGATATTTTGAAAGAGATTGATGAAAACCACATTCATATACTTTGAATTATAGTATAATTGTTCTATTTCATTAGCTATTATTAATCTCTCAATGTACCTAAATTATGGCTTTTATCCTAGATACGTATGTGTAGGAAAAGGCATAAAACAAACAGAGTTTGGTACTCTGCACTGTTTCAAGCACCCGCTAAGGGTCTTTAACACATGCCTCACAGATAAGTGGGAGCTATCTATTTCTTAATCTGGTATTTATGATCAAGTATGAACCAGATCATCCACACCAGCCTGAATGAGTATTTCGTTGAGTATTAACCCCACAGGTTGGAAGTATGATTTATTTGAAAATACAATGCCTCCATGGTCATATAAGTTTTAGAAATATTGGGCTAAGCAATGTTGATCTTTCTGGTAGGACTTGACCTTGTATATGGTTACTTTGTTTTATGACTGTCCAGAGGTGCTGGGTAGTGTACAACTACTTTGAAAATTTATCTGAACACAGTACTTTTTGAAAGCATGACCTTGAAGGATTTGTGTTCAGGGGAACTCCCTTTAGCAAATCGTGGTCTCCGCTGTTGCTCCTTCTCATTAGCAGGATACAGCAGGGAATCCTAACTCCAGAGTTAAGTTACTAAAGGTCATTGCTGCTTTTTCATGTAAGCTCTACTTCTCTGGTTCCCCATCCAGAGATTCACACAAAGAGCCTTTTGTCCAAGGCTTTTTGTTACAGTTGAGATAAAGACCAAATTCTTAATATAACCTACAGCATGGCAGCTTTGTGTTCTACCACTCTCGCCCTCTACCTCCATACTCTGGCCAAACTATTTTTTTTTTAATTTTTAAAAACTTAAACCCTTCTACTCCAAACCCTTTGCCACTATATTTCTCTTTGCCTAAAACCACTTTTAACCCCCAAACTTGATTTGTTCAATCCCTTGTTATTCTTTAGATATCAGCTCCAACATTATTTCCAGAAAGGCAGCTCTGAATGCCTTCCATGCCCCTCCCCCTTTTCACTTTCCCTCTTTAGATCAGGTCCTATTATAACACGTTTTCATAGAATGGTGACCTCTTCCTTCAAAGTACATATATCAGTTTTAATAATAGACTCATTTATGTGTTTGTTTAATGGCAGTCCTCTCCTCTACCCCTGCACTGGTCTGAGAGTTCCATGAAAACAGGGACCATGTTAATAGTCATCATCATGTATGCAGTGTTTGCTGAATGTGAACAAATGGTATCTGTTGGTTCCTGAGTGAGTAATTCAAAGTCAATGAAGAACCTCGTAGGCTTTAAAGCAGTCCAGTAACTCCACTCTGAATGGTCACAGGACTCACAATGAAGTAGACTGGAGCCCCGTGTCATGTATATGCCATTGATGATCTTGCAGATTTTCTTGTTGATCCTAAGTAATGTATTCTTCTGTCTCCTTCAGACACATTTTTGTTATGCCATAAGAGATTTCTCACTTGGCTTTGTTAATATTTATTGGCAGTAAGGAGCATGGAGCAATTGACCCACATAGCAAACATGGTTACCCGGGGACCCTTTCTTCCAGGACTCTGATATCAGAAAGTACATAGCAGAGGGGGTCTAGAAAACCTACGTGGAGGCCTCAGCTAGTAATCTGGAAAAGTCACTTTAGGAGCATTCCCTAGAAATTCCTCTTCATTCTTTGGTCAGTTGGTCCCTAGAGAACGTCTCAGTTATTTATCAAAGACTGACCAGGTGCTTCTAGGTGTTAGTGATATGAACATTAAAAAGACACGGTCCCTTAGAGACACGGTAGACCGTTAGAAGAAGGAAATGCACATAGACTGAATTGCCTTTCTGGTTCTTTCTGGGTGTCCTATTCGTGTATTTTGGCTGCTCTGCAAATCTTCCAGAATTATAATAACTAACCCTTAAATAACACCAGATAGGTCATAGACAATTGGATTGTTCACAAGTATTCTGCTTCTCCTTCCTGCAGGAATGTGGTAGGCTCACAATTCCTTGCCCACCTGCTTCAGCCAGTGAAATGTGTGACGTATCTGAGAAGAAACTTAAGACCACTGCACATTCTATCATATCTCTTTCCCTTGCCAAAGCAATTGACAGTTCTTTTTTTTTTTTTTTAGATTTTATTTATTTATTTGACAGAGATCACAAGTAGGCAGAGAGGCAGGCAGAGAGAGAGAGGGGGAAGCAGGCTCCCCGCTGAACAGAGAGCCCGATCTGGGGCTCGATCCCAGGACCCTGGGATCATGACCTGAGCTGAAGGCAGAGGCTTTAACCCATTGAGCCACCCAGGCACCCTGCAATTGACAGTTCTAATAGTGGAAGCTCTATCTACCTAGATCTTGCAATGAGGAAACACAGAACAGAACCTGAGCAGCAGAAACGTTATGGGGTTCAATGGGCATTTCTCGGTGTTGAGTAAAGAAAGCCATTATAAGGTATCCTAAGTGTTCTCCCCTGGAGTTATGGATCTCTGTGCAAGGGCTCAGAGATACTCCATTCCAGAACTTATCCATGGAATTGCTTGCCTTGTGTTACTTGGCCTGCTATACATGGAGAATACAACTTTTTTGTTAAGACACTAGTATTTGGGAGTTTCCAGTTACTATACTATAATGTAGCCCATTCTGACTTACATTATTTCCCAGTCTCTGTTTTAAGCAACTTAGGTATAATGAGTCATTTAATTTCTATAAGTCTGCTACAGAGAGATTACTTTTATCCCTATTCTAGAAATGTGGAAATCAAGGCCCAAAGAGATTAGGTGACAAATGGAGAATGTGATATAGCTGGGATTCAAACCTAGGGAGTTTGACTTCAAAGTTCATGATCTTAACCATTGTACCATAGTGCCTCTTGATAACCCTGTGGCCTCTATCTTCTGCTGTCTCCCTGCTCCCTTGGACCTGACCTAGAGGCTAGGTCTATACTCCTAAAATTTTGAACTCCAGGCCCAAGTTTGTCTGAGAAGGAGATCACCAACCAATTCTTAGAGAAAGCCCATGTACAGCAATACTATTACCTTTTAATTATTTTCTCTGCTCCTATTTGAACACCTGGACTTTGAACACACCATCTAAGATATCCTAAACATCTGAATTCCAGATGACCATATTTGGGAGATCCTAACCTATAATTTAATCTGTGGTACATAGCAATGTCTCATTCATCAATAGTCAGTCACTAACAATTAGAAATAAACATATCAGAGTGTAGGAGAGAAATGAGGCAGTATTTTTGGACTCAGAGTCATAGATTTAGATCAATGATAATTCCTTTCTCATGAAACTCATTCTTGATCCATACATGGCCCTGTTTTCAAATATATGAAATGCATGTTTTCAAATATATGAAACTGATTCATTTTTTTTTTAAAGAAGTAAAATGCACATAGCCCTCTACTAATGTGGGAACAAAACTGTGGGTGTTAGTCGCAATAGCTTCTATTCTCCTCTTGTTCCCTGTCCTTCTGCAGCTCCTCCCACTATCCTGATTCCTATGTATGTCATTGCCCTGCTGTTTTTAACACGTAGTTTTGTTTTGGCATTTTTATTTTTGTATTGTTAAATACAATATCTTTATATTAAAGGATATTCTCTTGAGTGCAGTCTTCTTGGTTTTATTTCTCACTCAATCTTATATTGCTAAGGCATCCGTGATGACCATGACAATGCGAGTGTACTTGACCAAGGGCCCTCTTCTGCACTCTCTTGTTGTGAACACTGCTGAGCTGCACCAAGACCACACCTCCCACTGCTTCCTGGGACTTTGCTCCCAGCTGGTGACTGAGTGTGGCTGAGACACTGAAGCAGCCGCAGTCCTGGGAGACACCGGGCTCCTCTGACAGCTGACACTTGCTCAAAGACACTTAGGTGACCTTGCCAAATCATCTGTAGACCTAGCACAGTCTACATCCCTTCTATCCTGCCCTCCTTCCCTCCTCCTTCCCTTGGGATCAGACTTGCATCTCAAGCTGTGGCTTTCCCAGCCTTCCTCCCATTTTCTCCCACAAGCATTTCTCTTGAGAAAATCTTTCCACAGTTAATCCTGCCTTGGCATCTTTCCTCAGAGGACCTGGCCAAACACAGCGTTCACGCTCTTGCATATAACTGAAATTTACTGCTTCCACTGTTGTATAGTGTTCAATTATATGAATATACCGAGAGAATAGGTAAATATATTGCAGTATATTCAAATAATCACATATTTTGGTTGTTTCCAGATTTCCAGATTCCATTTTTGAAGAATCTGCTATGAACATCCTTTATATGTTCAGTAATTTGCATATATGTCTAGAAATTTCTGGGTCATGGGGTAGGTGCCCGGCTAACATTTAAGATAATGCCAAACTGCTCTCTGAAGAGTTTGTACACATTTACACTCCTACCAGTAAAGTAAAGAAGATCCCCTGAATTCATAGCCTCTCCCATATTTAGTATGTTGGAATTCTTAATTTTTGCAACTTAAGTGGATACAAAATATCCTTGTGGGTGTGATTGGCATTTCCCGCAAGCTGAACAACTTTCGATGTTATTTCCTTTTCTGTAAACTGCCTGTTTATGTCTTTGCCATTTTGGGAAGCTGGGGGTGGGGTGTTTTCTGACTGAACTAAAGGAGCTCTTTATGTGCCCCTGATAATTATCTGAATAATCCATTGCTGGTTACATGTGTCGAAAATATGTCTTCCCATTTGAATTTGTGAGTTGTGTTTCACATTCTTTAAGGTGTCTGTTGATGAGCAGAAATTCTTAATTTTAATAAAACTTACAGGTTTTAATCTCATAGTTAACATTTCTATTTTAAAACTTTCTCCCTACCCTAAGATTAGAAATATATTCCCTGTATTTTCCTCCTAAAAAGAAAAGAAAGTTATTGCTTTGACCATTTAAGTCCTCGAATTATAAGAGTTATTTTATGTATGGTACAAATTTAGAACTAATTTCACTTTTTTCCCCACAATGTGGAAATCCTTTTTTCCCCCCTCAGGTTAATTTATTACATGGCCTTTTTTCCCTGATGACCTTCCATGCCTGGTCTTCCAAATATCAAAGTTCTACATATGGAACGGTCTGTTCTTTTTTTAATTTAAATTCAATTAATTAACATATAATGTATTATTGGTTTCAGAGGTAGAGTTCAGTGATTCATAGGTCTTATATGATACCCAGTGCTCATTACATCACAGGCCCTCCTTAATCTCCATCACCCTGTTACCCCATCCTCTACCAACTCCCCTCCAGCAACCTTCAGTTTGTTTCCTATGATTAAGAGTCTTTTATGGTTTGTCTCCCTCTCTGATTTCGTCTTGTTTTATTTGTTCCTCTCAAGGATCTGTTTCTGAGGTCGCTATTGTGTTAGTTTGTCTCCACTAGAAACACAGAATCTTAATACAGCTTCTTAAAAACTCAATCTCTGGTACTCTAAGTCTCTCTTCCTTATTCTTTGAAACTTCATGGCTAATCATGATTCTTTTATTCTTCCAAAACCAAATCCTGTAATCTTTAAAAGTTATTATTTTTTAAATCAGTTTTTCAATCTCTATGAAATAATGTTGAAGTTTTAATTAGAATTGCCTTGAATCTCTTGGCTCGTTTTGTGAAAAAAGACATCTCCGTTGTTGAGACTTCCAACCCAGAGGCATGTTCTGTCTCTCCATTTATTGAGGTCTACCTTATTTCTCATGGAGATAGTGCAGATATTTTGTTCAATTTACCAGAATACTGTTTCTAATACAGAAGTCAACTGCATTCACAGACAATAACAATCATAGACTAGAAAATGAATGGAAAAGAAGATACCATTTACAGCAAGCACCACAGCACACACCACACCAGGTACTCAGCGGTAAATTGAGCCGTGTGTTAACTGCGGTACACCCCACTCAGCCTGGTTTTTGATGAGCAGGGAAATGCTTTCACTTATGAACCTGATCTGCCCTACACCCCAAAACCACACAGCAGAGGATATACACAATCATGTAAGACTTAAATCCTTGGGGTGCCTGGGTGGCTCAGTGGGTTAAAACCTCTGCCTTCGGCTCAGGTCATGATCCCAGAGTCATGGGATGGAGCCCCGCATTGGGCTCTCTGCTCAGCAGGGAGCCTGCTTCCCCCTCTGTCTCTCTGACTGCCTCTCTGCCTACTTGTGATCTGTGTCTGTCAAATAAATAAATAAAATCTTTAAAAAAAGACTTAAATCCTCACATTGTCATAAGCCAACATATAGTAGATACATCATCAGTCCTTGGACACGCATAACAAAACAATTTCACAGTGCCTCGGGAATTAAGCTGGGGAGATGCCACCATGCCTACTTTATAATGAAGAAAGCAAAACCCAGAGAAAGTGACTGGTCCAGGGTCACTGTGCAATTGAGAAGTGGGAGCTCCAGCTCGCTCCATGGAGACTGGGGTTCTCTTGACCTCTCTACAGATGGTCCCCTTTAGGTTCTACTTCCCAAAGCTGCCAGAGAAAGACACAGCCTCGTCAGTGCCTTTTCAGATGATCTGCTCTAGAAGGGGTTTAATTTCCTAAGAAGGCAGAGAAGCACTGAGCAGTGCAAATAGCTCTGATCATCACAGTCCAGATAATCACTGGCTCTCACCTTCTCTTCCTAAGTTTAAATTCACATTCCTGCTGAAGAGGCAGAATTCAGTCTGGCTCTTCTCCAAGCCAGAGCTCTTTTCACTGTATATTGAAAGGAGAGAATCCTATAGGAATGCTATTAGGACCTTATGACACTGGGGGGAAATCTGGAAGAGTACTTCTTGTCCTGGAGTGATCCTAAGTGCTCTGGATATGTGAGCGAAGGGCTCCCCTTTCCTCCATCGTTGGACCGCCCATACTCCCATAGTAAGAACCAGACTTCCTTCTGCATAACCATGCCAGTGTAAAATCAGTTTCTGAGGTGGGCTAGAGTCCTCAACCTGAAACTCTAGCATGCTCTTGAGGCAGGATTCGATAAATATGTGTATTTTCTTCCAGTATTTTTCAATGTGTGTATTTTGTTTTATTACATAGTGAAATCATGATGTATAAAATTTTATATCCTTTCTAATTAACATATTTGGGGCATCTTTGAGGTTTCCAAATTTTTTTTATTTTTATAATTTTTATTTTGTATTTTTTTATTGAAGTATAATAGACACACAATGTTATATCAGTGTCAGGTATACAACATAGTGATTTGACAATTTTATACATTATGCTATGCTTGCCACAAATTAACTACCATGTGTCACCATACAACATTATTATAATACCATTGACTACATTCTCCAACCTGTACCCTTTATCCTGGTGATTTATTCATTCTGTGGCTGGAAACATGTACCTCCCACTTCCCTTCACCCATTTTGCCCATGCCTCCCACCCCTTTCCCTCTGGGAACTATCAATTTGTTCTCCATATTTATTGAGTCTCTTTCTGCTTTTTGTTTACTTGTTTTGTTTCTTGGATCCCACATATAAATAAAAGGATATAACATTTGTCTTTCTTTGACTTCTTTCATTTAGCATAAATACCCTCTAGGCCCATCCATGTTGTCCCAAATGGCAAGATCTCTTTCTTTTTTATGACTGACTAATACTCCATGGTGTGTATATACCACATTTTCTTTATTTGTTCATCTATTGGTTGATACTTGGGTTGTTTCCATATCTTGGCTATTGTAAATAATGCTGCAGTAAACATTGAAGTGCACATATCTTTTTGACTTAGTGTTTTAGTTATCTTTGTGTAAATACCCAATAGTGAAATCACTGTGTCCTAGGTATTTCTATTCTTAATTTTTTGAGGAGACTCCATACTGTTTTCCACAGTAGCTACACTAATTTATATTCCTACCTTCAGTGCACAAGAGTTCCTTTTTCTCCACATCCTAACCAACACTTATTATTTCTTGCCTTGTTGATTCTAGCCATTCTGCTAGGCATAAGGTGTATCTCACTGTGGCTTTGATTTACATTTCCCTGATGATCAGTAATGTTGAAAGTCTTCGAACGTCTTTTTATGTGTCTGTTGGCCATCTGTATTTCTTTGGGAAATGTCTATTTAAATCCTCTACCCATTTTTTTTTAAGATTTTATTTATTTATTTGACAGACAGAGATCACAAGTAGGCAGAGGTGGGGGGAAAGCAGGCTCCCCGCTGAGCAAATAGCCCTATGCAGGGCTCGATCCCAGGACCCTGAGATCATGACCTGAGCCAAAGGCAGAGGCTTAACTCACTGAGCCACTCAGGTGCCCCTCCTCTGCCCATTTTTAATTGGATTTATTGTTTGGGTGTTGAGTTATGTAAGTTCTTTATACATTTTGGAAATTAACCCCTTATTGGATATGTCATTCAAGAATGTCTCCTTCCATCCAGTAGGTTGCCCTTTCATTTTGTTGATGGTTTCCTTTGCTGTGCAAAATCTTGCCTTTTCTGTGGGGGGTGGTGGTGGTGGTAATCCCTATAGTATTTTTTAAATATTTTAAAATACTTTAAAACTGACTTTTAAAAGCCTGCAAAATATTCCATTATTTTGCTCTACAACAGTTTATTCAGGCAATTACACATCCTTACTTATTTAGGTAGTTTTCCTTTTTTGTTAAAATCTTTGTTTATAAAATGTGTTTGCCCTTCTGATTGTTTAGGATAGATTCATACATGCGGAATTCTTAAGGGAGAAGACCATTTTTAAGATTTTTTGATACAAGACTGCCTAACTGCTCTCCAGAAAGACTGCACTAATTTATACTCCCTCCACAGTGGGGGAAAAAGTGCTGATCTTACCAGATTTTGAGTGTTGTCATTTTTCAAACACTTTGTTATTTCAATCGATTTAAAAATGGTATCTCAAGGTTATTTTATTTGTTTGAGTACTCCTGAGGTGAACCTTTGTTTTTCTAAGTCAATCATTTATATTGTCCTTTGCCTACTTTTTTTATTTTTTATTTTTTTATTGTAATGACAGTGCTTTCTTCCCTTCTTTAGTTATTAAGGATATAAATCCTTTTTTTGAAATATTTGCAGCAAATGCTTTCTGCCAGACTGCTGTAAGGCTTTTAAAAATTGTAATGACTTTTTGATGCACTTAAGTTTTGTATTTTCATTAAGGAATCTACTGTTTTGTTCTAACTCCCCCTCTTAGTTATCTGTACAGGAAATCCTTTCCCATCCAGAACTCTGACAAATATTCATCTCAATATTTTCATATTTCAGTTCCATTTAAAATTCCCTTCTATCCATCTGGATTTATTTTGATATATGTTATGTGAGGCAATAAATTTTCTCTTTGTTTGCAAATAACCAGATTTTTTAAACAGATTAGCATAGATTGAATCTTGATGTTAAATTGGATGAAAAAAGGCAGGGAAGAGGGAGCAATAGGAAGATTTGGTGCTAGAGGGATTCATGCGGGGGGTGGTGTTGAGGATGCTAATGAATTGTTGGGTAAGCACCAGGAAAGGAAAAGAGGAAAGACAAGTATTTGACAGTTACTGAGTGGATTCTAGATTGTTCCTCCTTTTCTCCTTCCCCCCATTTTGGGCTTTCCCTATAACACAATGAACTGTCCGAGGTTCAAGTAGTCAAAAGTCAGGGCAGACCCCAAATTGTTTCCCCGTGTTAAGACCTCAGTCAGCTACTGGAAAGTGAGATTCTCTTAGAGCATGTTGACAAGGATGCCAGGGAGGGTAGAGAAGTTTAATTCTCATGTAGATCTCAGCTGGAAGACTTGTCCACAATCAAGCAATTTGTGCACCTCCCATATCCTCCCCTAAAATTCTGTGCTTGTCTTTAGCATTACGCTTACAACATGACGTAATTTTTCTTCATGTGTTTTCTTCCCCCTTTTCCTGCTTCCAGGGTTTTTTTTAAAGTATTTGTTTATGGAGGTATAATAACAGAAAAGTGCATAGACCTTAAATGTACAGTTCAATGAATTTTGATAAATGTAAAACCCATTTAACTAACACCCCAAATAAGCCATGAATCATTGCCTTTACTCTAGAAAATTCCTTTGTGCCCCTTTCTAGTTCTCACCCCCTCCATCGAGAGGTAACCACTATTCTGATTTCTAGCCCCACAGACTAGTTTTGCATGTTTGGGGACTTCATATTAACTTTTAAGTAGTACTCCTCTGCATCTGGCTTATTTCAGTCTACTACACAATATTTCTGAGGTTCATTTATGTTGTTTCAAGTATCTATAATATGTCTCTTTCATTACTGAGAAGATCAGCACCATTTGTTGAAGAGCCTGTCCCTGCCCCATTGATTTGCCTTGGCACCTCTGGCAAAGATCATTAGATAGTAATTGCGGGGTTTTTTCCTGCCCCATTGATCTATTTGTCTGTCTTTATACCAATAACTTACTGTCTCAGAAATTGACAAGTTATACTAACATTTACATGGAAACATAAAAAAACAAAATAGTCTTTTAAAAATACCATAAAGCTTTACAGTGACACTTAAAATCAGGTTGTGTAAATCCTCCAACTATTTTATTTTTATCAACTCATCAATTTCTACAAAAACCTTCCTGGGTATTTGACAAGAATTGCATTTAATCTCTAGATCAGTTTTGTGAGAAGCACCGTCTTTACAATATTGGTTATACTGCCCCGTGAGTATCGTCTATCCCTCTCCATTTATTAGTCTGTCTTAATTTCTCTCAATAATATTTTATAGTTTTAAGTGTAGAAGTCTTAAACATCTTTTTTAAAAGTGATTTGTAAGTATTTCATGATATTGATTCTATTGTAAATGCCTTTGACTTTTAATTTTCTTTTCCAATTGTTTATTGATAATACATAGAAATATAATTACATTTTCTATATTGACCTTGTATCCTTAAACTTTGCTGAATTTTTTTTTAAACCTTGCTGAATTATTAGATTAAGTAGGGTTTGGGAATAGATTCCTTTGAATTTATGCAAAATCCTGTCTTTGTAAATAAAGATAATTTTATCTTATTTAAACTTTGTCTTTCCAAGTCTTCATGACTTTTCTTTTTTCTGTTCTTTAGTTATTAAGGATATAAATCCTTTTTCTGAAATATTTGCAGATTCTAATGGAATTAGATTCTAATGGAAAGAAGTCATATACAGTGTTGTCTAGTAATAGTGAGAGTAGATATCCCCTACCTTGTTTCTGACCTTAGAGGGAAAGGGCTCCATATTTTACCATCCACTGGGGTGTTAGGTATAGGATTTTATAGATGTCTTTTATCACATTCAGGAAGTTCTTTTCTATTCCTAATTTGCCTAAAGGTTTTATCATGAAATGTTGCTGAAGTTTGTCAAATTCTTTTCCTGGATCTGCTGAAATGTTCATAGGATTTCTCTCCTTTATTTTTTTTAATGGGATGGGTTACATAGTTTTCTCACTTTAACTGACTTTGCATTTATTTGTGAATAAACCTCATTTGACCATGATATGTTACCCCTTTTCTGTATTGATGGGTTTGATGGGCTAATGTTTTTCTGAGGAATTTTGCATCTCTGTTCATGAGGAATAGCGGTTGTAATTTTCTTGTAGTGCATTTGTCAGATTTTGGTATTAGGAAGAGAAAGGGTCAAGAGGTAACCCCACCTCCTTTGTTTGTTTGTTTCTTTCTTTTTTTTTAAGATTTTATTTATTTATTTGACAGACAGATCACAAGTAGGCAGAGAGACAGGCAGAGAGAGAGGAGGAAGCAGGCTCCCCGCTGAGCAGAGAGCCCGATGCGGGGCTCGATCCCAGGACCCTGGGATAATGACCTGAGCCGAAGGCAGAGGTTTTAACCCACTGAGCCACTCAGGTGCCCCCCTCCTTTGTTTCTGTAAGAGATTAAGATTTGTATTATTTCTTTCTTAAGTGTTTGATAGAATTCACCGTGAGCACTATCTGAGCCAGGAGTGTTCTTTGTGGGGAAAAAAAATTTAAGAGTAAATTCAGTTTCTTTAACAGGTTTCAAGACATTTATTTCTTCTTGTGTCTGCTTTGAAAAATTGTACTTTTCAAGGGACTCTTCATTTCATTCACATTGTCAAATTGTTGACATAAAGTTGTCCATAAGATCCCCTTATTATTCTTTTAAGATCTTTATGATTTGAGGGAATATCTTTCATTTCATTCTTCATATTCATCATTTGCATGTTCTCTTTATTTTTTTCCTTGTTCGGTTTAACTAGGAATTTATCCATATTATTGATCTCGAAAAATTCTTTTTTAGGGGAAGGCTGTTTATTTTCTCCATCGTTTGTTTTCTATTTCATGGACTTTATTATAATTCTTTCTTCTATTTACTTTGTTTTTTAGCTTCTTAAGGTAGAAGCTTAGATCACTGATCTTAGACCTTATTTATTTTCTTTTTTAAAGGAACTAGAAGTTTACTGAATATATTGCAAAGGGGTGGTGCACAGGACAGCAGAGGAGATGCTGTCTGCTAGACCTTTTTCTGTTTTCTAGTAGAAGCACTTAAAATTCTGAATTTTACTCTTGGCATTACCTGAGTTGAAGCCCAGAAATTTAGATTTTATGTGCTTTTATTATCTTTCAGTTAAAAATATTATCTAATTTTCCTTGAGATTCTTTTCTTTAGAAGAGTATATCTAAATATTCTAACATTTTTGAGATCTCTTTTTGTTACTGGTTTATAAGTAAATTCCCATATGGCCAGAAAATATATTCTTTATGATTTTTATGTTATCCAAATTTTTCTTGGTGTTACTATGGGTATGAAAATTTGTTGCAATCCTTTCCACGCTAACCTGAAACAGAATTCTCTCCCTACTTAACTTAGTTTCTTGAAAGCAGGAGTTCCATTTTAGTGTTTTTACATGGCAATGCTTGCCACCAAACAGAAATTCAATAAATATAAGAATTAATAATGTTGAAGATGAGAGGGTGGAGTTATGACCAAAACATGGATTTACCATCAAGTAACTCACAGGATATTATATAAACACATGGTTTCATACAGTTTTTAAAAGAACTTAGGATGACAGAAAGATGGGTATGAATTCTAGAAATCTGAATATGGTGGAAATTGATCTCAAAATACAGTAATACAGTAATTATAATTTTCATTGTACTTTGCAGTTGATAGTTTAGATATATTTTTCTCATAGAAGGGAAGGCATAATCTAGAATGATGCATGTGGTTTCTAGAGAACTTGCTGTTGAGCTCAGAAATTAAGTGGACATGGGGTGCCTGCGTGGCTCAGTGGGTTAAAGCCTCTGCCTTCGGCTCAGGTCATGATCCCAGGGTTCTGGGATCGAGCCCCACATCGGGCTCTCTGCTTGGCAGGGAGCCTGCTTCCCTTCCTCTCTCTCTGCCTGCTTGTGATCTCTGTCTGTCAAATAAATAAAATCTTTATAAAAAAATAAATAAATAAAAATAAAACTTAAAAAAAAGAAATTAAGTGGACATAAAAGAAGAGAGTGATACATAACCAAGAGCAAATAGAATTACAAGAATCTGTTAATGCGCCTCCCCACTCCACATACACACTTTCTCTTTAAAACAAATAAATTTGTAAAAAATTGACTCTGTTAAGAAAATGGATACTAGCAAGAAATGTAAAGTATGAAAAGCTGGTGCCGATGAGACTGATAATGGTGCCAACATTTAATGAGCATTTACTTTATAATAGGCATGATGCTGAATGGCAGATGCTCCCAACAGCCCTATCTTATGATACCCACTTTACAGATGAGGAGACTGAGACAGGAAACTGACTTGCCCCAGGTCATATGGTTAAAAAATGAAGAAGCCAAGATTTGACCCCAAACACTGTGACCTTAATGAGATTTGTGAAAAAGTTCTGAGGGGCTGTTACTTCTTACTACCTGGGACTTGTCATAAATGGGGACCTTGGCTGTCCAGGTAGGGGATAGGATTTTGCATACAGACATAGTCTGTATTTCCAAAAGTAGAGTCAGCAAGGGGTTTTCAGCATAAATGGAGTATTGTCAAAAGCCAGCGGGGGGGGGGGGGGGGGGGTAGGAGTAGAGGGTCTATGAAGGGCAAGTAGAAAACTAAGGTTTGAGACAGACCTAGCATAGGCTGAGAGGGGATAGACAAGGGACTGGTGACAAGAGTAGAACTAAATAGGGACAAGAGCAAGGCAGAAACCAGAAAGTAAGAGTGGACTACCACTATTCAACCCCACATGCCCCAGGCACTGTACATGGCACTTTTAAAGCCATTATATCATATGATCTTCACAGCCATCATGGGAGGTAATTATTAGGGTTCCTCTCTCTTACAGACTGGCCCCAGGCCACATATATGGTGTGTGTTGACATTTAATAGAATTCTAAGATCTTAAACACTTTCTTTGCAGTGGTAGTGGAGGTTTTGGACCAGAATCTGAGGGTGGGAGATGGAGACAGGCTACAGTTAGGAACCCAGATACTGGGACAGACCCCCCGACCCCATAGTAAGCTACTGTCATTGCAAACTGGCTTGCGGGGAGACATCTAGCTTTTTGTTGATACCGCTCCCAGGGCTGCTAAGAGACACCCAGACTCTTCAAACAAAGAAAAGTTTTTAGTTAATGTTTGGCAAAGGACAAAAACAAGCCCACTGCTTGATCAATATTGTTATTGGCACAGTATGGGAGCAAATGATGAAACAGACCCGTTTAGCACTTCTATTTCCATATTCCCTTTTTGGGAAAGTAACTTCAAGTTGGAAGAGTAAGGTTTCCACAGATGTTGGTGACAAAACATGGAAGCCCAGGCAAGAAAGAAGGTTCTGAAGGCCCCCTTGGGGTCCTAGGGCCTGGCCAGGAGGTTCCTCAAAGCAGAGGGGCTGAGACTTTGAGGAAAGGTACTAGAAGCCCAGCCACAGGAAAATTGTGATTTATTTTATGTATTTTTTTTTTTAAGGGAGAGAGAGAGTGAGAGAATGCACGTGAGCATGAGTGGGGAGAGGGGCAGGGGGAGAAGGAGAGAGAGAGTCTTAAGCAGGATCCACACCAAGCACAGAACCCTGACATGGAACTCAATCTCATGACCCTGAGATCATGACCTCAGCCAAAATCAAGAGTTGGATGCTTAACCAACTGAGCCACCCAGGTGCCCCTGTGATCCTTTAAAAAAAAAAAAAAAAAAAAAAGGACAGACAGTTTAGATGATCTTTGGTCAGATGAACTGGAGATGGTCTCCAGGTGAGAGGCAAGGAGTCAGTGCATTTTCCCAGACTTAGCACATTTCCAAGAGTTGCTAGACTGGTTTTTAGGGTTTGGTTTTTGTGCAAATAGAGTGCATTGGGGCTGTAGCAGTAGGTTTGGCAGATAAAGTTCCTGTCCTTGAAGATAAGATGCACCTCTGGGCAGGAGCTAAAGGTAGCCAGGTCAGGTAGATGAGTACCTGATTGAATGTAGAGTACTAATTAATAGATTGATGACGATCTGGAAAAAGGATCTTTCCCACCAGAGGTTTCTCGCCTCCGTCTTGCCTTGTTAACTATTTTTATTAATGACTTGGATGAAGACATTGATGGCCTGGTGATAAAATTTGTGGGTGACACAAAGCTGGAAGAGCTAGCTAATATGTTGGACGGCAGAATTGGGATGCAAAAAAGATTTGACAGACTGAAACAATGGACCAGATCTAATAAGATTATATTTAATGGGGATAAATGTAAAGTCCTGCACTTGGTTAAAATAAATAAGCAAATAAGATGGAATAAGCAGCAGATGTGCTTTGATGGTAGCCTATGGGAACATGATAGAGATGTTTCAGTTGGTTATTAGCTCAGAATGAAAGACTAGTGCACCGTAAACTTAGATTGTAACAGCGGGGTGGGTTGAAGATAATGGAGGCAGTAACCTTTCTTCTTCCAAAAGGATGGCTCACGTTTGCAGAGTGTTTGCTATCTGGTAAACATCTTTCTATGGATTCCCTCATCTAGGCTCACTGGCCTTTCGGGGCTACTGTTATCCCATTTTACAGATAAGGAAACCGAAGCTCAGGGAGATTGAGTAAGTAGTCCAAAATCACATACAAGAGCCAGGCTGTGAACACAGTACTCTGACTCCACTTGGGCTAAACCACGAGCTCCACCCTGTCTTTGGGCCCTTTAGTTTGTCCCTAGAGAACTGTGCTAGGTTTTGTAGATCAGCTCACCTTCTAAAAGTGACATCTCTAAGCAAACCTGAAATCAGAGCCATAAGAATGAGAAAGGACTGGGGCCAGGTCACGGTGGGAGGGATGCAGGGGAGAAGACAGCAGGTGTTAGAATCCCTGTCCTTGTATGTATAACAGGCTTAGATTGTTCCTTCCTGGGGTCCTGGAGGGCAGAGCCATGGCCAAGCAGGGGAAAATACAGAGGCATATTTAGACCCAGGCAAGCATGAACTTTCTAATAATTTGAGCACTCTGACAATGGACTGGTCCCATCTCATAGGGGAATGGCATTCGGGGGCATCCAGCACAGGCCAACTAGTCACTTGTCAGGACAAACCCTGGACCAGGCGACCTTTGAGTTCTCCCACGGAGGGCTTCTGTGTTTCTAGATAGGTCCTAACATCTGGGCCAGAGAGTCCAACATCTTCAGGCCCAGAGAAGCATCCCGGGGTTTTCAATTTATTGCATTTCAACAATGGACACTAATACCTTGTTCTCCTCCGGGGAGTTGCTTTATTTTTTTAAATATTTGTTCTCTGGGGATGTTTAAAGTAGGTGCTACTCTTTATTCACATAACAAAGCTGCCAGGCCACTGCCTCGGAGCCACTGTGGAAGGGTTTAAGAAGAAATAAGGAAACAAACAAACACATGACGTGTACTCTACTTCGTTGTGCTCTTTGTGCCTTCTCATTTACTGCCAGATCATCAGATAGCACTTTCTAATACCATCGGATTTTGTATATGCCTAACAGCCTCTCGCTCCATCTCTGCTATCCCAAAGTTGGCCCTCCTAAATTCTCTCTGTTCTGCAGCGGTCTAGTGAAAGAACTATCCCGTTAATAGTTAGAATTACAGTAGGAATGAGTGAATATGTTCAGAGCAAGGAACTGAGGGAGGCATTCAATGAGTAAACTACCCGATACACTGTCTCTGTAACACATGGACTGGGGTCCCTCAGTTTGATCAGAGCCTTCCCTTTCCCGCGCTTCCAAAAACCTAGAATATTTGCTATCTTTGTTCTGTGAAAAGGAGGATGTGTGGACTCGTGGCCCCATAGGTGTAATGTTTCTAAAGTATGGTCTCCCATATCAGGAGAAGACACAGTGGCCTGGCAGTGAGGCTGCCACCCTGTCCTGCACCAGCCAGCCGTCCCTCCGAGCAGCTCGCCAGCTCCCGCGTGCTGGGAGGGCAGCGCCCCAGCATAAGGAGACCCCATCCGGAACTGTAGGCAAATATGCTTGGGCCTGCCCTCCACGGTCTCCCGCTGTGGTTGTGTGTTCCTAGGGAGCCCACACCATCTTAATCATGCCTGCCAGGGAAGACATTCTCCTTTCTCTTTTTTTCCCCAAGACATATTTCCCCGGTATCGTTTAAACATATTAAATCACTGTTAGAACGCGGAGTGGGCATCATGTTAGCATAAGATCTAATCAGAGCGAGTCTGCTGGTCTCCAAAGGCTTTATTCTTTTTGTCTCTTTCCTCTGTTTTCTTGTTAGACTGAAGAGCCGTTTCTGACATCCTCATTTGTTCTATGGTGTAATAGCATGGGATCTTTCAGAGCTGTCGACATCTGCTCCACTCTAGAGAGCTGCAGAACCGAGCCAGTAAAGCAATAATAATTATGCCTGAATGGACTGCAAAGGATGTAAGAGATAAGAAGGGAGACAGGAAAAAAATGCATTCGATGCAGTGGCGTTCCAACCTGAAGTGTGTGTGTGTGTGTGTGTGTGTGTGTGTGAGTGTGTGAATGTACATGCACTGGGGCCATACATCTATACGTGCGCTGTGGACACAAATCATTTTCCTGAGAGCAGTGAACTGGGCATCGATCCAGCTCAGAGTTCACCAGTTTCCCAATCCTTGCTCCTTCCCCCAGAAGGCTACATGCAGTGTGGGTGCTGCTTCCTACATGGCAGTGGTATTTATAGGACACTGGGAAAAGGGGCCTTTTTCCTTCTGCCCCCACTTCTACACACAGTTGTGTCTTCCTCGCTGGACACTACTTGGGGATAAATTAGACTTGTTGGGAAGATGCTGTAAGTCTTCCTGGTTGTCAGATACTAGCTATTAAGCAGCAGGCCTGCTGGCCTTACCCTAATGTTAAAAAGAGCAACAGGTACCTATTGGGTGCTTAGAATTTGCTGGGCACTGGGGAAGCCCTTCATGTGCAGGATCATTCTTCCTTAAAGAACGCTACCAACTGGGGCACCTGGGTGGCTCAGTCTGTTAAGCATCCAACTCTTCATTTTGGCTCAGGTCAGGATCTCAGGGTTCGCAGGATTGAGCCCTGGGGGGAGCCCCACGTACTTGGTACGGAAACTGTTTGTCCTTCTTCCCCTGCTTCTCCCTCTTCCCCTGCTTCTCCCGGGCTCATGCTGTCTCTCTCTCTCAAATAAATACAATCTTTAAAAAAAAAAAAAAAAAAAAAACCTACAAGGTTAGTGTTACTATTGTCCCCCCATTTGCAGATGAAAAGTTTAGAGCATGGAGTGGTTCCACAGCTGACAATGAGGGGCTCCAAAAAAACTAACCCCAGGCCTCGATGACCCCAGCATCTGCATTCTTAGGTATAAGGCCATATTCCCAGAGGCCTTGCTCGTAAACTAAAAGAGACTGGATTTTTGCAGCTGTTGTTACACAAGAACAAAAGAACCCGTAGTATCATTTGTTTGTGATTCTTCCGCAGAGCAGTCAGGCTGCTCAGTGACACACTTGGTCAGTTCCTTGAATAACCAGTCAGTTTAACAAAGGGAATGGAAATCAAATAAATGCCTCAAACCAGAAAGCCCAGGTTTGGGGGGGATTTTCTTTGTTTGTTTTTTCCATTTGGTTAGTGGATTATTTTGCAGAATCCAGGAATCCTACCGAGGCCAGTGGATTAGGGCCCAAGGCCTGCAAGCCCTTCACCTAGTAGTCTCAGGGCCCTGCTTCATCCAGAAGCCATTGCACCTAGGGAGGACCAGCCCTCAGCAACAGCAGAAGTCAAAGGAGACTTATCAGTTGAGAACATATTCTTCCTGCTTGTGCCATCCACCTCGCTCGACCTTTTCCCCACCGTGGCCCCACTGCAAGTTCCCACTCTGGAACTTACACCCTAATCTCCTGACATCCTTTGCTTCTTCAGAAGCCTCCTTAGAAGGCCCAGGTGACTCATTTATGCTGAAGTGACCCCTCCCAGAAAGATTTATTTTAACTAGAGGAAATGCCTTAATTAGGCCAAAGGCTTCCATCTCCAGTAGTGGCCTCAGAGTCTTCCCATTCCCTTAACAAGGGAGCTGATGGCTGGGGGTGTGGAGGTGGGGCAGAGACAGGGGTATAGGACTTGACACAGGTGCCCAGCTCAAGACTTGGAAGTCCTGAGGGTCTCCATGGGAAGTGAACATTGTGAAATAGAAATGCAACACTCAGTGAGGTTTTAGAGAAGAAAAAGACTGACCTAAAAATTAAAAGCTTGGGCAGAAAAAAAGGCAAACGGGGATTCTTCTGGGGAGGGAGGGAATAAAGTTTGAGCGAGAGGGAAAAACCCCACATGTATCATGACGTCTGTCTGCAGCTGTGCTGCTGAAAGTCCCCCACCCAGCAGAGTGCACAACCAGCTGGATGGACACTGCCCATGCAACCAAGCGTCTGGGAGGGCGAGGGCTGGTTGGGGCTGGGGATGCAACTGGAGCACATCTGGAACCAAGACATAACATGGCTGCCCTGTGTGTGCCCACCATCTGCACACATGTCATCAGGCCCAGCCTGGGCCAGAATGAACATCAATAGCCCAGTAATAGTCCTAGCAATGGTCACACCATATTTACAGATGGCAGCTCCTAGGACCACGAGTAGGCGGCAGGTGAAACATGCTCAGCCAACCAGGATTCGGGTTATAAGGCCTCCCCTTGTCTTTTTGGTTTTGGGGTTTTAATGTGATAATTCTTCCCCTTCCGATAAGAGCTGTAAGCCATACAGGAACTCCAGTGACAATTTAGGAATTCAAAGCATGTCTGGAAGATTGCGTATTGCCTTCCTGAGTCGCCAGATTCATTTGGATCTATAGTTGATCTTCCCTGGTGAGTTGGAGCAGTGTGTGTGGAGCCCCCAACGGAGGCAGCTCTGAGATCCCGGGGAGGCCAGTGGACATGAAGTTCCTGTAGCCCTTTCTGGAAGGGTACAGATGCAAGAGAGCTGGCCCCTGAGAGCCCCTGTGCAGCCAAAGTCCACTGCCTGGCTCAAGTCCATCCAGATCCGCAAATCTGCATATTGTAGTTCAGTAGGGACTGCTGCTCTTGATTTAATTAGTAGTTAGTTTGCATAATTTTCCTTAGGAAGGACTATTAGCACATCAAAAGGACATTAAAAGTATCCTTGGTAACAATAAATACAAACCTAGTTTATCACTTTGTCAGTTTCCACAAACACCACTCTGTTGTGCTAACCTTGCCCATCGAGACGCCCTCTTTTTTTTTTTTTTAAGATTTTATTTATTCATTTGACAGAGACACAGCAAGAGAGGGAACGCACAAGCAGGGGAAGCGGGAAAGGGAGAAGCAGGCTTCTCGCTGAGCAGGGAGCCCCTTATGGGGCTTGATCCCAGGACCCTGGGATCATGACCTGAGGTGAAGGCAGATGCTTAACCACCCAGCCATCCAGGACCCCCATTGAGGCACCCTCTTTAACTCAACAGCCAGCCAAGTGGGAAAAGGGAACAGAGGCCCAGTCTGTGAACTGGTTGATGGTGAAAACCAAAATAATTTTTATAAGGATATATATTTTTTTGAATTCCCAAATACCTGAAAAATGCCAGAGGCGTGTGTATGACTCTCCACCCTGCCCCCTCCCCGCCTCCTCCCACTTCAGTGCTTTTGTGGAGAACCTGCTGTGTGATAGCACTTGTCTTTGCATCTCAAAGGAGCACTTTGTAAAAATGTTTTTAGAACACTAATTTTTATAACACCCCAGGGGAAGAAGGAAAGGTGGGTCATTTACATAAAATTAAAGATTCCTGTACAGCCCATTTCTGTCCCACCCCCAAAGAAGAGAG
The DNA here is from genome assembly GCF_010015895.1 of Lontra canadensis. Lineage (NCBI taxonomy): Eukaryota > Metazoa > Chordata > Mammalia > Carnivora > Mustelidae > Lontra > Lontra canadensis. Next base: position 4,334,428 of record NW_022631069.1, on the reverse strand, counting down.
AGGGAGAAGAGCCACTCTCCTTGAAACATCAGTAGTCATGTGATGTTTGACTTAAGAAAGAAAATACCCTAGAAGGTAGAGAACCAGAGAATCCAACCAAGCCAAGCCTCTCAGTGGCTCAAGATTCCGCAAAGTGCAGGTGAAACCAAACCACCTCATAAGTGTACCTCTGGGGGATTGGGGGCGGATCAAGGAAGTTTGTTTCCGTGTGGTCAGTCTACTACTCCATGAAATCTCTCCAGGCTTTCCATGGAAACTTTGGCAGTTAAAGTCTGTGGACTTATTTCAAAACACTAAAATTCAGCTTCTTTGGCTTAAAAAAAAATAAGTTATTGGGGCACCTGGATGGCTCAGAGGGTTAAACCTCTCCCTTCGACTCAGGTCATGATCTCAGGGTCCTGGGATCGAGCCCCGCATTGGGCTCTCTGCTCAGCAAGGAGCCCACTTCCCTCTCTCTCTGCCTGCCTCTCTGCCTACTTGTGATCTCCCTCTATGTGTCAAATACATAAAATCTTTAAAAAAAAAAAAAAAGTTATTTTAGTCATGTATATACTACATCCTACGTCATTCTCTTCAACTAAAGAACTTCTGAACGAAAGAACGTAATGAACTTCTTTTATAGTCATCACCTGGCATGTCTGAGCCTGATCTTACTAACTGGAAACCGGAGGAATAAGCTCAGAAATTAACAGAATCTCACCGAGGCCACTAGAATGACATCCGAAGTGGCAGGGCAGTGTTGCCCTTTGCCCACATCTGTTCCTGTCCTCCTGCTGCTCTGAGCTCTGGCGCTGTCTGGCATTTCCCTCTTTGCCAGGGAGCCCAGGGGCCTACAGGGAAGCAGATCCAAACCCAGTTCCCCACCTCCACTCGCTCCAGGGGAGGGTCCGATCCAGTCAAGGGCAATCTCAACCCACTGCCGGCAGGAAAGGGGTCCTAACTAATACGAGTTGTCAAAAACTAAAAACTTCTAAGTAGTACTAGTGAGAAAGAACAAAACATGTTTCCTGTGGAAAGAAAGAATGTAACACTACTGGATAAAAAGAAGGAAAACTCAATGCGATAGAACTAAAATAAGATGGCCGCCTCCTCCACGCAAAGGGTTTAAACTACCAAATAGTTTAATGCTGAACCTAAAGCACTGTCATCAGTCAGGATGGTTTGAATATGATGGTAAAGTGGCAACTCTTAGCTACCTACCAGGGCTGAACTCAACCTCAGCATTAAGACCTGTTGTAGAGCGTGAAGTAGATACAACCCAGCATACAATTTAAAACGGCCCTCAAAACGCCCTGGTCAAGAGACTGTTCTGGAAGATCTGACAATAACCATACAGTTCCCAGTGGAAGGGCATGGGATGGAGGAAAGTCATTTAAATTCGTGGGAGCAGGGGCGCCTGGGTGGCTCGGTGGTTAGGGCCTCTGCCTTCATCTCGGGTCGTGATCTCAGGGTCCTGGGATCGAGTCCTGAATCAGGCTCTCTGCTCAGCGGGGAGCCTGCCTCCTCCTCCTGTCTCTCTCTGCCTGCCTCTCTGCCTACTTGTGATCTGTCTGTCAAAAAAAAAAAAAAAAAAAAAAAATCTTTAAAAAATAAATTCGTGGGAGCCAAAGTCAGTTTTGTGCCTGAATAAAAATGGAAGGCATTAAGGAATTGGGGGGGGGGGAGAATGGAAGGCTTCATGGAATTGGAAGAGTGTTCCCTCCCCATCTGAAATACATCCCCCAAATCTGCTATTTGCTATGTTACCTTGGGAGTAAAGACAGAGATAAAGAATCTCAAATGCAAATTTCCCTGAGAGCACAAATATAGTACTAAAAACTTGGCCACAGGAAGTCTGTCTCACTAGCTCTAGAAAGGAAGTTTTGTGAGGCCAGAGATACTTTTGTCTTGTTTATTACTTTATCCCTTATAACTAAAAAGGTTCTAATCCACAATACATGCAAAATAAACATTTGTGACTAAACGAATGATCGATATCGAGTCTTACCAAGAGCAGACTTTTCTAAGAGGGAAGAAAATCTCCAGAAGTGGATTTATCACACAGCAGGTGAAAGGTGAGCATTAGTGCCCCTCGGTTTGCTAGAAGGAACACTATCAGTGCATTCACTTGTCACATGTATTTGCAAAATTTGTAAAAGTCAGGTCTTTCAGTCTTGACAGGTCAGACTTCTGTCTCTCTCTACTCCAACCTGCTCTCCTAGCAGGTGGCATCAGTCACTTGTGGGCATTAGAAGGGGGGCAGCTAAGGCAAGTAGACTTGGAAATACATTAGTTCTGGTGTGGCAGGATAAATTTATGTGATTCCCAATCACTTGTACGTAACGATACTTCTAGCCTCCCTCTCGTGGGAGTGGATTTCACGAATATTCCCACAACCGACTGTGGAGACACAGCTGATGTCTTCACATAAAGTGGCAGATCTAAATGTCATATCACAATATGAATGTGTTCAATGACCTAGTGGAGGAAAAGAATGTTTGAAATGGAGCCAGAAGTGAGTCTGTGGAAAATCTGTTGTAAACAAGGCATTCAGTTTTCATTGACATCTAGTCAAAATGGAGTTTTCTTTTATTGGGAATACACGTGAAGATGCGGTATATACTTTTGTGGTTTTGTACCATATAACAAAATCATTTTTCATAAATTTGCTAATGATGTTAATAGAAATTATTCTGGCATCTAGACATGAATTGTAACAAAAAAAAAGATGATTCCAAAAGTAGTAAATCATTACGAGAAAGAGATAAATTGCTAATAGAAATAACAAATAGGCTCTTATTTAATGATCCAATTAATGAAGAGTTAGTTATGTGAACATATTTGAAAAATATTTAAATTTCTTTATGATTTGACAAGAATTTCATATTGACAATGATAACATAACTCATACACCACTACAGTGAAGATGTTGACATTGACAACAGATTTTTTCAGAGTGAACACCACTGACTCAAAACATTCAAGATTAGGCACCAAAGAACAAATCCTGGAAATGCTCTAAAATCTTGAAACTCTTATGTGACAAAATGTTTCCCCAAATTGACTATAAGATTGAACATTTCTGCAATGGTATCAATGAGATAAAGAGCTCACAGACTTTTCTAAATTATTAATGAAAGATAAATTTGATCAACCATGTACAGGAAAGATTTATTTACATTTTCTAGATAACAAATATTACAGAAATCTTTGCCATATGAAGTGGTAATCCAGTGTACAGAGTTAAAAAAAAAAAGAATGAAAAATCATACAGAGGTTGTAGATAGTCAAGCAACAAATACAGTAGAATAGTATATGTGTGTTGAGGATGGAATTCAGGAACACTCTTAGAGTTTCTAAAGTGGAAAAATAAAAATGAGAGTCACTGCCCTGAGCAATGGTATCTTATGGAAAGAAAACTGACTTTGGACTTCAAGTGTCTTGGGTTTAAATCCCAGTTCCTCCACTTCCATAGTTGCATGACTGTGAGCCTTTATTTCCACATTTGTAAAAATAGGCAGAATATTAAGTGCCTTTAGAGCTTTTGTGAAAATTAAATGTTACTACTAAAATTAAATGAAGTTATAAAAAAATTAAATGAATAGGGCTGTCCTAAAGTCAGTGTGCTCAATAAGAGATGTTCTGTAAATGTTAGCTTCCTTCTGAAATATATAGAGGAGGATGTCAACTTATGCAAAGAATGTAAATTTGTTCTGGTCGTAAATGTCAGGGCATTTTCTGACAAAGCCAGTGAATTTGTACAGACAATATGGATTATGTTTCACCTTTTTGCCTTATCCTGAAGCTAATACCGAATGGGGCAATGACATGTAAGGGCAATTTATGAAAGAAGAAATAAGAATGTCTGGTAATATAGCAAGAACTGTTTAACATACCTGGTTATCAAACACGATGTAAACAATCAAATAGCAATTAATCACTCAGACTGGCAACAAGTAAGAACAGAAAAGCCTGCCCGCAGTCGATAAGGGTATGAGGGAGGGATGCTCTCATAACACTGGATGGCTGGAGAGTTCAAATCGGTATAACTGTTTGGAGGCCAATTTAAAAGTACAGTTGACCCTAAAACAATGTGAGGGTCAGTGGCTCCAAGCCCGCACTTCCCGCACAGTTGAAAATCATGTATAACTTTGGACTCCCCAAAAATCTAACTACTGGTAGCCTACTATTGACCAGAAGCCTTACCCATCACCCAGGGAGTCAATTAACACATCTTTTGTATGTTATTATGTATCATCGACTGTGTTCTTACAATAAAGTAAGCTAAAGAAAGGAGATTTTATTAAGAACATTGTAAGAAAGAGAAAATATATTTACAGCAAATTCTACTATAAAAAATCTGTACATACATGGGTCTGTGCTGTTCAAACCTGTGTTGTTCAAATGTCAACTGTAGAAGGAAACAAACAAAACCCTTTAAAAAATATTTACCCAGTATTCAAAGCTAAGCATGCCTACCCAATGACCTACTCATTCCACTTCTAGTTTGCTTCGAAATAATATGTATGTATGTCCTCCAAAAGGCAAGTACAGAAGCGTTCATGGCAACTTTATTCCTAATGGTCAAAATGTCCATCAACAGCAAAATGAATCAAATTGTAGTATATCCAAAAAATAAAATACTGCATTACAATATAAAGGGTAAATTACTGCTGTAGACTACAGCCTGGATAACTATCACAGACAGCAGATGCCAGAAACAACAGAAGTACGCACCTTGTCATTCATTTACACGAAGTTCAAGGACTAGGAGTAGCTACCGATAGGAAGGACCCACAGGCACAGTCTGGGGATCAGCAAATTCTTAATACATGGAACCTAGGTAAAGGTTAGAGTTGTACACACGTGTGTAAAATTGGACTAGCTATATACCGAAGATTTATTCATTTGGTGTATATATATTCTGCTTCCACTGAAAAGTTTTATGAAAATATACCCTTTGATTTAGCAATTATGTTTTCATCCAAAAGGAAAAATCAGAGGAATATAAAAAAAATGTTTATGTGGAAGAATGATCACCACAGCGTTTTTTACAGTAGCAAAAACCTAGAAATCAGTTAATAAGGGAGTAGCGAAATAAAGTATGTTACCTTCAAACAGTAGAATGCTGTGTAGTCATTAAATAAAATGAAATAGAGTAGTTAAAAATAGGGAAAGATGTCCATAATATACTGTTGGGAAAGGGCAGGTTAACAAAATGGTATTTAAGGTTTAATACTATCTTCATATGGTTAAAAATATGTGAGATAGATATATATCTATATCTCTCTATATAGAGATCTCTCTCTCTATATGTGTGTGCATATAACAATATTCCCAGGAAAATGTATATACCTACAGAAAATGCTCTGTAGCAAACAAACCATACTCTAATCTCTAATGGGATTTTTTGCTTTCTTTTGCTTTAAACCATTTTCTACATTGATCATGTCTCGTTTTTGTAATTTGCAAAAAGTTTAAAATTTAGAAAGGGAAAGAAAAAAGCAAGAGCAAACAAACTGTTAACCTCTCCCTATACAAGTCACCTTTTACTTACATTCTGCATTCTAGGTGTGCTCTTAACGAAAGTGGGTTAACCTCTCCAAACCCAGTTCCTATCTATAAAATGTGGATAATAACAGCACCTATCTCATAGCATTGCTATCTGCTTGCATTAAATAACCTATATAAAATAATCTATGGTGCTTAGCACCTTGTGTGATGGCCACATCATCATCAACACATTCTCAATACTAGCCATCGTATTACTTGGGCCATTGGCCAAGATGCCTGAGTTACCAGCACAGACTTAACTGCTCTGTTTACCTTGGGTATCTGCTGACCTGATCATCACTTGCTCCTTTGTTTTTGTTTTTGTTTTTTTAAGATTTTATTTATTTATTTGACAGAGAGAGAGAGATCACAAGTAGGCAGAGAGGCAGTCAGAGAGAGGTGGGGAAGCAGGCTCCCCTCTGAGCAGAGAGCCAGATGCGGAACTCGATCCCAGGACCCTGAGATCATGACCTGAGCCGAAGGCAGAGGCTTAACCCACTGAGCTAACCAGGCGGAGGCTTAACCCACTAACCCACCCAGGCACCCTCACTTGCTCCTTTTAAAGGTAAACAGAACACTGCTGGCAATGGGGTGGCAGGTCCCATCGCATCGTGCCTTTTGACAGGCCCCGGGGAGACCCCGTCTGCTCAGGGGTGTGCATTCTGACAGCCCAGCCTCAGCATTCTTGGGCAGATGCATCAAATCCCAACTGAGAGCAGAGCCTAGAGCCCGGAGCCCAAGCTTGTGAGTGCCCCCCAGAGAGGCGTAGGGGCCCAGGTGCCACAGCGTTCTGAGCCCTACTAAGGCAAGCAGAAAGTTAGGAGAGTGCTCATTGCTTTCTGTCGGGTTCTTCCCCCACCCAACTCCCATCATCACTAGGGACTTGGATTGCACGGTTAGGTTTAATTTCCTTTTTCTCAACGTATGTCCTCTTTCCCTTTCTTCTGCCTTCCTTGCTTTCTGTTTCTGTTTCTACTTTTTTTTTTTTTTTCCTAAAACGTTCATTTCCCAGAGCTACCCCTGTGCTTTCTTCTCCCCACACCAATCCACCCCCACCAGTTTTCTTTCTCCCCTCCTTCCTTCCCTTTCTCTCTCTTCCTTTGCGTCTCTCTTGAGACAGGTCTAGTGGCCTGGTTGCCATCTGCTGCCTTTTTTTTATGAGGTTGAGATCAGATGGCATCTAATCGATCGTCATGGTCTCCATGGTTACCAGGGTGACGGAGCACTTGGGAGAGACACATTCTCCAGCCTGGGGCTGTCAGACCATTCCTGTGAGGGAGGAAAGAAAATAAAACCTCTTCCATCATATTCACACATTTACATCTTTCTCAAAGGCACCAAAACACAGAGCCTGTGTATGTTTTACATAGCTACCTAGTGGCTTGAGGCCAGGGAATGCAGAGTGACTTTTTACTGTCAAAAAAAACCCCCACAAAAAACAAAACACACAAGCACAGGACTTCACTTCTGGTAAAGATCTTTTTTTTTTTTTAAACCCCAGGGTACCCCCTTATACACCTCCATATACAAAGAGTGTCACCTTTTTTTCTTTCCCTTTTCAATGTTTGGACATTAACTTAGTAATTCTAATGAGTTGTTATTCTTACAATAAATCACAGAGTAGTTCTGCAGCTAACCACTGACACCTATTTGCTTTAGAGAAAATGAAGAACAGCTCCTCCTCGGATGACCCGGAGGTTCATGTACTTGAACCTTTGATTAGGATCAGTGGAAACGTTTCCTGTGACTCGTTCTTTGGCCAGGAACCATTTGTAGTACAGGATTTTTGTAGTACATTGTAGTACAGCCATTTTCCCCACAAAGAGCGGTCACATATAATGAAATGTAAACAAAAATAACATTTCCTAAAGCAAAAATCGTACAGGGCATGACTGTGGCGGGTAATGCTTTACCGCTCTAGGGCAGCCCATAGACAGAGATGCAAACGGGCCTTATTAGAGTAGATACAGCCCAGGTCTGGTTGAAAAAGACAGGAGACACGTCTTGGTCGTCAGGATGTATATAACTAATGGAACCTGTGTTAGATTTTTGGAGAAACTCAGAGAAAAGAAAACAAGCAATCTGCATATCATTAAGTCATGGTAAAACCGCAAATAGAATCCTTTGATTTATTCACACACCTTGAATAGCAGGCATGGATGACTGGGGGCTAGAGGCTGTTTTACTTCCTCTCCTGGTAATTTTTATGCTTCATACTGATTCTTAAAAATTCTGTTCTGTTTTGTCTTTGTCAGAAGAAAAAACAAAAACAAAACAACCAAACTTAAAATTATGGCACAGGGAGAGGGCCTCTCATTCTTTTTCATTTAAGGAAATGTGTCACCTCCTTTCTGCTTTCTTTCCTTTGTCTCTGACGTCCCCTCAGACCTCCTCCACCTCCTTCTGTACAGTATCTTGGTAAGATTCAGATATACTCATCCGCAGTGCCTTTGGCTGTTAAGCAAATATCACACTGATATTTGAAATAGAAATGATGCCATCAATTGGAGGAGAGACTTTAATATAAAGGGAAAATAATTTCTCATGAACATGAACCCTCTTACTCACTTTACACCTCTGCATCTTCGCTAATGCCTGTCTCTCCCCTCCCTCCCTGCAGCTCTTTCCACCCTCCCCACCCTCCCGTCTTTGCTGGCTGGCACCGGGAGGGCTCTGTAGCAGGGCCATGGGGAATTGCTTTGAAGGCAAGTCCCACCTCCTCAGAAAAATCTCCCTCCCACCCCTCAACTCCCCATCGCACAAAGGCCTGAACTTCGAATGTTCTTATGGTCTACACCCATTCACAGCTCAGCTCTGCTGCCTGTACCCTTGCTGATACATTTGTTATGTGTATCTCTTGCCTGTCATTTCAGTGTAAGCTCCAGAGTGGGAGAGACTGTGTCCCCTACTTCCGGGCTCTTCCTGACTTTCTACCTAATCCGCTCTCTCCAAATGTTTGAGAGAGGCGGTGTTACCTCAAGACAGCCTGTGGTATCTACAATAGCAGGCTTTCCTTTTTAAGGAGTTGGTGCTTAGCGAGTCTTGACCCACCTGGTGGACCCGCCGGGTGTTACTTTGTGTCAGCCAGGAAGCTTTCTCTACCTCCTTGTCTCCGTCTCCCCTACTCTTGTGTACAAGCGTGCTTTTCAGAGAAGGTGGGTTCCACCTTGGAATGAAATGAGTCATTTGTTCCCATCAGGACAACTGCCACAGCATGGTGTCAACTCAGTCTTGCCTTTGGTAAATTGAGTTTGTCAGTGCTCAGCCACACAGCTGAGTGAAGTGTTGTGTGATGCGGGCTGTCTCCTGGGAGAAAGAAACTGGCATAAACCACATCCTAATGGGATCCAGAAACAAAGAAGCGTGAATGAAGTGTTAATTGCATTCATAAAGACATTAACAAAGGAATTAAAATGGCAGAAGCTTCCGTCCCCCACTCAAGATTCACAGAAAAACATGCTATCCAAAGAATGTTTTAACAATAATCATCCAAGTTTATTGCTTGCCCACTGCAGAGCTAACTCTCAATAAATATTAACTTTTCAAAGGACAAATATTTTTTGTTCATTATCTCGAGGATATTAACTAGCAGACAGTTTATTCTATCCCACCTCCAGTTCTTTTCTTGCTCCTTCCTGCCTTTGTATGATTTAAGTTTCCAGAGAATCAAGAGGTATTTTCAATGCTGCTTCATTAACCATAAGGATGTCTGTTAACAGTTTGAACCTAATCAATCCCACAGTTCTTATTAGAGTAAAATGCTTGTTATCTGGAAGCTTTTTCGCTTTTTGAACTAAAATTACAGGACTGGAGGTTTATTTTATAGTCCTTCAAAAATATTCCCGAGACAATCTGCAATGTGGGCAACCTGGGGCTCCCTCCGCCTGCCCTTTGGCAGGGCCCTCAGCTGCCGACAGCAGGGCTAAGCTGGCAAAAGGTCAGAAGGCTGCATTTGACTGAAGATGGGTCACAGTGATGAATATCGCGCCTGCCTAATGAAGTCAAGGCCACGGATTTGGGGCATTGATGCTTCTTCTCATTTCACTCAATTTCACCCCCACAGACTGCAGCACTAAGCCCAGCCAATCATTTTGCCTCCATGTGCAACCGGTGACAGAGGGACAAGATAAAAGTCAATGAATCTCATCTGGAAAACGGTGACTGGAACTCTCAGTCTCTACAGAATGGGAACTACAAAGTGCCTCATGTAATTCACACAGCAACTCCATGAGATACAGGGAGCAGACACTCCTACCCTCATTCTGCAGATAAGAAAAAGAAAACCCCAATTCAGCCAAATCCCAGGATTAGAATTCGGGTATTTTTGATCATCCGACGGCTCTTTCTATACAGCAGGAGTCGAACTCTCTAGGGATGTCATTTGACTCTCACAAGAATCCTGTGAAGTAAGGCAGGCTGTATAAACAAGTGGGTTGATCTGCCAGGAGCCATATTCATGCAACCAGGGGAGCAGCTGCTCTCAAGTTCATGCCTGGAATTTGCTGGAAGCCTCTGGTGACCTAAAAAACTAAAATTTCCAGCCTGGTCTAAACCATATTCATGGATAGTGGCAGATTTAAAAGTGACAAAATGCTAGTGTGTTGTGTGTGGAGGGCTGACCAACATGGGTCAGAGGAAGGGGGCTCAGGGGTGCTTACTTCCCCTCTTCCGAATCAGACCTACTGACTCGCCAGTGGCTTCTACTTCGTTGCAGATACCGGGGGCACGTTCTCCCAGACAGGAGCTGTGCGTTCAATTTCAGGACATCATGAAACCTAAAATAAAATTGTTTGGATTCAATGCTGCTTTGTATTAGCTGTGTTTAGTGTCCTATTACCATACCCTCAAGAGCTGGTTGTCTTCGTTTCTTCTTATTAGAACACATCAACAGTACTTGATGCCGTAATTTTCAAGTAATGGCAGATTTAGCTCCAGTGTAGACATGTCATCAAGTTGTTCAGGAGTCCAATCTAAACAACCCTTAAAGTTAATTATCTAGACGTTATTACTATTACTTTTATCGACTGTATTTCTCTTTTCAGAATTTTTTGTCCTGGTTAGAGGACCTTAATGTTGCTTCTAAAATAGGAGACAAGTAAATTGCAATCTTATTTGTCTATGGCTAGGCGTGGGAGACAAAGATGCACCATGGGGGGAAAAAAAGCAAGTAGTTGGTCAGTTACATATTCAATCTAGACAGCTGATATTAAAGCTTTACTTTTCTTTATCAAAAGCAGAAAGCCTGAATATTTTTCCTTTGAATTCCCTTAATCAGAATGCGTAACTCTCAGTTGTCTATAAATGCTGACCAAGGACATGAACGAGTCGAATGCTATAGTTCTCTACTGATATTCCAAACACCTAGGTAATCATGGGGTAAGAAATCTAGTCTTCTAAATTATTTTCTTTTTATCTTGATATTTGGATATTGAGGAGACACAGCCTGAGATGCCATCTGAATACTGGGGACAAAAAAATCTTTCAGACACTTACTCATTCTGTTTATGTCAAAAATAAAAGAATTAGTTCATGTTCCTAAGTCAAAACTGTGTCATTGTCTTAGTGTGGTCATTTATTCGCTTCTATTCATAGAAATCCAAGTAGATGAAGTCATTTTATAAGGGCCGTGCAGGCCATTGTGGTGGCTACTAGCCATAGGTGGCTATTTCGATTAAAATTAATTAAAAATAAAATTAAGACTTTAGTTCCACATTTCAGGGGCTCCATAGCCACAAGTGGCTAGCAGCTAACTGTATCAGAGACTGAGATCTACAGAACATTTTTGTCACTGCAGAAAGTTCTGTGAAGCAGAGCAGTTCTAAAGTGAAAGCTCAGAATTCACACGGACTACAGAGATCCATCCCATATCCAATCAATAAAGTTTCAGCCACAGTGACTTGCGGGACCAGGCTGCTGGAGCGTGGGCATCCAGGAGGGGGTGGCCAGCAGCCTTCTTTCCGAGTGTAAACTGGCCCTCTGTGTCATGGGAGAGGATGAGCCAAATCTCTGGAGAAAGGGCAGGTGCGGATGAGCCATTTCCATTTTCCACTCCTGCACTCCCAGAACCTCGAGTCCAGACCTGCCGCCAAGTCACGCTTGCACAGAAGCCCAAACCAAAGTGCGTTTTGGACTAATTTTCTGGCGGATATTTCTTTGCAAAATCTATCTTGGGCCTTTGATTAAAGACTTTGCTTTTTTTTTTTTTTTTTTGCCATGAATTTCAATGAATCTGAACCTAACAGTGTTTTCCACCAACCATGACTTTTAGCATAAGAAATAAGTCTTCGGACAAGCCAGAATTTTAACAGAGACTGAACTAAACAACCCAGAGCTCCTGGACTGACCATCTTTAGGCGACTGACATTCACTGGCTCATCATCATTGCCAGTCAGTGAGTAAACAGATCTATGGGCGGAAGAAAGGTCTCTTCCTAAGGTGGGGAAAGTGAGAACAATCTCTAGTGTTCACTGCATTAGCCACTTTAAACTTAAAACTACTAAATCACCAGTTGTATATCCTTGTCTCCCATGTATCTCACTATCTCTGTGATCTATATTCAGAAATTGAGTCATGGTGTTTCTATAAGATTGTTCAGTCATTTGCAGCAAGCACATGAGAAGTACAACGTTATTTTATCACATCATTCATCTGATTTGGGCTTACTAGGAACACGTTTTGTTTTCTTCAGACTATAAACCCCTTGAGGCTGCTGATCATACATATTTACATCCCACAAGCCCCTGATATGGTGGGAGGTGCTCAGCACCTAGGATCAACCCCATCAAGAAGTAAGTGTTGAACAAATTAATGAATGAAAGATTACTGATAACAAATGTGTCCAGCCCGTGACAGGGTAACCTTCAGCTGACAGTTACAGAAAAGGGGGCAGGGGTGCCTGGGTGGCTCAGTCAGTTAAGCGTCTGACTCTTGATATCAGCTCAGGGTCCTGAGTTCAAGCCCCATGTTGGGCTCCACCCTGGGTATGCAGCCTACTTAAGAAGGGTGGTGGGGTGAGCCTGGGTGGCTCAGTGGGTTAAGCCTCTGCCTTCGGCTCAGGTCATGATCTCAGGGTCCTGGGATGGAGCTCTGCATTGGGCTCTCTGCTCAGCGGGAAGCCTGCTTCCCTCTGGCTCTCTGGCTGCCTCTCTGCCTACCTGTGATTTCTCTCTCTGTCAAATAAATAAATAAAATCTTAAAAAAAAAAAAAAAAGGGAGGGTGGAGCAGGAAGCAGAGATGCAAAATTTGAGAAGAAACCCAGACTGAGCTGATTGAAAGTGGATCACTTCAAAGCTTCCTTTGAATCTCCGTAGAGATGCAGTGGGACAGAAAACATCTTTTTAAGGGCAACTGTGTGTTTCAGTTGTGCATTCGGTCTATCGTCTCCTTTATGGAATTTTTTTTCTGACATTCTGCCTGAAAGAAGGGAACTTAAAGGTATCCTGTTAACTTGTATGGAATTGTTTTGTATTAATGGCTGGATGGCACAATAATGGAGCTAGCAGATACTGAAAACATTGAAAACACAGTTGAGCCCAAACCCCTGCATTTCCAGATAAAACCAAAGGAAAATGAATCCTAAAACAAAAGTGACCATAGGAACATCTGGTAATCTACCCCATATTTCAAATCATCCCTGAAAACCAAGGTCCAACCCAATCTTCAACATTTCCAAGAAAAGAGAATCAGAGTAGTATGTGTAAGGCCATAAAGAGGAGTTTTATAAAAATGTGTGTTCAACCTCTTTTGGGTTTTAACAATGTTGGTCACTAACAAATTTTGCGATGTAGCTTTTTAGGTCATGCATCTTTAAATCACCACGACTCCTATTTGTCTCTCATTCCAACTGTTTTCTGGTGTCTCTCTTGCCGAAATGGTTTCAATTAGAGCCTGGAAAGGCTTGATATCGAACTCTTGCACAGTGCTTGCCAACATGGGAATTGGTTTTAAACATTGCTGTTTTTCATCCAAAAAAAAAAATCCCCCCTTCCTGCTTTTGAGTTAGAAGAGATTATTCTCAGACAGGCGTTTAGCTGATTTTTAATGTCAAAGAAACTTAATTTGCAAACTCGTTAGAAACTCTTTAGTAAAAGCTGCCTAGTAAAACAGATGATTAATATTGGTAAGCTCTTCATTTGCATATTAATTAGTCTCCATACTCAACTAATTAAAACTGCACTGCCTGTTGGAGGACTTTTCTCTAGACTGGTGGTCTTGTTTCAATGTATAAGCATGTCTCTTAACTAAAATAAGGGTACTAATTATGTCTGTCCTTTTCTAATCTACTCATTTACCCCTGTGTGACACTTAGGACTCCTTGAGAGGTCAGAACCTTCCAAAGCAGCCATTTCATTGGCCCGATCACTTTTGGGCTAGAATTTGTGTGTTCCTTCCGGTTTTGGTGAGAGGAAAACAGTTAGATTATCCGTGACTGGTAATAATTGAAGATAAGTTTAAAAGGCACCAAATTATGTTTCAATATTAGTTTTCTTAAATCCTGCTCTATAAAAGTAGCTTTCCAGTGTAACATTTTTTTTTTTGCCATTTAATCTTAGCTACTTAATAATTTATTCTACTTTTTAATTTTTAATAAAGAATTATTGGGCTGGGGGCCCCTGGGTGGCTCAGTGGGTCAAGGGTCTGCCTTCAGCTCAGGTCATGATCTCAGGGTCCTGGGATGGAGCCCTGCATTGGTTGGGCTCCCAGTTCAGAGGGGAGTTTGTTTGTCCCTCTTCTTCTGCTCCTCCCCTACTCGTGCTCTCTGTTTCCCTCTTTCCCTCTTTCTCTCTCTAAATAAATACATAGTCAAAAAAAAAAAAAAAAAGGAATTGTTGGGTGGGAAAGTAGGCTAATCTTAGAAAATTATGCCCGCAGAAAGCTCAGTTATTGGAACCACAAGACTCTCGTTCTTATTGGTGAGAATATACTTCCATTGTAGGCAACACAAAACCAACAAAACAAAACAAAACAAAAATACCTATGTAAATAAGCAACCTTTAAGTAGAGTGCCCTCAAATGAGAGTCAGGAGAAATTACATTAGTCCCAATAATCAAGTGACATTAGTCAAATAGCTGAACTTCTCTGTGATCTATAACAACCAAAAAATAAATATGCACAGAGTGTCTATATCAGGCATTTTCCTACGATGCCTTTTCCCCGGACTGATTTATGTGTCACTGCTAGGATCTTCCACAGCACCCAGAGTTTACCCTTCAGATAGTCCATAAGTCGTAGTACTATAATCACATCTTTATTTTTCCGTATCCCTTACTGAATGCTTCTCTGTGGCAGGCCTTTTGTCTTGTTCATTTATATCTCCCCGTGCTATCACAGAGTCTGTGCTGTATAGCATATGCTAATTAAATCATTGCTGGATTAATGAGTAAATAAGTAATACATAGATACAATAATAAATGAGTTATGTTTCAATATCTATTACAACACACAAACAGCCCCAAGGCTTAGAGACTAAAAACAATAATTTATTATTTCTTATGACTCTCTGAGCTGACTAGACAGTTCTTCTGCTCTTTGTGTGGGCCCATTCATGGTACGGCACTCAGTTGGGGGTCTGTACATGTTGGGCTCAGCTGGGATGGCAGAGGGTCTGGAATTCTCTCTCCCCCTCAAGATGGCACCTTAGACTTCCTAACATGGTTGTTCCAGTGTTCCCATGCACAAAGCCTTACTGAGCTTACATCAAGTATGCTGACATCTCATTGGCCAAAGAAAATAATGTGATCAAGCCCAGAGTTGGTGTGGGAAGGGATTGAACAAGGGCATGAATATTTGGGAGGCCCTGAATGTAATAATCAATCACAACATGTCTCTACCTTAAGGGAGCTCTGAACCAAGGGAAGTGAGTGAGTATATAACTTACCCAATGTGGTAAAAGATGTACCAGAGATACCAACATACTGCTAAGGATATAAGCACAGACAGCATTAGAGCCAGAAGGTATTAATTTGAATATCTTGCCTTTTATGAACTGGTACGCAACCTTCCTTGGGTAAGCTCTCAAAATATTGGCTTTACAAAAATGAGTATCAGCCTGCTTGACATTTGTTGCAACTCCCTTCCAATATGGCTTCCTGATTTGCAAAACCTTTTTTATAAGCTAAAAACTATATTCATTAGACTCCTTGCAGCTAAAGATCTTGATGTGACTTGGCTGCAACCAGTCCGATGTACAACCTTCAAGCCAACTTTGGGAATCATGGACAAACAGGCTTGAAGGGCTCCAACTCTTACTGCTGGGATCTAGCAGCTACAGCACAGCCCTGGAGCCAACTGTCCTTGGAGTCCTGTCCCAGATGCCTGGCGTGGATGGAAGGCTCTGAGAGTCTGCAGTAGAGGGGCAGCTTCCAGACTACTACTGCGGTCGAGAGAACAGTTCCCATGGCAAGTTAGTTCAATGGTGGTGTTGGGGAGCCATTATTCCTGGTGGTCTTGTCTGATGCTTGCTCACTGAGGCCTTCCAGTACTTTTGTAGGTACTACAGATTCCCTTTCTATTTAAAATAGCCAAAGAAGTTTCTGTTCTCTGCACTGAACCCTGATGGGTATATCTTCTTCAAGGATTATTATGGAGTTCATGTGATATGTTTTTATATAAAAGTGACTGGCACTTAGTGGGTACTTAGTAAATACTAATTTTCCTTCTCTTATAATCTGTATACTAAAAAGTGCAGATGAAACATCTGGATGCTTCAAAGATTCTGATAATTCTTCCTCTCTCAGTTTTCAGTTGATGGGTCAGTGCAATCTTTAATCAAGTCTAAAGTCAGGGCACCTGTGTGGCTCAGTTGGTTGGGCATCTGACTCTTGATTTCTGCTCAGGTGATGATCTTGGGGTGGGATGGAGCCCTGAGCATCAGAGTCTTCTGAGATTCTCTCTCCCTCTCTCCTTCTCCTTCCCCCTAACTCGTGCCTCCCTCAAATAAATACTAAAAAAAAAAAAA
Organism: Lontra canadensis; assembly: GCF_010015895.1. Classification (NCBI taxonomy): domain Eukaryota; kingdom Metazoa; phylum Chordata; class Mammalia; order Carnivora; family Mustelidae; genus Lontra; species Lontra canadensis. Next base: position 4,317,937 of record NW_022631069.1, on the reverse strand, counting down.
AACCACCTAGAGTTGTGCCAATATGGAGATAAAGAGGCAAACTAGATCCCTCTCTTACATATTCTTCTAACCAAGTCTGATTGACTATGTACTAAAATTAAGTACCTGATCTTAACCTTGGCCAAATCATTTTATCTCCCTTGGCCTCAGTTTCCTCACTTAAAAAATTAAAGATTTGGACTACATAATTTCTAATGTTTCTTCTTTCCTTTCTTCAGTATCAAGTGTTCTTTATATCATTAAGCAATCAACTCCCATTTCTGAGCTATACATAGGCATGTTTGGAATTGTGTGAGAAGAGTTGTTACATCTTTATATACTCATTATGTCTCAAACCAGTTAAGATAGCCATGCCCTTATCAATAATAATACGTTTTCTTAATCAAATGGATTGTGGATCTGACTTTCCTAAACACAGTTCCTCTCTCCCTTCCACTTTAAAGAAAGCACTACCATTATCATCACTGATAACATCTATTGAACAATTACTATTCATCACTTTATATTTTCTTATACCCGTGATTTATTGCTCATGTAACATCCACAGTGCTCCATGTACTTTTTTGATATCATGAAACCGAGGCTAATAGCAGTTAAGCAAGTTACCTGGAGTTGCAGAACTAGTAAGTGGCAGACCTGGATCTTGACCAGGTTTATTTGAACTGAAACATTCTTTCTTAATGACTGCATTAAATGGTCTGTCAATAATAATAATAATAGTAATAATTAACAGTAGTAGTAGTTTTGAAAATAGTGTTATTTTAGCTCCACTTTATTGAATATTTACTATATGTTCTTTTTATATTTACTATCTACTCTTTTAATCATGTTCTGAATTAATTCTCATAATTTACAGCTGAAATTTTTTATGATCTAAATAATTTACAATCCTATTATGACCCCCATTTTATAGATGAAGAATGGAGGCTTATTAATTTCAATTGTCTTGACTAGAGTTGTTCAGCTTGTCTTTGGTGTAACTTGGCTGAGAGCTTAGGGAGTATAGAACCAGAGTATTCTTACGTGTCGTGCCTTACTGCTTCCTGTTTCCTCCAGCGATGGCATTGCAAAATACCTCAAGCTACCTTAATTTATGGAAAGAGAAAATTATCTACATACTTGAGAGCCATATAAATAACAAGTACACTTGATGCTCCCCACAGCCGACTCTGCCCAAGAGTGTGCCATGACTGACGCCATAACACCACAGCTGGGAAGCACCAGCGGGGAGACTTGTGAGCACAGATGGAGGGAATGAATCAGTGATCTGTGTACTTGAGAAGGGCTGTGGTCTGGATACATTCTCCTTTTTCTCACATTGGTAGGGAAGAACCATAACAACCCTTTTCATTAACCTCCCAGAGCTGGAGTTTCTAACCCTGTTTCTATCAGGGTGGTGGTGACTATGGGACACCACTTTATATTTCTTTTTTTTTTCTTTTTTCTTTTTTTTGTAAACCAGATTTTTTTTTAATTTTATTTTTTATAAACATATAATATATTTTTTCCCCAGGGGTACAGGTCTGTGAATCGCCAGGTTTACACACTTCACCGCACTCACCATAGCACATACCCTACCCAATGTCCATAACCCCACCCCCCCTCCCAACCCCCCTCCCCCCAGCAACCCTCAGTTTGTTTTGTGAGATTAAGAGTCACTTATGGTTTATCTCTCTCCCAATCCCATCTTCCTTCATTTACTCTTCTCCTACCCCCTTAACCCCCCATGTTGCATCTCCTCTCCCTCATATCAGGGAGATCATATGATAGTTGTCTTTCTCTGATTGACTTATTTCACTAAGCATGATACCCTCTAGTTCCATCCACGTCGTCGCAAATGGCAAGATTTCATTTCTTTTGATGGCTGCATAGTATTCCATTGTGTATATATACCACATCTTCTTTATCCATTCGTCTGTTGATGGACATCTAGGTTCTTTCCATAGTTTGGCTATTGTAGACATTGCTGCTATAAACATTCGGGTGCACGTGCCCCTTCGGATCACTACGTTTGTATCTTTAGGGTAAATACCCAGCAGTGCAATTGCTGGGTCATAGGGTAGTTCTATTTTCAACATTTTGAGGAACCTCCATGCTGTTTTCCAGAGTGGTTGCACCAGCTTGCATTCCCACCAACAGTGTAGGAGGGTTCCCCTTTCTCCGCATCCTCGCCAGCATCTGTCATTTCCGGACTTGTTAATTTTAGCCATTCTGACTGGTGTGAGGTGGTATCTCATTGTGGTTTTGATTTGTATTTCCCTGATGCCGAGTGATATGGAGCACTTTTTCATGTGTCTGTTGGCCATCTGGATGTCTTCTTTGCAGAAATGTCTGTTCATGTCTTCTGCCCATTTCTTGATTGGATTATTTGTTCTTTGGGTGTTGAGTTTGCTAAGTTCTTTATAGATTCTGGACACTGGCCCTTTATCTGATATGTCGTTTGCAAATATCTTCTCCCATTCTGTCAGTTGTCTTTTGGTTTTGTTAACTGTTTCCTTTGCTGTGCAAAAGCTTTTGATCTTGATAAAATCCCAATAGTTCATTTTTGCCCTTGCTTCCCTTGCCTTTGGCGATGTTCCTAGGAAGATGTTGCTGTGGCTGAGGTCAAAGAGGTTGCTGCCTGTGTTCTCCTCAAGGATTTCGATGGATTCCTTTCTCACATTGAGGTCCTTCATCCATTTTGAGTCTATTTTCGTGTGTGGTGTAAGGAAATGATCCAATTTCATTTTTCTGCATGTGGCTATCCAATTTTCCCAACACCATTTATTGAAGAGGCTGTCTTTTTTTCCATTGGACATTCTTTCCTGCTTTGTCGAAGATTAGTTGACCAAGGAGTTGAGGGTCTATTTCTGGGCTCTCTATTCTGTTCCATTGATCTATGTCTGTTTTTGTGCCAGTACCATGCTGTCTTGATGATGACAGCTTTGTAATAGAGCTTGAAGTCCGGAATTGTGATGCCACCAACTTTGGCTTTCTTTTCAATATTCCTTTGGCTATTTGAGTTCTTTTCTGGTTCCATATAAATTTTAGGATTATTTGTTCCATTTCTTTGAAAAAAATGGATGGTACTTTGATAGGAATTGCATTAAATGTGTAGATTGCTTTAGGTAGCATAGACATTTTCACAATATTTATTCTTCCAATCCAGGAGCATGGAACATTTTTCCATTTCTTTGTGTCTTCCTCAATTTCTTTCATGAGTACTTTATAGTTTTCTGTGTATAGATTCTTAGTCTCTTTGGTTAGGTTTATTCCTAGGTATCTTACAGTTTTGGGTGCAATTGTAAATGGGATGGACTCCTTAATTTCTCTTTCTTCTGTCTTGTTGTTGGTGTAGAGAAATGCGACTGATTTCTGTGCATTGATTTTATATCCTGACACTTTACTGAATTCCTGTACCAGTTCTAGCAGTTTTGGGGTGGAGTCTTTTGGGTTTTCCACATAGAGTATCATATCATCTGTGAAGAGTGATAATTTGACTTCTTCTTTGCCGATTTGGATGCCTTTAATTTCCTTTTGTTGTCTGATTGCTGAGGCTAGGACTTCTAGTACTATGTTGAATAGCAGTGGTGATAACAGACATCCCTGCCGTGTTCCTGACCTTAGCGGAAAAGCTTTCAGTTTTTCTCCATTGAGAATGATATTTGCGATGGGTTTTTCATAGATGGCTTTGATAATATTGAGGTATGTGCCCTCTATCCCTACACTTTGAAGAGTTTTGATCAGGAAGGGATGCTGTACTTTGTCAAATGCTTTTTCAGCATCTATGGAGAGTATCATATGGTTCCTGTTCTTTCTTTTATTAATGTGTTTTATCACATTGATTGATTTGCGGATGTTGAACCAACCTTGCAGCCCTGGAATAAATCCCACTTGGTCATGGTGAATAATCCTTTTAATGTACTATTGAATCCTATTGGCTAGTATTTTGGTGAGAATTTTCGCATCTGTGTTCATCAAGGATATTGGTCTGTAGTTCTCTTTTTTGATGGGATCCTTGTCTGGTTTTGGGATCAAGGTGATGCTGGCCTCATAAAATGAGTTTGGAAGTTTTCCTTCCATTTCTATTTTTTGGAACAGTCTCAGGAGAATAGGAATTAGTTCTTCTTTAAATGTTTGGTAGAATTCCCCCGGGAAGCCGTCTGGCCCTGGGCTTTTGTTTGTTTGGAGATTTTTGATGACTGTTTCAATCTCCTTACTGGTTATGGGTCTGTTCAGGCTTTCTATTTCTTCCTGGTTCAGTTGTGGTAGTTTATATGTCTCTAGGAATGCATCCATTTCTTCCAGATTGTCAAATTTGTTGGCATAGAGTTGCTCATAATATGTTCTTATAATTGTCTGTATTTCTTTGGTGTTGTGATCTCTCCTCTTTCATTCATGATTTTATTTATTTGGGTCCTTTCTCTTTTCTTTTTGATAAGTCTGGCCAGGGGTTTATCGATATTATTAATTCTTTCAAAGAACCAGCTCCTAGTTTCGTTGATTTGTTCTATTGTTTTTTTGGTTTCTATTTCATTGATTTCTGCTCTGATCTTTATGATTTCTCTTCTCCTGCTGGGTTTAGGGTTTCTTTCTTGTTCTTTCTCCAGCTCCTTTAGGTGTAGGGTTAGGTTTTGTACCTGAGACCTTTCTTGTTTCTTGAGAAAGGCTTGTACCGCTATATATTTTCCTCTCAGGACTGCCTTTGTTGTGTCCCACAGATTTTGAACCATTGTATTTTCATTATCATTTGTTTCCATGAATTTTTTCAATTCTTCTTTAATTTCCTGGTTGACCCATTCATTCTTTAGAAGGATGCTGTTTAGTCTCCATGTATTTGGGTTCTTTCCAAATTTCCTCTTGTGATTGAGTTCTAGCTTCAGAGCATTGTGGTCTGAAAATACGCAGGGAATGATCCCAATTTTTTGATACCGGTTGAGACCTGATTTAGGACCAAGGATGTGATCTATTCTGGAGAATGTTCCATGTGCACTAGAGAAGAATGTGTATTCTCTTGCTTTGGGATGAAATGTTCTGAATATATCTGTGATATCCATCTGGTCCAGTGTGTCATTTAAGGTCTTTATTTCCTTGTTGATCTTTTGCTTGGATGATCTGTCCATTTCAGTGAGGGGAGTGTTAAAGTCCCCTACTATTATTGTATTATTGTCCACGTGTTTCTTTGATTTTGTTATTAATTGGTTTATATAGTTGGCTGCTCCCACGTTAGGGGCATAGATATTTACAATTGTTAGATCTTCTTGTTGGACAGATCCTTTGAGTATGATATAGTGTCCTTCCTCATCTCTTATTATAGTCTTTGGCTTAAAATCGAATTGATCTGATATAAGGATTGCCACTCCTGCTTTCTTCTGATGTCCATTAGCATGGTAAATTCTTTTCCACCCCCTCACTTTAAATCTGAAGGTGTCTTCGGGTTTAAAATGAGTTTCTTGTAGGCAACATATAGATGGGGTTTTTTTTTTTTTTATCCATTCTGATACCCTGTGTCTTTTGATTGGGGCATTTAGCCCATTAACATTCAGGGTAACTATTGAGAGATATGAATTTAGTGCCATACCACTTTATATTTCTGTTTTAAACATAATTTCTAATGTAATATAGATTGTGTATTTAAAATTTATGTTGTTTGGGGAAAGAATATGGGTATTTTAAAATCTGAATCAATCCTTTTAAGTGCCTATGAGATTTAATAAGGAGAAAAATTGTAAATCCAAGTAATTAATTATTAAACCCCTAACAGCCAAATATAGTACCCATGGGCAGACAGGCCCTCTCCTTTGAGGAGGTAAAAACTAATTGCAAAAACAGAGTTGCTGAGAAGTCACACTGGGAAGCATGGGGTGCCCATAACAGTTGTTGCTTTCTGTGTGTTGAGCCACATTAGAAGAAAGGTAGAGATCTAAGACAAAATATTTAAAACCTCTTGGAGAACTTATTCAATAACTACACATGAAAAAGAATAGGCGATAATGAGAACCGATGAGAAAGGCAGTAAAAGGCTGTCTCCTCGGGTTGCAGTGAGCTCTGTGAGTCCTAAAGATTTCAATTCCTGAAAAATGGAAGACCTGGCACTTAGTTGGTGCACAAAAATAAAATTAAAATAACCACCTAATCAATGAATGGATGGATGACTCTTTCCCCCGAAGTTTGAGAGAAAAGGAACAATGTTTATATTCTTAAACTTTATTGAAAGTGGTGTCTGTTATGTTTATGTCCCTGTCCCCAGATTTATATGTTGAAGCCCTAAGCCCTATTGTGATGGTATTTGAAGATGTGGCCTTTGGGAGGTCATCAGGGTTAGAGGTCATGAGCATGGGGCCCTGGTGTTATGGGATTAGTGCCCTTGTAAGAAGAGACACCGAAGCACTCGGGTTCTCTCCCCATGAGGACACAGCCAGGAGCAGGTCATCTGCAAGCCAGGACAAGAGCTCTCACCAGGAGCCAGAAAGTCTACCCCCTTGACTTTGGATTTCTCAGCCTCCAGTACTGTTAGAAAGTGATATTTAAACATTCAGTCTGTGGTATTTTGTTATGGCAACCTTAACACCCAAGTCCTTATGCATTTAAATATTGCTCTACTTGGGGACACATATAATTATACCATACATAGACATACACACACACACACACACACACACACACACACATACGTGCATGCACACACACACACATACACACACAGTATATATACACTATATATTGTAGACTCTGTTTTTTGTATTAATGTTTTGGTTTTTTTTAATAAGTTGTTAACTTTGAATGTAAAATAATTTCTTAATTGAATGAAAATCACACTTTTCTCTGACTTGGAGGCCCACATCTGAGGAGAAATTGGTATTTTAATCATGGGCCCCAACATGTAGGCAGCATATCAAGTAAAAAATTCAGATTTCTATAGTGTGGGTGATACCCAAACCCACATGATGCAGTTCACCTTCTCTTGTTTTCTCTCTTTTCTTTTCTCTTTGTATTGGGGCTTTGGGATACATAATAGATAGAAAAAAGCAAAAAACACTGACCAGGTGGTCCCAAGATGGCATGTGCTGGGTGCACTATGGGGCTTTCAGAGGAGGTAACAAGAGCTTTCAGAGGAGGTTCAAAGCCCTTGGGGCCCTCTTCCTGAGGTCAAGTTTCTGGAGCTAGAGAGCAGCAGAAGATATATTTCTCTCTCTCTCTCTTTCTCTTTCACTCTCTCTCTGACCTTGCAGTGAATACAAACCACTTCTGAACGTCACATAGACAGAGTACTAACAAAGCCTCAGTTAGGAGAGCTCTCCCTGCACCCATGGGAGCAGCCCCTTCCTTGGGTGTACATCGCCAGGAGCTGATAGCTTTTCCAAAATTTGTTGTAAAGGTGAGTATCTATCTGGGAGTATGGAAAATAAAAGAGTAGCAGATTCTGGAGACTAAGGTCAGATCTAATCTGATTAACTGTGTTCCATAATACATTGCTTGGTCCTTCTGAGACTTTCTCCTTCTCTGCAAAATGGGGCAAATAATTTCTTCTCTACCTGCTTCAGTGGGTTGGTCTCAGAAACAAGTGAGATATGTTTGGGTATATGAAATCCTTTTGTGAAATCTAATATCCTACACCAGTGGGTGGCAACGTTTGGCCCACAGGACAAATCCCTCCCGCTGTATGTTTTGGTAGGACCTGCAAACTAAGAGTGGATTTTTTACATTTAAAAGGCTGAGAAAGAGAATAACATTTTATGATGTGAAAATTATATATGATTCAAATTTCAGTGTCCATACAAATGAGCGTAAGTGCATATTATCTACGGCAACTTTAACACTATCATGTCAAAGAGGAGTTTAGCCTACAAAGCCCAAAATCATTACTCTCTGGCTGTTTACAGAAGAAGTTTGCCAGCCTCTGCTGTATAATTCAAGGGATTATTATCTTTTTCTGAAATGTACGCACCTTCATTTACACGGTTTTCCCAGCAACCTGGCCTGCCCGTCTTTGATCAATGAGAGCTGACCCTCTCCTAGCCATAAACTGGACATGCCCAGCAGCTCCATATATCAGGAGAAGTAGTATCATGTAGAGGGCAGGCTGAAAGACCCTACAGATATGAGAGTCACAGGAGCAGAACCTTCTTCACAACAGGTCTTTTTCAATCCACTCCCATGGTCTTGGATGAGGAGGGGAGGGGGAAAGTCTTTTTGAGAGATGGCTCTGCATGTTACAGTGACATCAGTGGAAGTGGATGGCACTGCATAACAGCCCTATTTGGGGTGGTCCTAAAGGACAACTGGGAAAGAAAATCCGTAGATTTTCCAGAAGGCAGAATTTCAAGAGGGACACCAGTGCATTTTTTCTTAGAAGGAGATGTGGCCTGAGGTCAGGATCAGAATGGCCAGTGATATTATAAACTGTAAGTCAGTGATATAATTGGATGGTCAGGGACTAAGAAAGCACAAGATTGGAGGATTGATCACAAGAAGGTTTGGAGAAGTGGATGGTAGATCCCTGAGAAGTGTCCAGAAATGTGAGGCTATCAGTGTGCCATGTAAATATTTACCCAAAAGTCCCTTCCAAAGAGGAAAATTTTAATTAGGTGGCTGAAATTACTTGCTCTGTAAGTTAGTCACCTTCCTCCCCTCGGTACCCTAGGGCTTGTCCAACAGGCGCCTGAACAACCATCACTGGCTATGATGGTAGAACCAGAAATATTCCTAGGCTTAACATCATGAGCTCCCCTTCTCTCCTGCTGTTGACTTTAGCTATTTCTGAGGGCCCAGCTTGCTCACAGTATGCACCAACTTGGAATCCTAATATGGTACCATATCCTCAGGAGCCCAAATGACATGTCCCTCTTCCCTCTCTGGTAACACTGGACTCCAGCCTTCAAATGCAGAATCAGAAATCTGTCCTCCCTGGAGTAGATCTATGCTCTGAGTTCAGAATTATTTTCCCTGTCCACCAGACTCTGCCCTCCTTGTTAGATACAAAGGTGCCTGACATACTTCCATGGCATCCCACGGAGCGTTGGTTCTGACCAAAGACTTTGCTGTTCTCTGAAAGAAGTAAAGCAATGATACTCACAGGATTTATTTCCCATTACCCAGAAGCAGCTGGCCTTATAGAATAGTAATGACAACTAACATTTACAGATCTTCCTTGACTTACGATGGGGTTATGTACCAATAAACCCATCGTAAGTCGAAAATATCTTAAGTCAGAAGTGCATTTAATACACCTAACCTTGAAAACATCACAGCTTAGCCTTGCCTACCTTAAGCCTGCTCAGAACACTTGTATTAGTCTACGCTTGGGCGAAATCAGCTAACACACAGCCTATTTTATAATAAAGTCTTCCATATCTCATGTAATTGATTGACTACTCTACTGAAAATGCGAAATGGAAGTGCTGTGAGGGACAGGGTGGTCAGTGTATTGGCTGTTCACCCTCGTGATCACGTGGATGACTGCAACCGGCTGTTGCCCAGCATCACGAGAGGATAGTACCGCATGCCCTTAGCCCAGAAAAAGGTCAAAATTCAAATTTCAAAGTATGGTTTCTGCTGAATGTGTATCGCTTTTGTACCATTGTAAAGTTCGAAAAATTGTTAAGTCGATCCATCATAAATCAGGGACCATCTGTATATTCCAGGCACAGTTCTTAGAACCTCGCATGTGCCAACTCATTTAACCCTTATAACTAAGCCCTCCAAAGTAATTACATCATTACACCAATTTCTAAAGATGGTTACTAAATTGCTTCTGGTCACCTGGTTAGTAAAGGGGGACTGAGCTTTGAGTCCAGGCAGGGTAGCTGCAGAGCCTGTGCTCATAACCACTACCATATACAGTCAACAAGAGAGGAGTGGAACAGTATGGCAAAGGCTTGGTTATGGAGGGCAGTGGAAACTAAAACAGGTGAGATTAGAGTGTCCCCTTGCAGGGCAAAGTTTATTCTCTAAACCAGCTGCCAATATATGGTGCCATTTCAGCCATGGCGAGAATAAACCTATCTGGGAATCAGGAAGGTAGGAGCAGGAATTATGCCTCCCTACCACTTGTAAAATTCTGCTTATGCTCCCCATAACTTAGGGCCCCACTGATGTAGAGAATTGTAAATCCAAAGAAGGAACAGCCCTGGGGGAGAAAGCAGTAGTCCCACTGAATCAGAAGCTGAGACTGTCACCTGGCCATTTTAAGCTCCTCATGCCAATGGTGAACAGGCAAAAAAGGGAGCTCTGCTGTAGGTCAGTGTGCTTGAGCCCAACTATTTAAGGGGAATATATCAGGGTTCATCTGGTTCTAAATAGCAACGACAGTAGTACACTTAAAAATGATTTAAATCACGACAACCTAAATCATGGGAAGGTTGGTGGGAGGCCTCAAAGGATGGATTCAGCCACTCAGCCATGTCATCTGAGAGCCAGGCTCTCTCCAGCCTGCCACTCCTCCAACCTCAGCTGCTTGGCAGCGTCCCCGCGCATGACATCAAGATGGCTGCCACCCAGCCTGGAGGGAGGAAGTGAGGGAAGCAAAGCACCAGACACCAGGAGGCAGAACACAGGGGATTTTCAGGGCAGTGAAAATACTCTGTACGATTCTGTAATGGTGGATACATCTCATCCTATGTTTGTCCAAACCCATGGAATGTGCAACCCCAGGAGTGAGCCTTAGGGTAAACGAGGGACTCTGGGTGATAATGGTGTGTCCAGTGCAACAAATGCACCCCTCTGGTGGGGGTTGTTGATAACGGGGAGGCTGTGCAGGTGTGCAGGTACAGGGTTGATGGGAAATCCTTGTACCTTCCTCTCAATTTTTCTGTAAACTTGTAACTGTTCTAAAAAAGACAAAGTCTTGAAAAACAGCAACAACCCCAAACCACGGAATAGAGAATGTATTTTGCAGCTGGCCCTCGCAGTTTCCAGCCCAGCAGGACTTTGTGGCTGCATCAAGGTCCAGTGCTGGCGGAGTGCTGGCCCAGCCACCCCCACTGAGCTGTGTAGGTGGTCCCTCGGGTGGTGGCTTTCCCTTCCCACCTCCATTCATCCCCAGTCATGACCTGATTCTCCAGCTTTCCCAGTGAGTCAGTGAGCTCCCAGTACCTCTGCGGGGTACCTTCTTTCTGCTTCTACCTGCAAGAACTGCTTTCTGTTGTTTGTAGCTAAGATGTCTGACTGATAAGCTGGCTATTTAATCAGTAGGTTGAAAATGAAGAAAGGTTTTCTCTTTTGGTTGTCGTTCTTTTTGGTGTTCTCAAGGGTTTTAAAAGATGGCCAGAGAATAAATATGCTTTACCGAAGTATAGACCCTTCAGACTTTACCAAGTCTCTGTTGTCATGACCCCTCCGCAGTCAAGTTTAGGCCAAAAAGTTGTCCTCAGGAAAGGGGTATAGCTGCTGACAAACACCATTTACTGAGTATTGAATATGAGCCAGGTACTACAAAAAGTACGTTAGTACATAAAAGTACTTGTTGGGCACCTGGGTAACTCAGTCATTAAGCCTCTGCCTTCGGCTCAGGTCATGATCCCAGGGTCCTGGGATCGAGCCCCGCATGGGGCTCCCTGCTCAGTGGGGAACCTGCTTCTCTGCCTGTCCCCTGGCCTATGTGCATTCTCTCTCTCTAACTCACTCTCTTTATCTCTCAAATAAATAAAATCTTTTTTAAAGTACTTGTAAAAGGGGTGCCTGGGTGGGTCAGTGGGTTAAAGCCTCTGCCTTAGGCTCAGGTCATAATCCCAGGGTCCTGGGATTGAGCACCGCATCGGGCCCTCTGCTCAGAGGGGAGCCTGCTTCCCCATCTCTCTCTGCCTGCCTCTCTGCCTACTTGTGATCTCTGTCTGTCAAATAAAAAATAAAAAATAAAAAGATCTTTAAAAAAAAATCAAATCAGACTTTAAAAGAAAAAAAAAGTACTTGTAAAAAAGTACTTCTTAAGAAAATAACTCTTAACAGCCCCATGAAGAAGACTGTACTGTGCTACCTATGTTTGCAGATAAGAAAGCTTGTTTGGACACTGGTCACACTTGGTACACAAGGCAAATGACCCAGGTCTGCCTTAGGGAAAAGGCCCTGGGCTCTCTTCTGTGTACCAGACCATTATTTTCATCTCTTTATGCTCTCAGAGGGTAAAACAACAGATTTCCCCCTACCCATCTTCATAAGACTGCTCAGCCATAATACCAAAAGCATCTGTCTTGGAGTCCATCTAAAGGATTTTGTTCTGAAAGGACCATAAAGACACTGATCACCATTTAATGCAGAAGGAGGTCAGCGACATGGACACTGAAGTTACCATGAAAGTATGGCTGCAGGCAGTGTGCTCATTTTAACTCACTTCCCCTGCCTGTCCTGTACAGCTTTATGGGGCATGTCCACCCACACACTCTTTAAGAGAAACTTCCCACCACCATCCATCCCTGCAGCCCAGGCAGACACATTTAATACTAATTGCCACTGCTGATGGGTGATGGACAACTGGCCTATAGGCCACCAATTTTGAGACAGACTAGCCTGTGGCTTATACAGCCTGTCCTGAAAGGACGGGCGTCTCAGAGAGCTCTCCTAGGAATTAGGAATGGGAAGCGAGAAGAGGGAGTGAGTTAGCAGTGGAGCTGAAGTGAAGGGTGCTGGATGCCAAACAGATTAGAAAATTCACACAAAAGCTGATGTTATGAGGAGGTAAAGTCTATGCCCTGGGAAATAAAGGGCAGGGAAGTTGGTTGGCAGAGAGATGACTGAGCAGATAGGCAGAGCCATGCACAGAAGCTCTGAGAGAGGACAGGGAAGGGGAGAGAAGGTGGAAAGCAGAGATAACCAAAGAGAGACCTGGCCCCAGGCTTCTGGAATCTTCTGCATTTCCCAGGAAACTCTGGTGGAGATCTGTTGCTCACAATCACATGATCCTGTTCAAAACTTTCATTCTATCTACTTTTAAAAAGGAAGCATACAAACTAATTTGTCTTTCCTCATTTTGGTTTTACTCCATTCTTCCTGTGACTTGCCTCATGGTTCCAAAGGCCAGAACCTGGAGAGAAGCAAAATGGAAGCAAGCCGTGGGGATTCTCGACAGACCTCAAAGCAGACTCTGAAGGGAAGAGCCTGATTATGTGGGCTGAGACCGGGGCTTTGATAACTCCTCTGCTCCCCTCTGGGGATTAAGGTAGAACTGAGAGCATTTTTCATTCTATATATTCTAAAAGCAGAAGCAAAATGGAATTCTTTCTTTCTCTTTCCATTTCACGACTATCAACTCAACACACAGGTCATTTCCTTATAAAAGGTGTTTTTCTGATTCAGTATTACCTGCTGTACTCAGACTAAGGTGGTCCAGACACGCATCCCAGATCATACCTCTGCAAAACCAGGCAGGCGGTGGGTGAGGAAAGGCATAGCGGCCATTTGCTCTATTTGTTACCTGAAAGACTAACATGTTCCTCTTTCACATGAACTTGCTTCAGACCAGAGGCATCAGCTAACAAAGACTGGAAGCCTCTCTTGCTCTCTGAGCCCGCGATACTGATCCTCTCCCTGGAACAGCTCAGGAGTTGATGGAGACAGGGAGGGTGGTGCCATCTCGGGCTGTGGGGCTTCCAAAGCTTCTTCGCCGGTCCACAGAGACAGGTCTCCTGGCTCCTCTCTGTTTCTATTCCCTCTTATAGGCTGTTGTCTTCCTTTGCCTGTGAGAACACAGAATATGAGTTAGCAAAGAGGGAAATTGGTGCAGCACTTAAATCCCCAGACTCTGGACACAGACTTCTCACATTAAAGTCTTGCCTATGCCACTTAGAAATAGATCTCTCTGAACCTCAGTCACTTCATCTGGAAGATGTGGGCGATATTATTAGTTTCTGCTGTAAGAGAGAGTTCATATTTGTAAAGGGTCTGAATGGTGCCTAGTACATAGTACACCATACATTCTATGGTGTACATAGTACACCACAGAAGCGCTTGTTAAGTCAATCAACAAACCTGCTCCAAGGAAAGGAGACTCCTCCCCAAGCAGAATAGCCAGGCTGGTAGAAACAGAGCTTGGCTTCAGAAGAACTGAATTGTATCACTTCTCGGCCTTTTGGCTAAGATCAAGTGAAAAGAACTGAATTCTGTTTCTTATTATCAAGTGATTTTTTTTTTTTTCTGTGCAGGAAATTTCCATTTGCTAATTAATCTTTACTAGGCCAGTGAATATTCTAAAGTAAGACAGTGTTTCAAATGATAGGTAACTTGTTTTTAGAAAAAAGGAAATTAAATACAGAAACGCACCATTTAGGTTGAGGTTAATTAATTGGCTATTTAGAGCATGGAATTCAGCGATGCCACCAAAGAATGGAGGACTTGAGGGAGTTGTGCCAGAAGACCTGGGCTGAATCCCAGCTCTGCAACCTTTCAGGGGACCCTTGGCAAGCCTTTTCCCTCTCCGAGCTTCAGCGTCTACAAATTGGGACAATTTGACCCAACTCACAGGGTGGTCCCGAGGATGAACTAAGAAACGCAGAACAGGGCAGGCCACAGTGTATGGCACTTACCGACTTCCGTGTTTGGCTCAGGACCTGCGACTTCTTTAGACGCTCTCCTACCAAGCTGGGCCATCTCATTCCCTAGCCACAACCAACTCATGAAGGGGGCAGCTCATGAAGACCTCGGGGGAGGAAACACACTGACAAGTGATAAAGGAGACAAGGCCAAAACATACAGTCAATACACAAAGAAGGAGAAGAAGGAACATTTTATAAAAATAAGAAAACAATTCCAAAGGGGAGTAGTCAGTCTGGTTTTTAGTGTAGACAAAAATAGCTTTCCAGACTGAAGTCACCTCTGAGGAACTCAATGACACACAGCCCACTGGGATGATTGACAGTCACATTGTCTCAAGCCTGCCGGTGTGCACAAAGATACATAAAGGGTATCTCTGGAAGATCCTGCGAGAGCTGAATGTGACTTGCACCGCAGGGCAGAGGGAGCTGGAGGAGGCAATTGCCATATTGTCTTGGGTTATTTGAAAATGAACCTCGAGAAGACTAGGAAAGAGGCTGCTTGGAGTCCCAGCACCTCACCACAGGACCATAAGAATTTGAAAGGCCTAGGAGGATATGCTTTCCCTAATTAGGTAGGAGAAGAATCACTCGGAGCCTAGTTAAGTTGTGCTCCTATCTGCTAGACAGAAAACTGTTTCCCCTTGAAGAAGAAATGAAGTCCCACAGAAAAGATGAGCTGGAAAGCGGGGGGAATGATCAGACCACAAGGCAGGGCTCTGGGAGAGAGACACAGTCCAGAAGGCAGGCAGCCCCTTGTCATCAGCTACTGGAGCCAGATGCCTGAGTTGAAACCCAGCCCTGACTCTTACTGCTTGCATGACCTCTGGCTTGATCCCACTCAACCTCTTTTGTGTACTATAAACACTTATAACATTGTTGTAAAGATAATTGTTTTAAGACACATGAGGTACTTAAAAGACTGCCTGGGACACTGCCACCATTTGGCCAGTGTTAGCTGTTGTCAAATACATCCCTCCCCTACTGTTTACTTTCCTGTGCTTCTAGAAAGAGGTGATTGGGTTGTCTTGACTCCACTTAACCAAAAACCATGTTGTGATGAACATGGTTTCAAACTTTCACTCAATATGCATTTACTGCTGAGCAGTATTTCCTCTCGGTCATGGGCAAGAGTTTCCCAGAGGCGTATACCCAGGAATTGGTTGCTTACCTGAATGTTGACCCCTGCACACACGAGGGCTTTTGTTTCCTCACAGTTATGTCAGCAGACCTTGCTGTACCTTTTCACCTCTGCATAAAGTAAGATTAAGCGTGTCTTCATCTATTTGTTAGCTATCCCAATGTCCTCTTCTGAGAATTGTCTAGACCTACATTTTGCCCATTTTTCTGTTGGGTTTCCTGTTTTTGTTGTTGTTGTTGACTGGAAGTTGTTTCTGATCTTTTTTTAGGTACAGTGGACATTGGAAATATCTTCTCCCAATTTATCACCTTTTAATTAACTTTGCTTAGATTTTCTTTATCGAACAGAAATCCTGTGATGTACTGAAGGCAACAAACTCAGCTCAACTCCTGGCTATACTGACTTAGGCCTCCATCTCTAGGGACAGTCAGAAAAAAAGCAGCATACCTATTTCTGGACATAAATACTATTTATCTCAGTCTTGACTGTGTTTTTACATATAATGACCAGCATTCAACCAAAAATTATAAGACATATAAATATCAAAGGGTAATAACATTTTCAGGACAAAGCAATCAAAGATCCTGACTCAGAGATGACGCAGATGGTCCAATGATCAGGCAAGGAGCCTAAAGAACTACAATTATTACCCTTAAGGATCTAATGGGAAGGGAGGACAAGAAGCAGGAGGGAATTTCAGCAGCGATAGAAACTATGATAAAGCGTCAAAAGTCACACACATTCTATTTTTATTCTTATGTTTATTCCCCCCCTTCCATATTTTTATTTGTTTTGTTTCTATCTTAATGTTTTGACAGTGTGGCCAAAACATCTCTCTCCCTTCTTTGGCTTCCATAGGGCTGAGGCTGAGAGATGAAACAAGGTTTACCCTCTCGTCAGGGATCAGAATCCTTCTCCCATGCCTCCGCTGTGATCTTTAAGCTCTGAGAAAAGTGGTTTCAGTGAAAATATCAAGAAATCAACCCAGAGCTTAAATGGAGGACCTATATGATTTTATGAAAAGTGTTAATTTTTTCTGTTGTTCCAGTGGAATATCTTATTCTCTGATAAGGCCACAAAAAGGAACATTGCCTACATTTAGTATACTATTACTAATAGTATAGAAGAACAAAAATAGTATACTAGTATACTAATAGTATTCTAGTATACTAGAAATAGTATAGAAGAACAAAACAATATAAAAGCAGCTTATCAGCCAATGATTATTTGTCCTATAATTAGGTCCATTTTTTTCTCTTAGTAATATCAAGGTCAGACACTTTTATGTCCACAGCCATGTAGACATACTATGTGAACATAAATATAAAACATAAAAACATAAATGTGAAATATTCAGGTTTGGATCAGATATTTTAATGTTTACTGAGATTTCATTCTATTGCAATTTTTATATAGCTCATATTTCCATTCATTCATTTGCTGGTGGTTTATATCCTAGATTAACTCTTTTTATATTCTAACTACAAGGTAGGAATTCTTTGAGGCTAAAGAAAGGTTGCCAGAGGAAATGGAAGGTTGGACACATTGGCCAGTTCTGCTCCATCTTGTTTCATCACCAGAAATCAAGAAAATTGGATCCTTGGAGACAGGACACTTAGACACCTCCCCCTAGGCCATTTATCCATCAGGCACTGAAGGCACGGTGCCATTAGCCTCTGAGTTTTTAAGGACTTTCAGAAATGTTTGAGATCTGAAAAAATATGTATATCTCCAATACCAAGAGAAACTTACATGTTTGATATGCTGTAGGATGGGGGTAATGGGACTCCATAGGAAAAGTGCTTAGACCTTTTGTGAGTCCCAAGGCAGCTTTGAACCTGCATAGGAATGATCTTCCATCTACCTTGTTGTTGTCTGCTTTGTTCTTTTTCTTGTTGGTTGAGAGCATTGGCGGATAGAGTACAGTGGAGGATAATAGAGGATTCAAATGTTAATGCTGAAAGCTACAGTGAAGACCTTGTAGCCAGAGTTTCAAACTGTGCTTCAGGTGCAAAGGGATGGTTGAGGCAGGGGGCTTTGGTCCACCCTGCTCCTTTTGTACCCCCATCTCCTTCCATTCCCTGTTCTTCCTGCCATCAGAGTAGCTTCCCTTAGATATATTTAATGTATTGACATTCTCTGTAGAGTTTCCAAAACTCTGTTTTGGAAACAGAGCTCATGGGTGCCTAAGTGGCTCGGTTGGTTAAGCATCTGACCGTTGATTTCAGCTCAGGTCTTGACCTCAGGATTGTGATCAAACCCCATGTTGGGCCCCACCCAGGGTGTGGAACCTACTAAAAAAAAGAAAAAAAAAAAGATTTCTGGAAACAGAATTCACTGCTTAGTATGAAAATACCACTGACCTATATGACTTCATTATTTTACTGATGAGTGCCCTGAGGCTCAGAGAATTACCCAAGATCTCCCAACCAGCTCTTAACGCCAGGTTTCCTGATTCCCAATTCAAGACTATTTCTTTAGGCAGAGAAAGTTTGTTCCAGAGCCTGACCTGTTTCAAAAAGGTGTGACTGCTGCCTTGGGAGGAATGTTGGTTTTGCTAGAGTCATGGTGAGGTAGTTCTGTCACCCTCCCAGCACCCATGTGCTGTCTTTCAGGGCCTAGATCACATTCTGGACATCTTGTCTCTTTTTTAGTGCATGGCTTATTCTCCAGCTTCTATCCCTTAGGGGAAAATTCCCATTTCCCCATTGAAGAAAATAAAAACCAAGATTTACAGCTAACAAGAAATCCAATAAGCAAAAATACAGCAAAACCAGAAAGTATAAAAAAGAGTCAAGAAGTGCATCTAGGGGCGCCTGGGTGGCTCAGTGGGTTAAAGCCTCTGCTTTCGGCTCAGGTCATGATCTTAGGGTCCTGGGATCAAGCCCCGCATCGGGCTCTCTGCTCAGCGGGGAGCCTGCTTCCTCCTCTCTCTCTGCCTTTCTGCCTACTTGTGATCTCTCTGTCTGTCAAATAAATAAGAAAGATCTTAAAAAAAAAGTGCATCTAACTGTGAAGTGTCACTACTGACCAAGTAGTTTTCTTAGTCACCCCAAAAGGCCAACATTGTAGCCGCTAGCTACATGTGGCTTACCAAACCCTCAACATGTCGCTGGGTCAAACTGACATGCACTGGAGGTAAAAATAACACACCAGAATCACGATTTACTGTGAAAACATTTTTAAAGATTGTACAAATCCCTCAATAATTATTTTATTGATTCATGTTGAAATAATGTCTTGGATATATTTGATTGAACTATCGTTATATTTAATTTTGTTTGTTCTTTTTTGCCCCTTTTTAAAAAAAGATTTTATTTATTTATCAGAGAGAGAGCACAAGCACCAGCAGGGAGGAGAAGCAGGCTCTCTGTCAAGCAGGAGCCTAATGCGGGGCTCGATCTCAGGACCCTGGGATCATGACCTGAGCTGAAGGCAGATGCTTAACTGATGGAGCCACCCAGGCATCCCTGTTTTTGCTTTTTTTAAATGTGGTTACAGGAGAAATTTAAATTCCGTATTTGAATACACCGCTTAGGTCGTATTCCTGTCGCAGGTCACTGCACTGAATGTCAGAAACACCTGTCTGTTGCAACCAGGCCGAGAAGATTGGGGTTCCTTCTAGAAGCAGCTTCCTCGATGCTGGCCTGAGACTAGGGTCTCCTTCAAAGAGCAGCTGCAGGCTTCCTAACTCAGGCTGTCTCAAATTATGTGCCCTTGGGGAGTGATCATTTAAGTTAAGGATGATTTGCCTTTTACCTGGGGATATGTAGTTTAGCAGGTTTTCAGGAGTTGGAGATAATGGCCTGGAGCGACAACTCATTTCAGTTGATTTTCAAGCACCAGTTCAGTCAAGTCAACAAGAAAAGCGCAAGATCCTCAGCAGTGAATTTTTCCCTCACCTAGGAGGAAGGGGGGTACGGGGCCTGCTAAGATCAGAAACATGAAAACGTGTTGCTCAGCACTTTGCTGACCAGAAATCTCTGGGTATATTTTTTTCTGACATCTCTAAAACAGATCTTTAATCAGACAAATATTTTTTAAGTTTACTTTCACTCGCCTTTCCAAAGAGATGCCTGATGCAAAACAAGACTGTTGTTGGTTTATGAAATATTTGCTCTTGCTTATAAAAATAAAGTTTTGGTCAATAAGAAATGAGAGGAACTACCACTTAGAACCAAAGTTTGTTCAGCATTGAAAATCGCTGGAGCTCTGAAGAATAAAACAAGTATAAAGAACCTGTTGAGTTCTAAAAATAAACCCTGGGGTGCCTGGGTGGCTCAGTGGGTTAAGCCTTTGTCTTCGGCTCAGGTCATGATCTCAGGGTCCTGAGATCGAGCCCCACATCAGGCTCTCTGCTCAGCCGGGAGCCTGCTTCTCAGCGGGGAGCCTGCTCTGCCCCCCACCTGCCTGCCTCTCTGCCTACTTGTGATCTCTCTCTGTCAAATAAATAAATAAAATCTTTGACCAAAAAATCTAAAAATAAACCCCACACCAAGTGAATAGAGCACCTGCTTTTTAACCCAATGAGCCACCCAAGTGCCCCTAGAGCACCTGCTTTTTAATAGATGCCGTAGGCTAGAAATTCAAATTTGAGATGGACCCGCGGTAGGCTAAATTAAGGATCTTGAGAGAGAAAGATTATCCGTGGTGTAGGAAGAGGATCCCGGGTTATCCAGGTAGACCCTAAATAGAACCACACATATCCTTGCAAGAGGGAGGCTGATGGAGACTTGGCCACAGAAGGGAAGGCCGTATGAACAGGAAGCGGAGACTGGAGGGGTGTATCACAAGCCAAGTCTGTGGCAGCCCCTGGGAGCCTGAAGGGGCTGGGAACAGATTCTCCCCTGGAGCCTCCAAGAAGGAGGCTGCTGACACCTGGAGTTTAGCCCCATTAGACTCTCCCAGACTTTCCAGCCTCTAGGACTGTAAGAGAATAAATTGCTGTGGTTATTCAGGCACTACCTGGGTAGCAGTTTGTTATTTGTTACATGCAGCAATAGGAAAGTAAAATAGGACTCCAGTGACTTCACAAAATTAACCAGGGCTGAATAATTTTTCCCTTCATTCACATTCATTTTTGCAGGCTTAAAGCATGGAAAATAGAAATCTCGAAGGGAAAGGTCTTGGGAGAATACAAATCTAAGGCTAAATGCTCCAAACGGCATTTGCTCCCTCAGCTTTCCTGTCATCCCCATTCTCCAGCTCTGGGTTCTCCAGCCCCTGCCCTCCGCCTCCCAGTACCTTCCACCCCTAGTTCCAGGGAACCACCGAGGTACAACTTCGGGGTGACTTTTACGTCTGACTTGCCAAACCTCCGCAGTTTAACAAAAACATCCTGATTCTCCTTGTGAAGCTCTGTATGGTATGAGAGTTAAGAGCCGTCTAACTGTCAGCTTGTGGTTTATTACACATATCAGTTTTTTCATTCAACAAGTACTTACTGAGTATTTGCCCAAATACTATGCCGGAGGACCTGGGCTAGATCCTGGCAGAACATAGGGAGCAAGGTCCACGCCTTCACTCACAGCGTAGTAAAGAACACGGGTCGAGGGGCGCCTGGGTGGCTCAGTGGGTTAAAGCCTCTGCCTTCGGCTCAGGTCATGATCCCAGGGTCCTGGGATCGAGCCCCACATCGGGCTCTCTGCTCAGCAGGGAGCCTGCTTCCCTTCCTCTCTCTCTGGCTGCCTCTCTACCTACCTGTGATCTCTGTCTGTCAAATAAATAAATAAAATCTTTAAAAAAAAAAAAAAGAACACGGGTCGAAGGAATTAAATATACAAATGCGTAAAATCACCACCTGGAGTCAAATGCCCCTGCGGAGACAGAGCGCTGAGGAGACTACGCACAGCGACAGGCACCGGCAGAGACGTCTCTCTTAGGAAACCGCACTGGTGCTGTCAAGGAGCTCACTTCCTGATGACCAAGGTGGGGGAGAAGGGAGCATCCCGCAGAGAGCACTCGAGGTCCTGGGTGTGGCGAGAGCTTAGTGGGTTTCAGGAACAGAAACAAAACCCCTGTGGGCTGAGCACCGTGGGAGGGGAGGCAGGTTAGAGAAGCAGGTGGCCAAGGACCTAGGGATTGATGAGGTAATAGCAGAAGGTCGGCTGCCTTTCCCCCTAGTGAACAGCAGCCTGGAAGTGTCAGGGGCTCAGAAATGTCTCCCTAAGCAATATGCCAAGAGTCCAAGCTTTTCCAGGACAGACAGGCTCCTTTAAATTTATCAGAATATGCTCTAGGCCAGCACCTGAACACTTTGTTAATGCCTTGGTGCGAATTAGCTTTCTGGACTCCTTTCCTTCACCCAACATTTCTTGGAATCCTTTTTGTGCCAGACTGCCCCATTTGGGGCATAGCAAGTGCCCTGGGTATGGAGGGTAAAAGAACCTGGCCCTGCCCTTGTGGAGAACAGTGAGGGTCAAGCACAATGAGGTAAAGGGACAGGGAGCAAATGTGAGAGGCTCAAGGAGCCCCCGGACTGACTGGGGCGAAGGAAGAAGGGGGGAGGAGTGGCCTTGGAGCCAGGAACTGAAGGATAGAGTATGTGTGCAGGGGACCCGGGAGGCACATTCCAGGCAGAGGGAGGCCTGTAAATTAGCACCCCAGAGGAGCCGGGAGAGGTCCAGTGCAGGAGAATGAAGCCGAGGTGCCCCAGGGGTAACTGGCAAGACAGTGCAGGGCCTCAAAGACCCCGGTAAATGGATAAGGACTTCATTCTAAAAATGAAGAGAAGCTATTAGGGTTCTAAGCAGAAGAGTGATAGGATCAGGTTTGCATACCAAAAAGATCACTCCTATTTGGGTGTGGAAAGTGAGATTGGAGGAAAGCAAGAATTTAGGTGAGAGAATACTAAGGAGGTGATTATTGGTGTTCAGGCAAGGGATGACCGTGGCTTTGTTGAGGATGGTGGCAATGAAAATTGCCTGACTGCAGAGCCTACTTCCTCTTTGCATTTACACTTGTTCACAATGTAGGGCAAACTGAAAGTCTTTATCAGTGATGTTGTTCATGTACTGGGTATGATTTTTATTCCTTTGCAAAGAAGGAGAATATTATTTGGCATATACGTGAAGTTCATTTCGTCATCAAGATCTCATTCTTCTTGAAGTTAGAAATCTGATTTCAGTCAATTTAAGGGTCTTCCCACCTCCTTGGTATTGATCTGAATTTGGGGAGGAATGTATGCTGTGATCTTGCATAAGGCGAGTGTAGGGTGTAGGGGGAACAATCTGGTCTCCTTGATCCTGTCATACTGGGAAGCCCTTGGTCCCATTTGACCTATGGTCAGAGGTTCATCTGGCCTTCTGCTGCACCCTCTTTGTCCCATCTTGAAAACTCCTAGGGTCCCCTCTTCCCTATACCATGTCTAATCTGTTCTCCACGGATATAGAAAATGTTCTGCTTCTTCCCAAACAATCTGGCTGTGGACAACACTCTGAGATTGTTTCAACCCTGCCATATTAACACTCCTGTGTCTCCCTTCTGCTCTAGAACCACTCTTGGTGAGCAGGCCAACAGATTCTTGTGGGGTCTTGGAGACAGATTCAACAGATATCTAGAAGGAAAAAAAAATGATTGTATTTAGTATTCATATACATCAAGGGCAAGGCTATAAGGATGACTCAGGTGGTTTTTTGTTTGTTTGTGTTTTTTTGCATGAGAAACTAGGTAATGCTTTTTCACAAGTGAGAATGTTGGAAGAGAAGCAGGTGTGGGGCAGTGGGCTGGAATCATGAGGTCACTATAGTACGTGATGTGTTTGAAATGTCCCAAAAGAGATACTGAAGGGGAGGTTGGTAATGGGGAGTCTGAAGGGTGGAAGAAGTCAAGGATTGAGAACACACACCTACACACACACGCATGCACACAATTTTTTCCCCTGTAAGCTAGATGGAAGTGGAGGCCATGGGGCAGCATGAGATCCTCCAGAGAAAGAGAGAATGTAGAGTGAAATGGGAGGGGGGCTTCAGGGAAACACTGAGGAATATTGAAAGATTAGGTAGAAAGAGCGCCAGCAAAACTGTTGCTGGTAAGAGCAGAACAAGTAAGGTATGGAAACAAAGTCTCAAGAAAAGAGAGTTTTAAGACGGTGGGAGTGGCTAAGAGCGTTCAGGGCCACTACCAAGAGATCAAGTAAGACAGAAACAGAAAAGTCTCCTTTGGATGTCAGAGTTATTGGCGTTCCCATAAAGTGCAATTCCAGGATATAGAAAAGGCAAAAGCCCAACTGGTGTGAAGCGACTACAATGAACACCTGGGATAGGACCAGACACTTCAGAGGAGTCATGATTTTGTTGGAGGACTAAATTAGCCCTTCGGTAAAGGCTACTCCAAACCCGCTCCAACAAAGCTTAAGAAAAAGCTTCAAAAGGTCAAGCTGATGCACAAATAGATTAACTGCCTGCTAGAATAAAACCTAATATGCTTTAACTAAGACAAACTCCAGGGCTCAATGACCAAAATTCACAATTTCCAGCATTCAATAGAAAAAAATATCTACGAGAAGCAGGAAATCAGGACCTACAATCTGGAGAAGAACCAGTCAATACAAACACCCCACAGAGGAAGAGATAACAGAATTGGCAGATTGGCAAAAAAGGACTTCAAAAGTTATTACAAATACGCCCTTGTATTTAAAGAAAAGCATACATATAATGAGAAGTGGAAGCTATAAAAAATGAAAATATAAGCAATCACATCAAGATTTGTTTTTCAGTTAACCTCTGTCTCCCGCACCGTCCTCCCAACAGCTATAACTAGTCGGGCAGCTTCTTTGGAGGAAAGATATTATTTCATGTAAGTTTCTCCTTTTGTTTCCCTGTATGGAAGAATTTTCAAGTGGTCTTGGGGAACGTATCATATATAATCCTGAAGGAATAAAGTGACCTTGCAGGTGCTGGAAAGCCGGGAGGTGGTATAACTGCCATAGAGTTCCAGTGCACTCTGGCCCAGAAAGGACATTGTTTGCAGCAAATACAGGACATCCCGGTCTCTGAGCACAGAGCAGCTGGCTAGGGCAGAGGGGCCCAGCAGGTTGCTTGCGTCTCAGGTGCACCTGCCTTGTGGTTCATATGAACCTGAGGTCTAACAGTCCTGAGCCTATTACAGCAGATCTCTCTCTCTCGTTTTCTTAAAGATTTATTTATTTATTTGAGAGAGAGAGGGGAGGGGCCAAGGAACAGAGAGAAGAAGAGAAACAGACTGCTGAACATGGAGCCTGACCCAGGGCTCAGGACCCTGAGAACATGACCTGAGTTGAAATCAGGAGTCCTTTTCTTCTTCTTTCTTTCTTTTTTTTAAGATTTTATTTATTTATTTGACAGATATCACAATTAGGTGGAGAGATAGAGAGAGAGAGTAGGTAGCAGGCTCCCTGCTGAGCAGAGAGCCCGATGTGGGACTCAATCCCAGGGCCCTGGGATCATGACCTGAGCTGAAGGCAGAGGCTTTAACCCACTGAGCCACCCAGGCGCCTCCAGAGTTCTCTTTAATTGCTGGCTATATTATCTTCTTTTCCTTTTTTGTTTTCCCTCCTTTTAACCACTCTTTGAGAGCTTTAAGGGTATTTTACCCTTAAAATTAAAAAGGAACTATTAATGAAAAGGAAAGCATTAACATTGAAGAGCTCATTTGAAATATTTGTGAGTCTTCAGCATGGCTGTGCTGATTCTAGGTCAAATCAGGCAATTTAGGGTCAATGGAGAAGGGCTGAATCTTCTCGCTTAGCTCTGTATCCCCATCAAGATGGTGTAGGTCTCCCAGAAAGATATTCATCCAATAAACACTGCGCTCAAGGCTGAATTTTCAAATGTGAAATCTCTCGTATCATCAGCCTTTTTAAGTATGTTCCTAGGGTGGAGAATGCATGGGCCCCACAAGACTTTGGTTCATAGATCACTCAGTTCTTAAAACACTACTACCAAGTGTCAGCTTGAAAATTCTGTTTGGACATATTTTTGTTTAGAATCTTTAACTCAAAGCTCATTTATTTCTGCACTGCCCCATGCCAGTAAGGGAATTAGAGATCATGTTTTTAGCTATTCCCTGGATGAAGGAAAATAGAAACGTGGGTCTCAGTTGAGTGCACCAAGCTGTCATGCTTGTCTCTGGTGCCAGCTGGTCACCTCTTGGCAGGGCCAGAAGAGAGCCCCAGCACGACATCCATCCTTGCCTTCTGCATCCAGCTTCCAATAGGACATCTCCATCAGAATGCCTACTCCCTGTGCAAGCCACGCCACAGAAGAGGAAACCTCTCTCCTTAAGTGATGTCTGGTTATCAGCTTGTATTTTAATATCCCACAAAGTAAAAACTAAATGAACTCTGGAAATATCTTTCTATTGTATGTTGTTCGAAGGGACACCCATCTCCTTGCAACCGAGCACATTTTAATCTCACAGATACACAGTTGGGAAAAAGCAGGGATAAAAATAAAGACATAGTCTTCAAAGGACTCAGGGATCTTTATTCAAGTATCTCTCTTATCGCTTGGGTTGGTTTATTTTATGACATAGCCATTGCACTCCTAAAATCCCGCCTTCTTTCACCTATCTTAGTTCTTCCTTTGACCCTCCATGTACGGGCGTGGGAGGAAGATGGAGAGGAAAGGAAAGCTGGTCACCAGGATACTGTCATGACAAGGACACATCATTAGCAACACAGCCATTTAACAGACAGACTGAGAAGGCATCACTGACCACTGGGACGGAAGATCATCATCTCCTGGCAACATCCAAAAGAACCAGTTGCTGTTTTGTCTGCAAAAGGTGCTTGGACAGTGCACCAAAGAGACAAAACAGCCTTTCGTGGATTGGTAGAGGACTTACGGAGGTGTGAATTGGAATCAGCTAAATGCTAGACATTCACAGCCCAACAGGAAATATGCCTGATGGTGCAGGATCTCTGTGGCCCAGTGTTCCCAGGTTAAAAGCAGAATGGCTGTTGAGTGAGGAGTAATGCAAAAAGGAAAGCTGTAACACGATGCCATTCTTCGGCTGCAAACACAACAGACGAGAACTCGTTCTGCCTGTGTTTGTGATTGCAGTCACGTTGCTGAGTTATTACACATGCCCAACTCGAGTCTCCGGCTTGGGAGACAGGCAGGGAGGGTCCTGTTCAGTCCCCAACCTCAACATCACTGTGGATCCGGGGGCATATTTACTGTTTACAAAGGAATCAGAGCTCAGATGTGTTACAAAGATAACATTGTGCTATATTCATATTTCCACGTGAGAAAAAAACTGCTCAGAGATGGGGCCTGTAACCTGAGAGCAGCCTCCGGTAGTTTTAAAAAGCAAAAAAGCCCAAACTTTTGAGAATTGGGGTTTTCATGTACCTTTCTACCAAGCATGTGACTTTCTCGACCTTCCTTAATCATTCTGAACATATTATCTAACATCCAATAGCCTTAAATTCATGATTTCTATCATGTTGGGGTTGGACTCGGTGATTTTTTTAAAAAATCGTATTCAAAATACGTGTGTGAGTGTGCCCTCTCCTGCATCCTCCTTTTCCTAAGAAAAACCATTCACTTTTGCATTAGATTTGCGGGAGACCACGTGACTAAAAAAAAAGGTGACAGAAGCGTCTCAGCCCTGGTAAGAGCAGAAAATGAAGCCGCGAATATTCAAAATCTTGCGCTGGAAAAGACAACTGACAGAAGGATTTGATTGGTTCTGGTCGACTGTCCGGAAGACACTCTTCTCACACAAATGAGGACGATCAAGAGGAGTTTATATTGTTGAAAATGCATTATGATCTTTTGGCTCAAATAGCTGTATGCCAGTAAACGAGGGATTCAGGGATTCCTTTGGTTCTGAAGATCAGGCAGATTCTTTTGTGAATTTGTGCATTATTGTAATTTTCTACTGAGTGACTTTCATTACTGGGGATGACGTTGGGCTCCATTCTTCCTAAGGCAGATAAATACAGGACTGAAGAAGACTGACTAGATTGCAAAGTGCTTTCTGATTTAGTTTGTCCACATTGTAACGCTTGGATTTGGGGTTGGTTTCATGATCAGATAGTAGAGCAAGCATGCAATTTACAGAGTCTCCAGCTCCTCCTCCTCCACCCCGGCCATCCAGAATTGCAGCCAAGAAGGAAGTCTTCCCTGGAATGCAAGTGTCCAGGCAGAAGAAGAGGGAGAGGCGCTGCTGGCTTAATGCCGTATTCCTCACACCCAGAACGTCCCCCAGGACAGAGGAGTTGCTCAGCAAGTGTTTGTCGAATGAATCTAATACTTACATTTTTGGAATGCTTTAGGATTGGCGACCTCTCCTATCTGAGATTGAGTAGATCACACTTGATTCTCTGAAATCTACTTTGGTTGCCTATTTTCTGAAAGCAATGTCAGTTGTTGGTTTTAACTGAGAGAACCAGTTGTGGTTAAAACTCTCCATGTGCAGGTTATCATCAGCTTTGAGCAACACTCAACAACTGAGGTGGTGAACACAGTTCCAAGAACATCCAGATTTTAGTCTGGGGCAACATGGAAACACTTGTCCTTGTACAGGGTAAATGTTCACCCGTCCTACTGCATTGTAGTCCCAGTTAATCGACCCCATGAGTAAAGGAAACTCATCATTTCGGGCTGTATTCCCTTGTTGGGTGACTCCCATGTAAGAAATAGTAGCAGCAGCCCCAGGAACAACAACATGAACATTTTCATTCAAGCTGAGAACTCAGGAATGAGTTTGTTGAATTAAATGAATGTCCTATTATCTTAGCTCAGTGCCTCTTGGGACAGCATGTAAAATTGGACTCAGCAAGCAAAACACCCTACTATCTAACTTCACACACAATTAATGGCTGATTTCCCTCATACTCCATGTCCCTTTACCATAACCTCTTGAATTTTAGACCTAACTCTACTTATCCTCATTTGCTTTTGTTTTTAATTTAAATTCAATTAGCCAACATATAGTACCTCATTAATTTCAGATGTGGAGTTCAATAATTCGTCAGTTGCATAGAACTTCAAGTGCTCATCACATCATATGCTCTCTTTAATGCCCGTCCTCTTTTCCTGTATTGCTAAGGTTTAAGACATGGGAATGGCCAATTTCTCTCCACTAATTTATTTTAGTATATACTTGTCACCCACTAGAGAATGGTTCTGAATTATAGTTGTTGGTTTGGGGAGCTGGTTGATGGAGACACGTTCGTCTCCCTGCCAATTCCATCTGCTTTTTGCTTCTCCTCCCTCAGTCTTCTTGCTCCTTCCTCCCAGGAGGGAGGCTTCCTTGTGATCTGGTTATTCCCATCATATTTGTGGTGTTTATATCAACTTAATGTTGATAGAGGTATTTGTACTTCGGTTACCTTTATGAAGGTATGTTGCCGTGAAGTACTAACAATGAAGGGTTATCACAGTATGAAGGTTTATGCAGAAGGGAAAATATTCTTTGGATTTTTAAGGAAGAAAGTAATTCTCGGTATATTTAGGCGGATCTACGACACTGATTTCCCAGGACTTGAAACAACACTTGACATGCATGAAGTCCTATCTTGCACACCAAATTACCAATAGAGCAGAAGACATGATACAGTGGGTAGGTGTGCAGCTTTTAGAATAATTTAGAAAGATTATAAAGATTGAGTCTTTTTGCTCAAAGCGTTATATAATTTACCAGATAAAGTTTACCGCGTTTCTCCTCAAATCCCCCAAAGTGTGTATTGACAGACACCCTATTCTAAACATTATTTTAATTTTTTATTATTAAAAAAAAACCCACAATGCTCATCACTCCTGATAAAGGAAAAATTCAGGTACTATAAAATTATGGTAGGAAAGGGCTTAAGAAAAATAAGAAAAGAATAGTCAGATGGGGAAAATACACTCTCAAAATGGAACTCTTTGCTGAGAGCCACAGATGCAATACCTTGAGCCTCAGGAGAGCTTTAATTAGTCCAGCTCTTTCTTCAGCGCATGCTCAGAAGCTTTGGTGCTGACTGTAAATTAGGGCAAGGAAATCCGGCAGGGGCCTGGGTGGGCTAAGGGGGAAGGGCAGGATCTTAAAGGGGCAACGACCATTTAAAAGAGCAACGTCAGTCGGGGCCACCATTCCTGTCCTAGGCTCTGCAACCCACCACTACCAATCTACTCCAACCTCTGTGTTCCTTACCTCAGTTAAGAGTACCTCCATCTTCCGAGTCATCAAGGTCAGAAACACAGGAGTCGCTTCTGATTTCTCTCTCTTTTGCCTGTGCAAAATGCAGTCACTATCAATTTTTGAAATTTTACTTTAAATTTGACCTCACTTCTCCATCTTTATTATTATTGTTCTGGTTTAAGCCCTCAGGTCCTCATTTGGTTCTTGCTTGGGTCATTACAGCAGTGTTTCAACTGGTGTTACATGCTTTTAACACTGCTGTCAAGTCATCTTTAAAAATCATACCACTCTAGCTTCAAACACTTCGGTGGCTCCCTATAACCTGTAAGAGAAAGTTCAAGCTCCTTAGCAGTGCATACTTGGCCTCCATCAAGCCATCAGATCTTATTTCTGACAATCCACAGGTTATACTTTCTGTTCTCATGCTTCCCAACTGCTTTTAGCATATATGTCCATATACATCTAATATAAGATGAATTAATATATAAACTTTTAAGAAGATAAACTAAACTAACCCAATTTCTACTTAACAATTTAAGTTAGCTATATATCATATGAGTATTAATTTATAATTTTTCATTCCCCGTACATCATAATGTCAAAGAAAAATTTTCAAAAGTTAAACTGTGACTCCCTTACCAATAGAGAATGAACCCATGTCAAAGATTTTATTTTAACTAATGAAAGAACCAGTACTCTGGAAAAGCTGGTGCTAAGAACACCTTTGAGGCACAGGTAATTTGAGGCACTGGTAATTTCTAGAAAAAAATAAGTATGTTAAAATGGGATTTCTAGATTTGTACAAAACAAGTGAATGTTTTATAGGGTAATGAAATAATAGGTTGTCTTTTCTATTGAACATAATCTTTACATCTCTACCAAACAAAAATTTACATGGAACTGCAGAGTATCTGGACTCTAATTTGTAGTAAACACAAAGTTAACCACAGGTAAATTCTCTTAGAGTATTAAATAACTGTGGGGTTGGCCGTTAAATAATGCTTCATTACTACATTAGAAGCACACATAGTCTTCTTCTTACTTTCTTATTATTTCCAAGTGCAGGCTAATTTTTCTTAACAATAGAAGTTTTTAAATAAAACACTTCAAATTTTCTCCATCAACGGTTTAACACCACAACAGTAACTTCTTGAGTCACCTAACAAAGTTTTCCAGAATATAACATCTTTATGTCCTCTTATGTTTTCTCAGATAAAGCTTTCTTGGAATTTTTGGGGAGAAAACATTTTCCTTTAACCATTCTAAGTTCTTTGGCTTGTCTAATAACATAAGGTAGATTAACAGGAGAAAAACATTTAATTTTTTTCATACAGGGAATATGAACATGATATCCAAGGACAAGCTGAGCATTTGGAGCTTATATGCTATCCTGAACTGAAGAATGGGATAGGGGCCTGGGATTTCAAAGGGGTAAAGGGTAATTCATAGGACAGTAAGAAGAGCAAATGTTTGGTAATTAGGTGTTTATCCTGCCATACAGATAAGTCTTTCAGATTAAAAAGTTATCTTTAGTAATCATTCTCTTTCTGGGATAGGCCTCCAATCTAGATTCTTTTAGGTAGTTTAAAGGAGAGGAATCTTGAGTCTGCTGTGCCTCTACTGCCTTCTGCTAAAAAGAGTGAACATGCGGAAGGGACATATTTTGGGGAGACTTGTTCTGCATCCCTTCAGAATCTTTTGTAGTTTCCTATGAGTTTGAAAAGAGAATAGAGGTAATTTTAAATAACAATGAACGTTGTAGAAGAGTGTACGGTCATGTAGATGTTAAAAATATAGGTGTAACTACCGAAATAATAATGATGATGATGATGATGATGGTACAATCATCATCATGATGATGGTGTAGGTCCCCAAAATAGCAAAACGAGAAAAGGGCAGGATGAAAATGGCTTTCGGACTCCAACAGATTGCCAAGAAGGGGGAAAAAAAGATGATGGAAAACAGAAAACAGAAAATGAAATGGTAGAAATAATTCCACATATATCACTCACAATAAGTATAAATGGATTTAACTCACATGTTAAAAGACAAAGACTATCAAATTGGATGGACAAAGAGACCCTCCTTCCATAAACATGCCTAGACCATAATGAACAAAAAAGGATGAAAATAAAAATTACAAGAAAAATAATACCAAAAAACCTTGGATGCAGCAATATTAACATTAGACAAAATAAAAATCAAGACAAAAAGCATTAAAAAAAGAGCTATTTTATCATGATAAAAGGAACGATTCAACTGGTACTTTTATGAACCCACAGAAATAAAAAGACCTTGATAAAAACTCAAAAATGATAAACACTTCAGAAGATTTTGACACATTTATTAAAAATTGATATATCCAGTGGTAATACACATTATTTGAATACTACCAACGAGCTTGATCTAATTTATAGAGAACCTTACACCCAAACACATGGAGAATATTTTCAATACTCAGTCCATTTTTCTAAAATGACTGCATACTTGGTCACAAGAAACCTCAAACAATTTGCAAGATTTAATATCATCTCTGTTCAAAAAGCATTTAAATACTTAAATTAGTAATCAGCAATAAAAGGATTGTTAAAAAATAGCAATAACATTTACTTGGAAACAAAAGAAAGAGAAAGAAAGGGAGGGGGGAAGGGAGGGAGGGAAAGAGAGAGAAACAGAAAAACTTAACAAATAGTTCATTGGTTTAAAGAGGACAGTGCATGGAATGGAATATTCCAAACTAAAAGCAACAAAACCACATGACAACACTTGTAGATCAGAACAAAGAGAAATGCATAACCTGAAATACAATTATTCTTTTAAAAAAGTAAAAATAAAAGCAAATAAGCTAAACTTTCAAGTAATGTAGCTAATAAAGGAATTATACAGTAACAAAAGTAAGGAGAAAAAGAATTCACATAATCCACAAAATAGAAAACAAATACAAGAAGAAAAACCGCAAAATAAAAATTGGGTCTTTTTTTTTTTTTTTTTAAAGATAAATCTGTAGCATGACTGATAAGAGTGAAAAATAAACAATAAACGATGTTAACAATGAAAAATAGGGCATAAATAGAGCCAGAGCATGATTTTATAAAACCTTAAGAGAACAAGCTGAACAAGTTTATTACAGAACAGGAGTAACAGTCGATAGAGTAGAAACATTTTTAGAAAAAAAAAACTGATTTAAAGAAAGAAAGAAAGCCATAAAAATTTAGGTAGTATCTCCTTCTACCTCTGTAAAAAAAGGGATCACCGTGCAAAACTAGCCAATCCAGATGGCTTCAAGGAGAGGTTTATCAGACACTTCCACCCGGTTTCGGGAAACCACTGTGAGCTTCCTGCCAAATATAGACGAGGACAGTAGGAAGAAAAGAAAACCGCAGGCCTATCTCACTCTCTGAGATGTGAAAGCCTAAATAAAACATTAGTTGGTCACCTCTTCAGTCCACAGTGTGTTGGGGGTCATGGCTCCGACTAGGGAATAGTAAGCAGCTGTTAAAACCAAGCTCAGGAGGTGCGGGAATGAGGGGACTTAAGGCAGGCGACCGGTCACTCTGCCCTGCCTCGCCAATGCTGCTCATCCTTCAAACACCTTGGCATCCATCGCCTCCTGTCCGACACCTTCACCTTCGCTCTTTTGTACTTCCTTTTTCCCTCCTGCCTATTTCTGTTTGCAAATGAATCTCGCGGCTTTGCAAGAATTTGTTTACCGGTGACCTCTACAAAGCTAGCACAGAGTAGGACTGCAAACAAAGCCTGACCAGCACTCTTCCCTGAAGGCTCCAGAACGCCCCCAAACCCCCCGATGTGGGCAACAGGACAAACAATGCAGGGCCGCCCCCAGGTCGCCCAGTTATCGCGCCCCCGCCCCAAGAGGGCTTGGGTGCCAACTGGCGCTGTTTCCGTGTTTCTCCATCCACGAGGATGCCTCACCCCGAGCCCACTTCCTCTTCCCTCGCCCCGAGAGCGGCGCGCCCAGCCAGCCCACTCGGACCCGGATCCCCACCAGAGAGCCCCGCGGCCCTGTACAGCTAGGGCCGCGCCCCGCCCGCGCAGACGCGCTGCCCCGCCCCGCCCCGCCCGCCCGAACGCTCCCGCCCCCGCCCCCGCCCCTTTCCGGCTCTGACCCCTCTCCCGCTCGCGCTCGGCTCGGCCGGGCCGAGCCGGGGCCGCCGGGCTAGGCCCGCTATGGAGGTGGAAGAGGCGTTCCAGGCGGTGGGGGAGATGGGCATCTACCAGATGTACTTGTGCTTCCTGCTGGCAGTGCTGCTGCAGGTGAGTCCCCCGCCGCTCCCCACCTCCAGCGCCCCGCTTCCCCGCCTCCCGCAGACCATCCTCCCCGCCCCCCCGCCGCGTCCCCGCAAACCCCGAGGGGCCGCGAGTCCCATCCGCCCCGCTCGAGGGCTGGCCTGGGCCGCCGCCCGCCAAGGTCGCGGGCGGGCCTGGCCTGCGGTGCCCGCCCAAGCCTCAGAGCCTGCCCCCTTGGGCGGTTCCGCCAGGCCCACCCATCCCGCCGCCTCGAGTGGGAGAAGAAGAGGGAGAAGGATGAGGGGGTGTACTTCAGCACTTGAGCTGGGGAAGAGATGATGCCCAGTTCCGCCGTCATCTGGACTGCACCGTGAATGCGCGAGGGAGTTGTTTCTCACCTGTGGCTACGTCACCTTGGAATCTGGAGCACAGAGAGAGCTCTGATCACAGGCTCGCGAAGGTCTGGTCTGGAGCGGCCTCCTTCAGGTCTGGGTATCTGGATTCGAGGGGGGCTTCATGGCCGGATGCTTTCCGTGCAGAGCCTTGCTTCCTCTCCGCTTTAAGTTCTGATGGGTCATTCTGCCCAGAGGCCAACCTCGGGCGGAGACTTTTCTAAGTTGAATAATGCCATTTTACACCGTTCTTCATTGTACAGAAGTCTTGGACTGCTTTCCCACCCAGCCTAAAAATGCGGGTTTCGTATGCTCAAGGTCACTATAGATACACTTTGCCAGGCAAGAGTTACTCCTTCTTTGCCCATCTAAATGGCCCATTTAACATCAATTACTGCTCCCAATATTCTAAAAGCAGTTCATTCACAAATTCTTTATTACAGTCTGCTGGGAGTCAGTCATTGTACTACTCCTTTAGTCAACACATATTTAGTGAGTGCCTACCTACTATGTGCTTAGCAGGGACTACAGTGATGGACGAATGGAAGCCCCTTTCCGGTGAAGCTTGCCTTCTAGGCGCTGAGGGAGGTGGACAGGTAAATAAGTACAATGACCCTGTGATGATAATTATTCTAGGGAAAGTACCAGGAAGTCCTGAGTCTAACCACCACTCCGCCAGCCAGTTGCTTAAACCTGGCATAAGGCAACGCTCAACAGGCAGATAGGGGTGTGGGGGAAGGTACAGATTGTCTTACTGATTCTGTTTCCTGTTAAAATGTTTACAAGTTTAGTTGGTTCTATCACCAGCCAGAAGAGCTGTTCCAATGATGGACAGATAGATGGTATGTGTCCTTTTTCTAGCAAAGCAAGTTCTCAGTTCACAAATATGCAATATTCTGAAGTTCCTTTAAGTTCATTCTTTCAGCTTTAAAAGTAATTTTCCTGCAGGAGAAAAACTATTTTCCTGAATCACAAAAGAATATTCAATACCTAGAAAATAGAATTGTATCAGAGATGCCTGTTGTTCATTTATAATACTTTTTCTTTGAGAAAATTCTTTTTCTTTCCTCTTCTAAGCAAGAATTCCCAGCACAGGACTCCTTTTCCGAACAGTGCCATCCCTGCCCCTATCCCTACACTCTGACTGCTGTCATTAATAGGCCTACAGAAAATAAGTTTACCTTGAGGGTGTGCAGCACTAAAAAGGCTACTGATCTGGGCTCAGGACCCGTTGTTTCCCTCACTTTGTTTCTTTATGGCTGACCCAGTTGGTTAGTGTTGTACCAAAGAACTCGAAACCTGGAAACATGACTGTTCACTGATGCCTGTCTGACATGTGGTCAGTATTTGCCATCAAAGAACCAGGTCTTAAGAGTGTTGGGAATGAGTGGCTTTATCTTTACGTGTGAGCTGGAAGGTGCCCTGTCGTTGTCTGTCCCAACAGAATAGGTGCGTCTCTCTCGGCAGAAGTGAGTCCTTCCCAGCGGTACCTGTTTCTGAGGACTTAACCACCCTTTAAGATATGTAATCCACATGGTCCTGGGGTCACCTAGAGCTATCCTGGATGTGAGAGTGAATGGTCACCAAAGATCTCTCTACCAAGTCTGTTGTTGGAGATGGTTTTGGTGAGGGTTGGCCTGTGGAGTAGGAGTCTGGGAGCCCCATTACACAGTTGTAACATGATGCTTTCACCATCTTGTGGAGGTTGCTTCTTCCAACAGAGAAAAAAGTTAAGAAGCCCTTTTCAGAGTAGGCTTAGATGGGAGGTTGATGTTTGCTTCAAAACCCAAAAACCCTGGGATGCCTGATTGGTTCAGTTGGTGGAACGTTGATCTTGGTGTTGTGCGTTCGAGCCCCATGTTGGGTGTCAAGGACTTTAAAAAATAAAGTCTTAAAAAAATAAAAAATAAAACCCAAAACCCTGGTCTCCTGTTGCCCAAGGAACGTAGAGACCACCTGTGCAGCAGCCCTGCCAGGGAGAGGGAGCCCTGCCTGAGAGCGCTGCACGTTGTGGATCAGACTGCCAGACAGAGAGTTTCTGCTACGGCAGGAGCCTTTCCTGCATCTGTGGTTTGGTAATGACCATCCCCAGCTGAGAAACACAGAACCAGAGGAACAGAGATAGCAAGTTTATATCCTCTTGAGTTTTCTTCCTTCTGGGGCCATTAGTATTATTTTTAATGGTTTAACTCCCTTTCCTTCGAACATATCCAAGTGCAAACTAAAA
Organism: Lontra canadensis; assembly: GCF_010015895.1. NCBI lineage: Eukaryota > Metazoa > Chordata > Mammalia > Carnivora > Mustelidae > Lontra > Lontra canadensis. The sequence continues at coordinate 4,281,316 of NW_022631069.1, read as the reverse complement.
GGACAAAACCACGTTACAAACTCTTTAAGGTCTTTAGGTTAGCTCTTAAAGGTCTTTAGGTTAGCTTTTTTCTTGAATTATTGATAGCATCATGTGGCCCATCAAAAGTTATGTCAATATCCAGTTTCCTTTAGCTAGGAGACTCATCTTCACACTCCTTGCAAACCACAATCTTTGGAATCTCTGTAATGGTCAGCTTTCAGATATGAAAAGAACAGAGGCAGATTTTGTAGATTTCTCTTCGTATGATAAGATGCAAATGCCCCTCATAATAGTGCTGTGCAGTTTAAAAATACAGGAGTTAAAAGCTTAAAGGAAAAAATAATTGCCTTATGTAAAAACAGTTGTCTTATGAACAAGCAGTAATAGTTTGTTTTGCAGTTAGAGAAATTCTTACTCTCCAGATATATGTGCCTTCCCTTGGGTAAGAGCTATTTGTGGTACATAAATATGAATAATTCTATGTACTTTATTTCTGTTTCTATTTTCTGATAGTGATTCAGACTTGACGCCATCATCATTATTTGGTGTTTGCATCTGTGTATATTCCTTTGCCAGGCTGTCTGGAGGAGGAGTGTTGGAATACAATTTTTTGTTTTTGGATCCTTTTAGACACAAAGTGAAAAGGGATCCTACTTCTTTGTTCTTAGCCATAGACTCAGCTCATTCATCTTCCTAGGGATCACGAATCACAGATTGTAGTTTGATTTGCACAGAATTTAAAACATCCATTAGCCAACATGTAACCTGTAACAAGCATTAGTTTCACCAGCAAAATTATGATGACACTGTGGACCTGAGCTTGAGGTACAGGCATCTGGTATTCTGGAACGCATTATTTTAATGTAAGTGCTTAATAACCCCAACCTTATTTATTAGATCCTGGAGCTATCAGCGCATTTAAATCATTCATGCAATAAATGTCTTTTTCCGTGGTGTCTTAGAAAGCGGACTGATTGACCAGGTAGTGTTGCCGAAGAGGAAAGTACGTCAGTCAACACGTGAAAAGATGTTTACCTTCACTGGCCATTTGAAACAGGCATATTCAAATGACTATGAAATATCATTTCGCACTTACTAGATTAGCAAACATTAAATAGTCTTACAGTCCAGGTGTGATGAAAATGAGACATGGGAACTACCGGTTTAGAGAACTAGTTGGCATTGCCTAGTACGAATAAAACCGAGCGTTGGACTCCTAGGTGTGTGTCCTCCCAGTGTCTCTTGAACCTGGCACAAGGAGATCTGTCTAGGATGTTTATTGCAGCACCGTTTGTAATAACAAAAATGAGTAACCACCTAAATGACTCTCGCAAGGGGACCAGATATTTAAAGTGTGGTATAAATTTGTTAGAATGTGAGAGTTAAAGTGAATGAACCAGATCTATAAATAGCTACAGGAATGGATTTCTAAAACCCAATGTTAAAGGAAAAAAATAGCCATCAGGATGTATACAATGTGACACATAACTTCATAAAACTTTGTAAAAACATAGGAGACAATACCATATTTGGTTTATGAATGTATATGGACAATGAAGGAGTATAACCTATAGAGTAGAAGGCTCTACACCCAATTCTGAGATTGGTTACCTCCAGGGAGGAAGGGATGGGTGGGAACGGGTGGGCTGCAAAGGAGATTTTCTCTGTGTTCATAATAATTGTATTTTAAAAATCTGAAGCATATATAATAAAGTGAAACTAGTTAGTTGTGATGGCGGGTTCATGAATTTTATTTTGTTTTGCTTCTCTGTGTTAAATTTTGGAAAAAATGGTATAGAAAAGAAGATGTGCTTACTTAGAAGAAAATGCTACGTTCACGGTATGAGATTAACCGTCCACTCTCCTTTTGCTATTCCTTTAACCAGTTAGCGCTGGGAATTGTGGTCTGTGAGTTTAACATTTAGGAGCGTGAGGTAGAGGGAGTTTTGTTCAGGGTGCTTTATTAAACTCTGTGTAGAACTGCTGTCACAATAAATGTGTCCCACCTGCTTGCCTTTGCCCCTCCGTGTCTGAGTGTCCCCGGGAGATTCATGGAAAGGCTTCTCTCCGTGAGGGGTCTCTGAGGTGGTTTCAGACTCTCAACCACAAGCAGGTAATGAAGTTCCTACCCTCCATATTAGTGAAGACCTCACCGGGTTAGTCATTAGGGCCAGCCCTTGTGCTTCAGGGGCTTCTCACCAGCACCAGGGGGTCAGCCGTGATGAGAACGTAGGCCATTAGTAGGAGCTGCTGTGTCATGACTCCAGAACAAGGGAACCTCTACCAGGGTTCTCTGCTAGTCTGAGCAAGTGTTACGCTGCCCTCACCCTCAGATTTAGTTCTGTCTGCCCTCAGAGAGTGGCCGTGAGTTTGGGTGATAATCTGGGGAACCTTTGCTGGTGTTCTTCCATCCCTTTAGATGAGTGGGGTACCATAGTTCAGAGAGACCAGAGCTATGCTTGCCCCCCAAGTCTGGCCTCAGGAAAGCTGTTGTCTATAGACAGACACTGCCCCCTGGCGTAAAGCAGATGAAGTTGCAAACTGATCAGACCAGATTTCCATCCAGGGAGTTGTTGGACATACGGGGAGCCCCAGAGAGGTTTGGCAAGCTCCTCTGAGTCTCGGGCATCTCAAGAATTGGGATGTGCCTTGGAAAGCAACCAGCTCGACACCTCTCCAGCACCCAGATCCCCAGCAGCGTGCCTGCCATGGCCTCCCACAGCACAGCTGCTTAGCCTGGGCCCTGACAGAGAAGATATTCCCTTAATAAGACAGTACACACACACACACACACACACACGTCATTGGAAGTGTGAAAACAGGCAGTGTGTGACAGAAAGAACACTAGGCTGCAATGCTGTGACCCTGTGCTGTGAGATGGCCAAGTGAGTTCGTGTAGGTGAGCCCTCACTAGCCCATAGCGCAACTGTGCTCGGGGAAATGGCTGGATCATGAAGGTTTAATTCATTTGTTCTACAAGTTCAGGATTTCTTAAAGTTGCCCAGTGCCTGGCATTTGGTTGGCGTTGTGTCCATGTCACCTTGAGGTCTGCAGAATAGGAGCTTGGCTCATTGCCACGGTCAGAGGCTGCCTTAGGAGGGGGAGCCAGCAAACCCCAAGACACATGCAGCTCAGGAGTCTCCTCTCTGGTTTCCTTAACCAAATGCTCAGACTTCTGACATCTGCACTCAGGAATCTTATGATGCTCATCAAGTAGTATATGGTGATTGTACCGAAAGGAAAATATAGAAAAGAGAAAAGAAGAAAAATAAAACACACCAGAACTTCGCCCATCCAGACACGAAACGTGCTCACATTTCGGTAGATTTCCTTCCAGACTTTTCATTATACAAATGCATACGTTTGCCTTTGGGGCATAAATTTGGATCTTAACCTGATATTTGTCTCTCAACAGTATTATGAATGCCTTGCTCTGCTCATAAATGAGCAATCACATATTTTCTAAAGGCTAGGGCGCAGTGTTCCAACATAGGGCTGTACTGGAATTTGCTTATTTCATTCTCTCTTGTTGCAAACATAGGCCGGTTGGTTCCTCTTTTCCACAGTCCTGAAACCCATGCTTTTAGGCCACTGTTTGGCTGTTGTATGCACTTTTCCTACTTGGCTGTTGACCATGCTTCCCAAGCTCAAGTTTCTCCTGACTGCTTTGCTCACTTTCTCCCCAGATGTTCTTTGTTCCAACTTCATGGGTGGAATAGAAGTGTAAACTTCCTAAACATACCTTCCTTTTACTTCAAAATTAATTTTGATCCTCACTTATCATTATATTTCTCCTCAGTGTCCAAGAGGAAGACTTCTCTTCCCTCCTTCCAGGGATATCCTCTCACCTTTGTTCTGGAGTCTCTATTACCCCATCAGTCATTTTTAATCTTTCCTTTTTAATTTAATTTTTTTTTAATTTAAATTTTGTTAGTGAGCATACAGCGCAGTATTGGTTTCTGGAGTAGAATTCAGCGATTCATCACTTATATTTAGTATCCGGTGCTTGTCATTACAAGTGTCCTCTCGTCATTGTTAACCTTCTGTCTTTCTGCATTCTCTGGTGTCCCAAAGAATGGCTGGCATGGTGGATTTAGGTGGTATATGAATGTAGGATTAACTATAGCATTAGCTTATAAAGTGAGAGGGTTATTCCTTCCCTTCTTATTTAATCTGTTTTTTTTCTAAGAAGAAAGTCTCATTTGGTGCTAACACCTCCCAAAACATTTGCCAGTATTTCTGTTTTAACAAAGGGAATGAACTACAAGTAAGAACTATAGAAGGGGTCAGTCCTTGGCAGAAGACATTGCCTGGTTGGAATGTAATAACGTTTTTCTGTTTTCATTTTATTTATTACTCATTTTCTTTTAAAACTTCTTTTTAAATTATGAAACATTTCCAATGAAATATAGGAAATAATGTCACAAACACACATGTACCTACTTCCAGATTTGGTAAGTGCTAATATTGGGCCATATTTGTTCAAGATGGTGTCAGTCACAGTTCAACCAGAGAGGCAGGAAGCAGAACTCCTGGGATGGGGACCCACGTCTGTGTGTGTATGTGTGTGTGTAGCATATATATTTATAGGTATAGGATTATACATGAAGTCAGTGAATAATTTATTCTAGAAATTTGACAATATGCAACTGTGGGAGCTGGCTAAGTAGTCCCTGTAAGGCTGCTGTCTTTGTGTCTGCTGTTGGAGCTTGAAGTCTGCAGGGAAGGCAGTCTGGAAGGGAAACTGATCTGGAATCTACTGGAAATGACCAGAATCTGTGTCATTCTCACTGCCTCCAGCCTTGAAGAAGCAACTGCCTTCCATCATGGAACTAAACAGACACCTGGCCCAGGAGTCAGAGATGCTGAGGGGACGTTCAGGGGAGCGTGGCTCAGTCGCAGGCCCAGCTGCCCTGCTGCACCAACAAAGTGAGCCAACAAAGAAGTAGCAATGTATGTGAGGCGCAGAAGCACCTGCCCCAGGCTTCTGAACAAGAAAACAAGATGGCTGCTCCTTTGCTTCCCCCGCCACCTGCCAAATCTTGCTTGAAAATCTCTCTTGTGGCCCACCTTAAATAAAAACACACTAGCCAACACTTGGCATTATGACATGGTGTTTATTTTTATAGTTCTATCTAGCTGATCATATCTCTATTGATATAAAATTATATTTCTCTGCAAATTTACTTAAGTTAAAAATTTTGAATCGTATTTGTAAATGACATATCTGATAAAGGGCTAATATCCAAACTATAGAAAGAACTTATAAAACTCAACACCCCAAAAATGAATAATCCAATTAAAAAATGGGCAGAAGACATGAACAGATATTTTTCCAAAGAAAACATCCAGGTGGCCAACAGACACATCAAAAGATGCATCACTCATCATCAGGGAAATGCAAATCAAAACCACAATGAGATACCACCTCACACCTGTGAGAATGGCTAAAATCAACAACACAGGTGTTGGCCAGGGTATGGAGAAAGGGGAACCCTCTTGCATTGTTGGTGGGAATGCAGACTGGTGCAGCCACTCTGGAAAACTGTATGAAGCTTCCTCAAAAAGTTAAAAATAGAGCTACCCTATAACCCACCAATTGTACTAATAGGTATTTACCTGAAGAATACAAAAATGCTAATTCAAAGAGATACATGCATCTTAATGTTTATAGTAGCATTATCTATATTAGTCAAAACGGCCCAAGTGTCCATTGGTTGATGAATGGATAAAGAAGATGTAATGTAATACACACACACACACACACACACACACACGCACACACACACACTATGGAATATTGCTCAGCTGTAAAAAGGATGAAATCTTGCCATTTGCAATGACATGGATGAAGCTAGAGAGTATTAACTTAAAATAAATCAGAGAAAGACAGATACCATATAATTTAACTCATATGTGAAATTTAAGAAACAAAACCAATGAGCAAAGGGAAAAAAATGAGGCAAACCAAGAAACAGACTTTTAACTCTGAGGAACACACTGATGGTCACCAGAGGAGAGGAGGGTGGGGAATGGGTGAGATAGGAGTTGGGGATTAAGAAAGGCACTTGTCATGATGAGCACTGGGTGATGTACAGAAGTGTTGAATCACTCTATTGTAGACCTGAAACTAATATTACCCTGTTAACTGGAATTTAAGTAAAAACTTGAAAAAAATTGAATCGATTTATAAGGCTATCACCTAAATAATAGAAAATGAACACATAAAACCCTTTTGGGAAAAGGTGAGCTAATCCTGTAATACTTCTTCAGAGAACATTAAACATAGGTTCTTTGCTTTCCTGACTCTGATTGGCTTTTTTTTTTTTTTTTTCCTAAAAATTCCTTCCCCTGAGTTTGGTTTCGATTAACCCACTACCAGCCTTTTACTACTGCACTCAGGTGTCACATTTGAAACCTTTTCTTTATTCTCCCATTTGGAATTCCCATCCACTTTCTTTATGTTCTCATTAACCTCATTTCTACTATGGCTAATACCGCATTTGTCAAAAATCGGCCTTATGTTTGTAGCTTTGTGTGTATTTGTTGTCCTGACGTCAATGTATTTGCCTAGAAGGAAGTAATTATTTCTTATCCATCCTTGTTATTGCCTGAGGCTCATAATATAGTGTGTTGCAAAGTGTTGTTACTTGCTCAAATTTTTTAAGAATGAAGCTGAAGTAACAGAAGGACGTGGTCAGGTGGTGGTATTCCCATTTTGTTTGGGGTAAAGATTGAGAGAGAGAGGGAAAGAGATGCAGGTTAAATCACTGTTTACCCAAATGCTTAATTTGTCCAAAGTCTTAATTAATGGTTGGAACCAGGATTAGATCCTGAAATTACTGGGTTGTCATCCATCATCATTTTTTTTTCTCCCACACCATTCTGCAAGGAATTGGTTAACAAAATACATCATAGGTATTATATATATGCAGCGATGTGTTGGGTTTACTTGGAAGGATATAGAAATGTAAATTAGGGTTTCTTTCCTTCAGGAGAACATCATTAACAAATTAGAATTTCACTATATCTACCCTGTTAGATAATTTTATATAATAACATTTCCCCAGTAACAGTGTGGCCACTAAATGGATGCTTTGGAAATGAAGAAGGGAGCCATCAGTGTGGTCTGGAGTGGTTTGTTGAAGACTTCAGAAAGACTGAGCTTGAGCTGAACTTGGGAGCTTGGGTTTAAAGAGAAGTGGGAAAGTCATTTCAGATGGCAAACCATAAAATTAGGAAAAAATGTGTAAAAGAGAGAATGCCTGTATCCTTGCTGCAGAAATTGTGACCCAGACCTGCAGCCTTGTGCTCATGAGAGCTTGCAAGAGATGTGGAACCAGGTCTCCCTCAGGCTATAGGATCAGACCCCACCCAGTAATGTTTAGGGTACGCCGATAGATACCATTTGTATGGGGCTGTACAGTTTATGGTTGGCTAAAGAAGCATCCCATTTGAACCTCAGAACAGGTTGATTAGATATGAATGAATGAGATAAAGAGATGGACTACTAGTGTTCAATTTCAATGAAAGAAAAGTTGAAGTTTGGAGAGCTTTCGATTTGCTCAAAGTTTACTACAGAGTCTATGCGTTTCACACTATGTGATGAGAAGTCACATTTGCGGGGATGCCTGGGCGGCTCAGTCTGTTGGCTGTCTGCCTTCAGCTCAGGTCATGATCTCAGGGTTCTGGGTCCCGAGTCCAGCTCCCTGCTCAGCGGGGAGTCTACTTCTCCCTCTGCCTGCTGTTCCCTCTGCTTGTGCTCTCTCTCTCTCTCTCTCTGACATATAAATAAAAAAAAAGAAATCTTTAAAAAAAAAAAGTCACTTTTGGGAATTTAAGTAGGCTAGTACAGAAAGCTGGGATATGGATTAGGTAGCAGCTCGGCCATACAGTGGAGATCTGGAATGCCAGGACATTTATCACTAGGATAGTTATGCGAGGACGTATCCATCAGTGTGTTTTGACAGAGGAGCCTCATGAGGAGTGTCTTAGGGAGCCCTATCTGATGGCACTGCACGAATGGATTAGAGTTGGGAAGAAATAGGACTCGAGATACCAGTGATTCAGGGCATAGGAACTAAATATTTTAAATTAAAAAAAAAAAAGTGGTATCAGTAGTCACCCCACAGATAATTATTGAATACCCAATTGGTGCTGGGCACTGGGCATTTGGTCCTGTTGTCCATGATATACTTGCTCAGGTCATGCTACTGGCTTAGTCAATTACATAACTGAGTCTAAGTGCAGAAAAGACTAACAGTAATGACAACAATAAAGTCATCTTTGATTTTTCCTGGTTTGTTTGTTTTTTCATCTGAGGAGCTCTGGCCTCAAAGTTAGATGACTCTCAGTCTCATCCTGGTTTTGCTATTAGTGTCATACGTGACCTCGAATGATTCACTTAATTGCTCTGTTGTCCATTTTTCCTGCTTAAAACATCAACGTCATACTTACCATGACTTCACAGCACAAGATGTTGTGATGAGATCATTGATGGGGGATGTTTTTGGTTTCCGGAGTATTATAAAAGCTTATAACACTGTCAATATAAAATCATTTTTAAAACCTTCACTTTTTTTGCGACTTCAAAAATTTCAGTCCCCTGGTGCATGTTAGTCACTTTTCTAAGTATGATGACGTTGAAAGGGGGGAAAAGTGCAGCCATCTGGGCACTCATTCTTCCCTGGAGGTAGCGTTGGAGAAGATAATGGTCTATTTGTGATGGGGTGGGCTCCACTCTGAAGGCATGTGGGTGGTGGTTTCTGATTGTGGCTTTCAGGCCCATCTGCCGATGGGTGCCATCATTAGGTAGGAATATGTGGATGAACGTGTGCACCGTTGTCGTAGAGTAACATAAGAGACACGACCAAGAGACTATCTGGACTTGGGGAGGGGAGAAGCAGGTAGCTCCATGGTGGAGTTTCGAGCTGCATATGCCTGACTCTTCTGGTGCCAGAAGGCCATGGCCCTCCGTGTGCGGTGGAGGTCACGTGTGCGTGCAGGGGAGGGGCGGGCACTGGCAACGTTGTGAGGGGTGGGAGGAGGGCAGAGAAGATGAGAAGGTGAAAGTGCTTATTGAGGCAACAGGTTGCTGGGGAGGATACTGATGAACTAAGTATCACTGCTCCCTTCTGTGAATCGGGCTACATATCAGCACCACCTCTTTGTATCTGAACTGCTTTCTTTTTTTAATTTTTAAATTTGAAATTTTAATTCCACTATAGTTCACATAAAGTGTAATGTTAGTTTCAGGAGTGACTCAGCACTTCCATACATCACCTGGTGCTCCTCACAAGGGCCCGCCTGAATCCCCATCCCCTGTTTCACCCATCCCCCATCCACTGGCCCTCTGGTGACCATCAGTGTGTTCTCTATAGTTAAGAATCTGTTTCTTGGTTTGTCTCCCCTTTTTTTTTTCCCCTTTACTTGTTTGCTTTCTTTTTTAAATTCCACGTATGAGCCACGTATGGTATTTGTCTTTTTCTGACTTATTTTGCTTAGCATTATACTCTCTAGTTCCACCCATATTGTTGCAACTGGCCAGATTTCATTCTTTTTTATGGCTGAGTAGTAGTCCTATGTGTGTGTGTGTGTGTGTGTGTGTGTGCGCGCGCACGCGCACATATCACATCTTCTTCATTCATTCATCTGCAGTGGACACTTGAGCTGCTTCCACCATCTGGCCAATGTGGATAATGCTGCTATGAACATCAGGGTGCATGTAGTTTCTGAACTACTTTCTACACACTGTAGCTATTACTGAGAGTGATGGTTTCCATGAGAAAACACACCTCAGGTTATAGGATCCTTTGAGCATTTCCTCTCTTACCTAGACTGTGGCTCATCTTAGAACAATCTGGATAAAAATATGATGTGTGAACAGTTCCTGGCACGTAGTTAGCATCAGAGAAGTGTTAGCTGTTGTTCCTAGTGTTCTATCCTGCTCATTTGTTCATTCAGTCAGTCACTTGAGTGTGCGCTACCACATATCAAGGCCCTGAAGTGTTTGCTTTGGAAGCTCAGGGCTGGATCATACAAAGATCCTGTCCTCAGGGACGGAATGTTCTGGTAGGAAAAATAAGATGAGCAGACACATCAATATCATGGAGTGAAGAAAGGGTTACGTCTCTAACAAAGATCGAGCATGGAGCTTTTGTGGGGGGGTGGGGAGGGGGGTAGGCAGAAGCTGGAGAGGGCTTCCGGAGAGTTGGAGAGGAAGGCAAGATGGGAAGAGCTGGTACGTGAGGTGCCTCTGGGAGGATGGGGAAGGTTTAAAGACTCTGCTGAACCTCGTGAAGTGCTTTCCAGGTTAAGCAAATGGTAAGACCAAAAGCAGAAAATAGCACATTTAGAGAGAAAATATAACTAGTTTGCTTTGCCCGACTGAAGGCTGTGTTCTGAACATGGGTTTTGCCTCATCTCCAGAGTTCCCTTGCCCCATATTTTTTCATTTCTTTACCCACCAATTAAGTCCAGCAGATTGTAATAAGGAGGGGCAGTTACTAAAACGATGCAACCACTCTGTACTTAGAGTGGCTGCTAAATGTGTAATCTCTCTGTTCTTGTAATTATTCAGGTTTTTATTTTTACAAACTGATGGCTGCTTCTCCCGAAACTTCCTTAATAGTATGCAGATAGGGGCCAGGAAGCAATAGAAATCCAGAAACGTGATTTCCTTTGCATTCCACAATAAATCACCCATGCAGACTGACCCGTGGTGGCTTGGTACATCTCGGGAGGCCCACTGTCACTCGCCTCCAAAATAGATTGGGGCTGCCTTCCGTCCTTGCAGGCTTTCCCAGAGTGCAAAAATCACACCTTGGGTTTTACATTAGCTTTCCACTATGACACGCCATGTCATGACTTCTTTTCTCTTTCCTTGACAGTAATTCCATCATCTGCTTATGATAATTCATTCCGCCTTTAGCATTTTGGCTTATCCACTTAGCAGCTGAATATGCCTCTCCAGAGTGGTGTGGAAGAAGCTCGGGGTTCCCTGGTGGGTGGAGCTGAAGCTGTTGGCAAGTCTTCTCTTTGTGCCTCAGTCAACACATCCATCCAGTGGGGCTGTTACTGTAGGCTGTGGAGAAATCACAGCCTTGTATTTCATAAACACTTGTTCTGCTTAAAGGTATTTTAAGATGCAAGGTTCTAAGTTAATAGGGGTAGTTTCTTAAAATAAGAGTGCCTCACTTAGGGAGATAGTTCTCACTGCAACAGACGAATTCTGTGTTTTCCTAATTCATTTGAAGCTTGAAATAATCATCCAACAACGAGAACTAATATAAATGGAAATTCGTAGCATAAAAAGGCTGCATAGGGCTCAACAGCTTATAAACCCGAGTGTGAATAGCTATAAGGCCCAGAACAATCAAAGACAAATGGCATATGTGCTCTATAAAGATTTCTTGAATGAATTTTTTCCCCCTTGGGAGAACAACTATGTTTAGATTAAACAATGATTAAGTAGGGCTAAGGGTTATAAAGTGAGTATCTCTTTCTGGAATTTGGATTTCTTTACATCTTACAAGTTGTGTACTGTGTTTTAAAGTAGTACCTACTCAAGTACATACTATGATTACCTGCTCTAATAAAGTGTTTTCGTTGGTGTTTACCCTCTGTATTATCTAGATATATATATTCTGTCTATATACTTTTTCTCTGTAGAGATACTCTCTGTACTGTATGTTCTCTCCATATATACACATTGTATGTACTCTATATGATAATGTATATACTCTTTGGATATACTGTGTATATTCTTTTACTATGTATATAACTATATTCTCTCTCTATATGCTGTTTTCTGAGACATTTGACTACGCTACAAAAGACATAGTTTAGATTGTGAATCCAAGGCCATGATACTCAGGGCCCTGGTGCCTGCTTATCTGAACAGAGGGTGTAGTGTTGCGGGGAAGTAGCTGGAATGTCAGTGTTATAAATCACAGCTAGTAATATCCACCCCCCCAGCCCTGCCACCTTTGCCAATGACATTGAACCATCAGTGTGCCGTTTCTTGAGCATTGGAAGTACCTCAAATGCAGGAGATCCCCCTGGAAAAAACCTTGGGTGCTTTACAAGGGGGATCGCTGATGACTCTGTCAGTGGTAGATCAGGAGGAAGCTTCCTTCTCACGTTTCTCTCCTTTGCTTTGATGTGCCCCATTGTCTGTAGCTCAGAGAAACCCAAAAAGCAGGACATAGATCTCATGAGGCTTGTAAGCCTGCTGATCGCGATTCCAACACAGCTGGGTTTGTGTGTTTGCTCCTTCAGCTCTATGTGGCCACCGAGGCCATCCTGATCGCCCTGGTGGGGGCCACGCCCTCGTACCACTGGGACCTGGCGGAGCTCCTGCCCAATCAGAGCCACAGCAACCGGTCAGCAGGGGACGACCGTGCGCTGGGGGACTGGCTGCTCACGGCCAACGGCAGCGAGGTCCGGAAGCACGTGCACTTCAGCGGCAGCTTCACCTCCATCGCCTCTGAGGTAAGTGAGGAGGGGCCACAGGGGAAACAGAGGCAGGCCCATTCCCGTGTGAGATGCACCTTTCTCCTGGGCCATGTGGAACCACTCATCTGTCTGGTTGATTTCATGTCAGCCCCATCTTCAAGTAGCTGCCTGGTAAATTTGAGAGTTAAAGGAGACTATCCTAGGAAAACACATTCTTTTTCCTTCTTGCTGCTAATGGGAAAAGCATGAGCCTTACCAAACTGGTTAGGTGAAATAAGACATGAACTCCAGAACAGAGAGTGTCCTCTGAAAAAGTGAATTAAAACTTTCGTTTTTTTTTTTTCTTACCTACCCCCACGTTAACAAAGTCAAGAGAGAGAAGTGTGATGGCCATCCACAACACCCACAGTTCATGTGGTATAGACCCCACAGGGCCCCTTCCTCGTACAACACAGAAGCCAGCGGGTACCACTGCATGGGGGCAGGAAGTTTACTTTGAAGGGGGCTCTGTGGTCAAGATGGTTCTGGTAGGGACAGTGCCTTCTAAGCCATCCTGAGGGAAATAAGCTGAGGCTGGATAGTCAGTGAAGGGAAACCCTGGGGTCAGAGGGGCAGGGCTCATCCTCAGGAGGCTAGCATGTGTATTGGGTGTTAAGAAGTGGGAATACTCGGTCCTTTGTGCTCCCCACAAGCTATCCATTTGCCACTGCAACCCTGGCCCAGCCCTTGGACCCAGTGATCCAGTAACTATAGGATTAAAGCCTGGTGTGCACAGGGTCTCCAGAACCCTTTCCAGCTCTCAGTGCTGACTGCCATGCTGGGTAGCTCTCCCACATCCATTTGGCTGCTCCCCTGCACTGCTCCCGGGTTGCTTGCCAGAAGGCCTGCCTGCATCCCATGTCCACCCTCCTTTCTGCGTGTCTGCACATAGGTCTCCCGTGTGTGCATGTGTGTGTGTGCATGTGTCTGTGTGTCGTGTGTGTGTGTGTGTGTGTGTGTGTCTGCACCATGGTATCAGCTAGTCTTACCCACTGTTGACTGTTTTAATTACCACCATTTGAATGGGACATGTTAAAAAACAGAAGAGCCACAAAGGCATTATTTGCCTGGCCTTTCCTTCAGAGTTTCCATTTGAAGGAATAATTACTGGATTAATTTTTCAAACTACCACCTCGGCAGTCTTTTTCTATGACAACAGTCCAGTCCTGTCACCCCTGACTCAGGACCTCCAGTGATTCTCCCAGAGCACGCAGGAAGCAGTGAGACTCATTCCATTGCAGTGGCAGGTTCAAGGCCCCCCCCCCCTCCACAGCTTGGCCCAGGCCCCATCTGCATTTCCCTCTTCCTCCCCCGTTTCTCACGCAGGCCCTGAGTGCTTGGCCCACCTGTGTCCTCGGTAGGTAACTCACCTTGGAACGTCCTTGCTCACCCTTGCATCCACTACATGAAATCCTTACCTGCCCTCTAACCGCTTACCTTCACTGTCACCTCCCCTCTGCAGTCCTTCCCAACCCACGTCCCAGAAGAAGTAAAATATGCTTGTTTTCTCTCCAGTGCCATTTTGTTCGCTCTTACGTTACACACTGTAGTTTGTGGATCAACTCTATTTTTAAAGTCCCTTGAGGTCAGAGACCATGGTCTGGTCATCTTTGTGTCTCGTGGCCTAGAGCAATAGCTGCCCTCACCGCAGGTGCTAACCAGGTACCACCACCGCTAACCTACTGGCACAGCAAGTAGCCATGCGGAATGGTGACCACATGTGGGCGTCGGGATATTTTATAGCCCTGAGCCCATTTCATGTTCAAGATAATTTTATGAGATAACATTATTTTCCCCATTTTACAGATGATGAAATTGAGACTTCTTGAGGTCAGATCGCTAATAGGGGCAAAGCCAGACTTGAACCCAGATTTGTCTGAACTCAGAGGCCTATGCTCTTAATTACTGTACTTTTCCAGAACCTATCCAATCCAAATGGGTATACGCATTTCTTGGTTCCTTTCGATAGGTAACAGTAGTCAAAGAACTTAATTTCTTTTTTAATTTGGAAATAATTTCCAACCGACAGACATTTCAACACTCATGCAGAGAATACCCTTATATCCTATAATTTCATGAATCAGTACCACCTCAATTTTCTCTAAGCCTTGTGAAAGTTCCATATACAATACTGTTGTTCTTTTATGCCCAAATACTTTAGCATGTATATCCTAAAAAAAGGGCATTTTCTTATGTAACCATACTATAGCTACCAACTTCAAGACATTTAATATAGATTGATTCTTTTTTTTTTTAAGATTTTTATTTATTTATTTGATAGAGATCACAAGCAGGCAGAGAGGGAGGCAGAGACAGAAGGAGGGGAAGCAGGCTCCCTGCTGAGCAGAGAGCCTGATGCGGGGCTCTATCCCAGGACCCTGGGATCGTGACCTGAGCCAAAGGCAGAGGCTTTAACCTACTGAGCCACCCAAGGCGCCCCCATTGATTGATTCTGTAATTAAATAGACCACCCATACCCAGTTTTGTCACTTGACCCTATACGGTTCTTGATGCAGAGGTTCCCCCCATCTTATACTCATTTCCGTTTTAGGGTCACAGGTGACAGTTGTCATGGCTCTTAGGGTCTTGTCACCTTCAGCCTTTTCCTTTTATCAGATTGATGCCTTTGAAGAAGACATACTCCCTCTGTTTTAAAAAATGAGAACGTTCTTCATTTTGGTTCTGATGATTTCTCATTAAGGTTGTGTATCCAAAGTCAGAATAGTAATAAGTAATGTTGTATCCTTCTGGATCACGTCTGGGCGCACACTATCCATCTGCCCCTTTTTGGTGATAATTTTGACCATCCACTCCAGGGATTGCCGATTTCTCCCCTGTACAGTTAATAGTCATTTCATTTCAAGGGACAATCTATGGAAAATTACTTTAAGAATATGCAAATTTACTATTTCTTTTCAGAACACCCCACCCCAAATTTAGCATCTTTGGATGATCCTTTTGTAAGCCAAGCGAGACTGTGGTGGTTTCTTTACTGTAGCTCTTCCTCCATATTTACCAGTTGGCATTCTGCCTTTTTTTTTTTTTTTTTAAGTGTAATTGACAGATAACATTGTATCACTTTGGGGTGTACGACATGCTCCATATTTGTATGCATTGTGAAATAATCAGTGGTTAACATCCATCATTGTACATAGTTACAAAATCTAGTTAATATCCATCTGTAACTATATATAGTTACACTATTTTTTCTTATGAACTTTGAGGATATAGTCTCTTAGCCTCTTAGCATCTTTCAGATCTGCAATCACAATATTATTAACTGTAGACCTCATGCATCCCCAGAACTTGTTTATTTTATACCGGGAAGTTTGTACCTTTTGAACTCCTTCACCTATTTTATCCACTCCCAGCCCCCACCTCTGGCAACCAATCTGTTCTCTGTATCTATAAGCTTGTTTTTTGTTTGTTTGTTTGTTTGTTTGTTTTTAAGGTTTCCATGGCATTCTGCTTTCAGCTGTAAGCAAAAGCCCTTGTCTGTCTGTATGCCTGCCTGTGTGTATCTGTCTACCTACTTATGTATTTACATATCTATCATTAGTATGTATTCATGGATTCCTGTTCTTTTCAATTATTTATAATTGTTTATAGTCTTTAATTATTTCAATGCTCAAATTTTCCCCAGGTTATCAGTGGGAACATCTTCAAGCTGGCTTTTGTGTCCTTTTTTTTTAAATAAGAGTTTTTATTTTGAGATAATTGTAGATTTACATGCAGTTGCAGGAAATATTACAGAGAAATTTTGTGGACCTTTACCCAGTTTCTCCCAATGGCATTTTGCAAAACCATAGTATAATATCACAGCCAGAGTAATGACACTGATATGGCTAAGGCACAGAACATTTCCATCACCAAAAGGGTCCCCCGTGGTGTGTGTGTATGTGTGTGTGTGTCTAGCCACAACCACTTCCTTGCCAGCCTGTCCCAAATCCCTGGTAACCACTAATCTGTTCTCCTATACCTGTGTCACTTCAAGAATGTTATAAAAATGGAATTGTATTGTATATAGCCTTTTGGGATTGGCTTTTCTCACTCAGCATAATTCTCTGCAGATTCTCAGTTGAGTTATATTATTTTAGCTATATAATAAGTTCTGGAATTGGGTAGATTGATTCCTTTTTATTCTTTCAAAATTGTTTTAGCTATTTTAGTTCTTTGAACATTCCATATAAATTTTAGAATAATTTTTTCTATACCTACAAAAAATCTTTTTGGGATTTTTGATAGGAGTTTCAGTAAACCTATATACATCAATTTGGGGAGAACTGACATCTTTACTATGTTTTGTCTTCCAATATATGAACACTATATGTGTTAGAGATTCTTTGATTTCAGTGTTTTGTAGTCTTTAGCATATAAGTCCTGTATGTATTTTGTTAGATTTACACCTAAATATGTTCTTTTTGGGAGTGTCTGTAAATGGTATTATATTTTAAGTTTTGGTGTGCACATGTTCATTGCTAGTAAAGAGAAATATAGTTGATTTTTACATGTTCTTCTTGTAGCTTGTGATCTTGCTGAACTCACATATTAATTCTGGGAGGCCCTTTGGGATTTTTTACATAATCATGTCAAAAATGTCCCTTTCCAATCTGTATGCCTTTTATTTCATTCTGTTGCCATATTGCTCCCCCTAGAACCTCCAGCACTATGTTGAATGGAGGGTGAGAATGGACATCCCTGCGTGTTTCCAGACATAGGAGGGAAGCTCTGGTCTTCTAGCGTACAGTGTTGCCTGTAGGTTTTGTAGAAGTTCTTTATTAAGTTCAGGAAGGCCCCCCATTCCAATTTTTTTTTTTAAATTTTGAACATGTATTGAGTTTTGTCAAATAAATCAACTTGCAACTTTCTGCATCAGTTGCAATGATCATGTGGGGTTTTTTTTCCACCTTCTACTATGGTGGATTGTCGGAATTAACTTCGACATATTGAACTGGCTTTGCATCTCTGGATGGTATATCCTCTTTATATATTGCTGAATTCTATTTGCCAATATTTTGTTAAGGAGTTTTGCTTCTGTATACATGAGGGATATTGATCTGTTGTTTTCTGTTTTTTGTACCTTTGTCTGGTTTTGATGTCAGGGTGGAATTGGTGTTCTTTAAATATTTGGTAGAACTCCTAGTAAAATCATCTGGGCCTTTTTTTTTTTTTTTTAGATTTCTTTTTTTGGAGTTTTAAAATTATGAATTCAGTTTTCTGACAGGTTATAGGGATATTTAAATGGTTTGTCTTGAATTGTGAATTGTGACAGTTTGTGCTTTTCAAGGAATTAGTCCATTTCATGTAAGTTGTCAGATTTATGTGTGTTGAGTCGTTAACTATATTTATTATCCTTTTGATGTCTGCAGAGTCTGAATCAAATCTCCTCTCTTATGCCCTGATACCGGTAATTTGTGTCTTCTCTTTCTGATTTAATTACTTGTCTGTCATATAGGTTTGCCAATTTTGCTGATCTTTTTAAAGAACCAGGATTTTGTTCATTGATTTTTTTTTTCCCTATTATTTTTCTATTTTTAATTGTATTGATTTCTGCTCTTACCTTTAATCATTTCCTTTCTTCTGCTTGCTTTGGGTTTCTTTTTCTTTTTTAGGTTATAAACTTGGTAGCCTAGATTTTTAATGAGTCTTCTTTAAGTGTTTAGTGCTATAAATTTTCCCCTCAGGACTGCTTTAGCTGTGTCCCACAAATTTTGAGATGTTGTATTTTTATTTTCATTTAGCTCAATGTATATTTTTTCTCCTTATGACTTCCTCTTTGACCCAGTGATTATTTAGAGGCCTCTTGTTTAATTATCTAGTATTGAGGGATTTTCCTCTTAACTTTCTGGTTTTGCTTTCTAGTTTGATTTCATTATGGTCAGAGGACACTCTTTATGATTTCAATTCTTTTAAATTTGTTGAGGTTTCTTTTATGACTCAGGATGTGGTCTCTCTTGGTATATGTTCCATTGATGCTTGAAGCAGTTGCTGCTGTTGGATGGAGTGTTTGATAAATATTACTTAGATCCTGGTTGGTTGATAGTATTGTTGATTTCTTCTGTATACTTCCTGATTTTCTGCCTAGTTATTCTAGAGATTGTTGAGAGAGGAGTGTGTATGTCTTCTATTATTACTGTAGATTTGCCGGATTTTCCCTTATACTGCTCCCAATTTTTCCTTTATATATTTTATAGCTCTGTTGTTTAGTCTATACATTTTGGTGATTGCTATATCATCTTGGTGGATTTACTTTTTAAAAAATAATTTTGTAATATACCTCTATGTCTCTGGTAATTTTCTATGTTTCTATGTTCTATATTTTGTAATATACCTCTATGTCCCTGGTAATTTTCTATATTCTATGAAATGTGGTTTGATACTAATCTAGCCACTCCTGCTTTCTTCCATTAATGTCATTAGCATGATATGTATTTTTGCCCTTTTTACTTTCAACTTGCCTATATCATTATGTGTGAAGTTAGTTTCCTGTAGGCAGCATAGAATTAGGTCATTTTTTAAAAAGATTTTATTTATTTGAGAGAGAGAGAGAGGGAGAGAGAGAGAGACCACACAAAGGGAAGAGTGGGAGGGAGAAGCAGACTCCCTGCTGAGCAGAGAGCGCACCGTAGGACTCAATTCCCAGACCCTAAGATCATGACCTGAGCCGAAGGCAGATGCTCAACTGACTGAGCCACCCAGGTGCCCAAATGGGGTCAAATTTTTAAATCCATACCATCACTGTCTGTCTTTATTTGTGTTTTTAGATAATTTACATTTAATGTAATTATTTATATGCTAGAACTTACCTCTTCTGGTTTATTTCTTGTTGTTTTCTATTCTCTGTTTTTTCTTTAATTTTTCCTTTTTGTATAAGTTACTTGAACATTTTTTAGTATCTTATTTTCACTTATTTGTAGTATTTTTGAGTGTATCTCTTTGTATAGCCTTCTTAGTGATTGCTCTTGGCATTGAATTATATATACATAACTTACCACAGTCTACTGATGTTGTCAGATCTCCAGTTTGAGTGACATACAGAAATTCTACCTCACTTTACATCCATTTGCCCTCTTCTGTTTATAATTGTCCCAGATATTTTCCCACATACTTTTAGAGTCACATTACACAGTGTTATAATGTTTGCTTTAGCCATCAAACATCATTTAGAAAACTAAAGAGAAGCAAAGTCTGTTGTATTTACCTCAACTTTTTCTTCCTGATGTTCCAAGATCTTAGAGAACCTTTATTAGCCACTGTTTGAGAGTAATTGTGATGGTGACACATTCTCCTAGTTTTCCTTTATCTGAGAATATCTTGATTTCTCCCTATCTCTTGTTTTCATTGGTAATAAAATTCTTGTTTGACAGTTCATTTCATTCAGCATTTAAAAACTCTGGTGCCACTTTCTTCTGGCCTCTATGATTTCTGATGAGAAATATGTTCTTATTTGAATTGTGTTTTTCCTATAGGGAAAGTGTCACTTCCCTCTTGCTACTTTCAAGATTTTTAAGTGTTTTAGTCACTAATGTTTAGAAGTTAGATTATGATGTTTCTTGGTGTGGATTTCTACAAGTTTATCCTCTTTGGGATTTACTGAGCTGCTTAGAGCTAAGGTTTATGGTTCTTGACAAATTGAGACATTTTCAGCTATTATTTTTTCAAGTACCCTTTTTTTAGCCCATCTCTGTTTCTCCTTTCCTTCCAGAACTCCAATGACAGAAATATTAGTTCTTTTGTTATAGCCCCAAAGAACTCTGAAGCTTTGTTCATTTTCTTCTGTCTGGTTTATCTTTGTATTCATATCGGATATTTTCTGTTGCTTCATTTCCAAGTTTACTGATTCTTTCATCTGTCCCTTTCATTCTGCTGTTGAACTACTCATTTTTTTTTTTTTTGTTCTAAACTTTTCATTTTGTTCTTTTAAAAATATATTCTCTTTATTTGGTGAGACTTTCTGTATTTTCACTGAGTCTATTTTGTTATATGTTTCGAGCCTGTTCATAGGTGCTCCTCGATGCATTATTGTGATGGCAGCTTTAACATCTTTCTCAGATAGTTCTAACATTTCCAGCATCTCAGCAGTCTTTTTTCATTCTACTTTAAGATTTTCCCAGTTGTTGGCATCACGAATTACTTTTGTTTGAAACCCAGAGTTACAGGGATTATGTTAAGAGGTTCTGGGTCTTAGTTAAGTGTTCTGTTCTCGGACACAGCTCTGGCACAGGAAGAGGGGAGAGGTGCCTTGTTACTACCTTGTGGTGGTGGAGATCCAGTCTCCCAGGTGCTCACACTGAACAGTGTGGTGGTGGTGATGGTATGGAGGGTTCCTCGCTGTAGGCAGCAGGAATGAAAGTGCCGGCTCCCTGCTTGTCTTTTTCTGACACATACAAATGGAGTGAAGTGGGGTGACTGGTTACTGCCCAGCCAGGGAGGGGGGGATATTTAGGTTCTCCACTTAGCCTTTGTTCCTGTGAATGGGGTTGAAGCCATAGCTCTTTTTGGGTTTGTTTTTGTTTTGCGGTGATGAATGGCTGGCATAAAGCAGTTTATCTAAAGAATGCTCTGTCCTGTTGGGCTGCCACTTTCCTGGGCCTTTGGAAAGGCCCTACCAAGCGTGCTCTTGGTAGGGGCTTCTTTTGTCATTCCTCTTGGCATTTCTGAGTTGTTGTCTTCTCCAGCACCAAGTCTGGATCGGGTATGTGAGGCAGAGAGAAGCACAGGGACTCACCACTGGGTCATTCCTTGGGTCCCGGGGTCCTCGCTGATCTCTCCATCTTTCAGAGTTGTCTTATGTTTGTTTTGTATGTGATGTCCAGGGTTTTTAGTAGTATGTAGTGGGAGAAATAGGGAAAAGTACATTTATTCCATTTTCCTGGAGCTGAAAGTCCTCCTGTGTCCTTTTGATGTTCCTATCACTTTTGGGTTTTTTTGAGCACTTAAAAAATTTTTGGCATAAAAGATATTCCAGATTCATCTTTCATCTCCCCTATTCCAACTGTGGAATTAGCCATTTCTCCAAAAGGCCTTTGTTCTGTTTATTGCCTTCATAGGATTTTGCAGTGGGTGAGAGCAGTAAGTCTGCACCTCCAACAAACCCATTACCATATTACAATGAAAGATCAAATTCTGCCACATGTAGAAACATTTATTAACTCAATTCTTATTATCAGAGAAGCACAGAATAAAATATCTTGCATGCTTTAGAAGTCCTAGCTCTGTGGTTTTATTGGTGTTCTGAATACTGTTTACACAACAGGTCACTACAGAAAAACTCCCAATTTTCCATAGGGAGGTACTGACACTTCCTCTCCCGACAAGATGCAAGCAGACAGATTCTTCCAGAATCCATACTGTCTCAGGACCAAGGAGGGAATTTAGTCTAGTGCATCACTCCTGTATAAAGAATACAGAGCACCGTGGATCATCTCACAAATTCACAGAAGGGCAGTGAATGTCTCTAAAATATATTGAGCTAATTCATGTATGTTGGGTGTCTTTAATTTTACCAGAGATGGCCCATTTTTTTTTACAGTCATCATTGCTAGTCAGCAGGCCACTATTTTAATCGGATAGAAGCAAACAAGCTTGGCTGCTAGAGACTGGGATGATGGAAGTCCTTGCAGGAGCTCTCTGTGGAGAAGGGGCTTTCTAAGAGAAGGCCAGCTGACCAGCAGTGGACAGCGCAGCCTCAACTAGAATGCTCCTACACCAGCATGGGAGCTAAGTGAGGTTTATGCAGAATATCCCACAGTTTGTGCTTCGTACTGGGAGGTAAATCGGATCCCATAGCAACGCTGTGCTTCAGCACAGCAGGCCTCAGTACATTTCAATGGCATTGAATTAAATTAATACTACTGAAATCTATAATTGGGAGCCCTTTTACCTATTATCAGAGGGACACCATTATTAGTAAATATTCTTTGAGTACCTACTGCTTGCCTGATGCTAGAGAAAACCTTTGTGCCAGCCAAGGAGGGAGAGTGCCATCAGACCCAATACTCCAGAACAGCGGGAAAGGGCACCCTGGTCCCCAGGCCACGTCCTGTGCCGGCACCCAGGGGCTCAGCCATTACAGCGCTCGACTGGAGACTGAATATGGAGACAAGGGAGCCCAGAGACCTACTGCTCCCCAGATAAAGATTGGTAGATGCAGGAGAAATAGGATGGAATAGCTTTCCCAGCAAGGGCTGATGTTTAAAGCAGCTGTGAGAAAAAAAGGGCTATGGGCTAAAATGGCCTCAGCTTACCCTCCTGTCATGTCTCCCTGATCACAGCTGGGGTGCATTTGTGAGTCACTGTCCTTCTTGCCATCTGGCTTCTTTGTCACACTGGCACTGTGTATCTGTCTCCTCCCCTCCCTCCTCTCCTCTCCCTTGCTCTCTCTTTTCTCTCCTTTTTTCTCCCGGTCCCTGTCATTTTGTCTTTTGGCACCTGGGTCTCTCTTCCCACACCTCTCTCAGTCTGAGTCTCTCTGGCTCGTCTGCCCCCCATTTGTTTCCCTCTGCCTTTCTCTGTGTTTCTGTCTCACTCGCTCTCTCTGTCCTGCCTTTCTCTCTGTCTCTTTCTCCCACGTTATTGCCTCATTCTCGGTGTGTGTCTCTGCCTCATTTTCTCTTTGTCTCTCACTCTTTCTTCCCTACCCCCTCACCCTCCTCCTGTTACTCACCTGCACTTTCTCATTCCCGAGATGCACAAATACTTGGATGTATATGCCGCTATCCATCTGGATCATACGTCTGTCATTACAGATTGATCGGGGCCCGCTATGTTCCTCCCAGGGTGGAGAGGCACACTTCAGGCCCCCATCCCATCTGGAGGTCAGGCACTTATCCACCTTGGGTGGATCTCAAGGCACAGATACTCTCTGTGCAGACAAGGATCCTCAGTCTCCAGCAGGTGCCCCAAGACGTGTCCAGAACGGCGGGTGCAGGTGGGGGTGGGGTGGTCCAGCTACACAGCTGGGGATGTCTGCACACCACTGCTCTGTGGGATCTCCAGGGGGTGCTCCATGGGGATGCTGGTGTCATGATTTGGGGTGAGTTATGTTTGGAGCATCCCGGATGCTAAACCAGCTGCTCCCGGCCTGCGTGGGTTCATGATGTTTTGCGAGGGTGGTTGTGGCCTGCTGCCCACTCTGTGGTTGGAGGGGTACGGACAGAAGCCCACGGTCCCCTTGGGATCCTTAGCGGCAGTGAGACCATTCCATACCGAGAGCTTGGGGCTGCAGATGAGCTTCATGAGGCTTGGGTGGGAGAGAACAGGGAGGAGGCAGATAACCGTAACTACCTTTTCATTTGGTCTCTTGTGAGAGGCTTCTCCCAGAGACCTTCCCCGCTTGTTGCTTAGCATGTCCTGCCAATAGCCCTGAGCTGTAAATGAAACAACAGGCATGAAGAGAATTTAAAGAATTTGCCCTAAATCACATATTTAATAAGTCGCTGGTCTGGGTTCAGTGAGCTCATATTTTTTCTACTACCTCAGTGATTTTCAGACTTTCCCCCCCACCCCATGACAGAAGCCTTTAGGTTTAATGATATCTCAGCTGGGATTTCAGGATTTAAAAGAGCTAGGTGTGGGCGCCTGGGTGGCTCAGTGGTTTGAAGCCTCTGCCTTCGGCTCAGGTCATGATCCAGCAGGGAGCCTGCTTACCCCCTCTCTCTCTGCCTGCCTCTCTGCCTACTTGTGATCTCTGTCTGTCAAATGGATAAATAAAATCTTAAAAAAAAAAAAAAAAAGAGCTAGGTGCTTCACTGCTGTCAGTGAAGAGGAGCGGGGTCCGGGGCTCCAGGGTCCCCCAGCAGCTGCCAGCCATCCTGGGCAGCCCGGAAGCACCTCCGTGCAGAACAGGGGGAGGAGCTTGGCTCCTCCTGGGAGGAGTGGGTGCAAGCGTGGGTCAGTGGATTGATGGGAACGAAGGTTGGCCAAGTGACTGTAGGACAATGGCACATGAGCGAATAAATACCTACCCTGGGCTGCCCATCACCTGTTTGGATTTGCCTCTAACACAGTGAATTCTAAGGAGGAAGGGTAATAGTCATGATGTTTGTTGCAAATGGAAACATACCAGAATGTGTGGGCTCAGAGTAGCTGGAGATTTCCTCAGTGTCACACAGTAAATGGAGGAGCCTGGCCACAGATTCCTAGGGCATGTGACTGAAGCAGAAGGAAAGAGGGAATGAGCCTACCTGTGAATCTGTCACTCCACAGCTAGCTTGCCTTCCCCAAGGTGATCATGCAACTCACAGGATGTTTGTTTCCATCAGGTGAGGATCCTGGCTAGCAATTCCCCTCAGCTCTCCAAAAAAAAACCCCCAAAAAGCAAAAACACACAAATACTACCGGAGTAGTAATGATCCCATTAAGCTTTAGTAATTGTCAAGCCCAAAGAAACTTGGCAGTTTACTGATAGAACCAAAAATAGCCAGGGAGAATGAGGTCTGACAAGCTGCAGCCCATGAGCTCCATGGAGGTTTGCCTGCATCGGGCTCAGCAGCCCACTGCCCTGCAGGGGCCGGTGCCACCCACGTCTCTCCTCAGGCAGACCCAAGAGGATGCTTGTCTGCTTTACATTTTTAGTGCAGAGCTCATCTTTTCCTTAAAGTCATTGCATTTTATTTCAAGGTACAAGTAAAGTGTCCGGCTCACATACCCTTATGCCCAGCACGCAGGGTGTGTGAGCCCTGTGCGAGTTCCCGCACTCTCCTTCTGCCGTGGACATCGGAGCCCTGTGTGAGCACTGTTCCAAGTCCTGGAGTGGTTTAAAGTAGGTGGTATGGGTAGCTTCCAAGTTTCCTGCTGCCACTACCAAACTGACAGGAGCAGCAGCGGTGGGAGAAAGAATAAAGAGAAGGAGGCTCAAGGAGCTGCTGGGTCCAGCCGTGCCAGGTGGGTTGTTCCTTAGCCCCCACCTTTTTAAGGGCTGCTTGTCTCTGCACCCACCGTTGAGCTCATCTTTGTTTCGGTGGATGTGGTCCCCAACCAAACCCTTCATGAATTTCTAGCATTAATTCAGTTTTCATGACCTCTGTAGTTCCTCGGGATCTTCTTCAAATTTCCGAAGCGGTGGCATTGAAACTGGCCCTGGAGCCATTGGTAGCTTATCCATTAGTTGGTAAATATCCTTAATATACAGATGCGTGGTCTATAGACACTATATGGTTTTTATGGAAATTATTTTGTATAAAATCAGAGTTACAAAGAAAGCAAGTGTAAAGCTCATTGACCTCTCACATAAGACCCCTGAAAATAAGTATCAAGATAGAGCCTATAGAACCCTATAGTTGAAGGAGATTGTGTTAAAAACACGTTTATTAAAACTACCTCCCCATAAGCTCCCCCCCACCTGCCCCTTATTACATTCAGGTCAGGGCTTGCAGAAGTTATTCATGGAGGGTTTGGGGAAGGGTGAATAAAAGGTTATGTAGATGTGATTAACTTGGTATTAATGCAAAAAAGAACCCCTCTGATCTAGAAGTCTTGACTATTTTAAAATGAGCTAATAGCCATTGGGGTGAATTTATGTAGCAAATTGCTGTCTGCTGTATTCAAATTATTCCCCGAGCTCTGACTCATTCAGAAAGTACCAAATATCACAGAGGCACACAATTATCATGCTTAATTAATGTTTGCAACCAAAAAGAGTAAGGTTGGAATCTTTAATATCATCATCGATATTGAAGAACTGAAATTGACTGATTATTATCTTGAGATTAATATATTTTCCCCAAGCCATACCCTGGGGTCAAAAGACCGAGTATTAAAACTATTTGAAAAATTCACTGCAATAATGGCTTTAGGGGCTAATTTTTTTTTAATGTCTTGCTTCCTTATGCCAGTACCACTGATTGTTATAGCCTGCACACTTCACCCATTAAGTGGTAATTCAGAGTGACAACTACATTGAAATGAAGCAAGTTAGTTAATCACCGTGAAACCATCCCTGAAATGCCCCGTCCAAGCACTCCCGAGTCACTGGACGCCTCTGATTACCTGATTTTCTCCTGAAGCGAGATCTTCCCGTATGAAGAGGTGAATATGTTTATGGGGCGACAGGACGGGGAAGGGCTGCAGCTTGGTTGGGCTTGTTATCGAGCCCCGAGAATCTTCCAGAGAGCCGTAAGCGGCCTGCTGCTTGCATGCAGATTCCCTGAGGAATGGCCTGCAGGCGCGCGTGGGGGACGCCGTTACTTGCTTGTTCCAGCCCTGCAGCCTCGAGACACGGACACGCTGAGGGTCTGGGTCAGGCTCTGGCCCTTGTCCTCCGACTTGGTTTTCACCAAAGCAGGACTGGGGTGTGGCAAAGAGCTCCGTGCATTGTCTGCCCATTTTGGTTGGGCTGTCTGGACTGCTGGGGGGAGCTTCCTTTGTCTTCCTTCTTCTTTAGGATCAAGTGGGCTCTGCCATGCGGTCTGTCCCCCACCGCAGGGAGGTCTGAGTTGGGGCTAGTGGTGGGCCGCTGGCTCATGAACAAGTTCTCCTTTAGGAGACACCCAGCAGCCATGCCAGGGGCTTCGGTGCCCCTCAGACACCTGCCATGGCTCCCACCTGGCGTGCGGGCTCCATGATGCTCCATGGGTTGTTGACGACACTGTTCTTCCTGCTCCCTGCTTCTCTCAGTGGGGTATCTCTGGGCCCGTGAAAGGGCTTGCAGGGGCCACACTGCTTCTGTCCCACAGGCTTTGGGAAGTATGTTTCAGGGGCACAGATGCTGCCTTTCTAACCAGAAAACTGCCATAGTTCTGTGGGGGCTCTTTTTCTCTGTAGCTTTCTTTCTCATTAATGTAGAGGCGAAAGATAAAGCCAGAGGATTCTAGATGTCAGACAGAAAAAGGAAACCCCTCTAATTCCAGATCTCCCTCATTCTTCCTGTCACGAGAACAGCCCTCAGTGGCTCCCAGGGGACGCGGGAGGCAGTTCTTGCCCTGCCTGTCCACAAGCTCACGACTTGATCCACGAAGTCATGACATTGAGCCTTTGGATGTGAAGATGCCTGTAAACCAGAGCCCTCACTCTTGTTACAGAAAGAGTTCAGCAAACATTTCATGAGTGCTGGCCCCGTCTCGTAAGCATTCAGACGCCAGCATGTCCGAAAGAAGGTCACGCCATTGTACGTGAGAGACAAGTCAATGTGTAGCTCACTGAACACCGTATTTGAAGCAAAAATAGGGAGCTGGCAGGATGGAGGACGTGGTCAGCTCCAGTGGGTCAGGTAGGGCCGGGGAGGGTGAATAGGAGCTCAATGGGGACAAGGTGGGGCTGGGGGCACAGCCTGAACCGAGGGTAGCCAGTTCCTAGAAGTGTCACAGAAAAGTGGGGTGATGGATGTTTGCCTTCCCGTGGGGAGCTGTGCCCTCCCTGGGGCTCTGCATGCCAGTGGCCTCCATTATTCACTTGTGAGTGAGGCGTCATTCGCATTCACCTGCTGTGGGCCCAAACAAGGACAGGCACGCACAGCCTCCTCAGGAAGGGAGAGGACCACTGCTTGGATTGCTTAGGGTGCACAGTTTTTATTTACCATGCACTCTCTCTTCCGTTAGAGTGGTCTGTGGCTACTGCTTGTTTCTCAACTCTTGGTCCGTGAAATGTCACCATACATTGGCGGGATGCGGCAGGGGAAGAACACACAGCTCAGGTCACAGGAAAAAACTGAAGCAGAGCCAGACAGCTCTGTGACATTGACAGAGCTGTTGAGAAGTTGCTCAGGCAGAGGTTGGATATGTGTCTGATTCTCAAGAATTCGTTTAAGGGGGGGTTCCTGTTGCTTTTTCATCTCTTTCATGACCCATTTAAAGAGCATCTCATAATCTGTATTCCGGTGCCTTAGGGAAGGGATAGCATCATGCTGTTCAGCAGAGGGAAAAAAAGCAAACAAGCTGGGGGGTGCATTTTTGTGCCATGTGGGTGTATGAGGATGTCAAATAGTAATAGTAGTTCAATTAAAAATATGGAAGTTTGAGGGGGGCACCTCGGTGGCTCAGTCAGTTGAATGTCTGACTCTTGGTTTCGGCTCAGGTCATGATCTTATGGGTCCTGGGATCGAGCCTGCCATCTGGCTCTGTGCTCAATGGGGAGTCTGCTTGAGATTCTCTCCCTCTGCCCCACCTCTCAGCTTGTGCATATAAAAAAAAAATGCAAATAATAATGTGCAAATAATAAAATAAGATAATAAAAATTTTTAAATGTGCAAATAATAAAAAACAAGATTTATTTTAATTAATTTCAAATAAATAAGACTTGTTTTAATTAATTAAATTAATTAATCTTTTAAAAATATAGAAATGGTAGGTATTTGTGTTTAAAACCTATACTGTGGAATGTGATAAATCCCTCCTCTCCCCCCAAATAAAACACTTTGGAAGCTAATTTTTAAGTGCATTATTCGGTTCTCTGCACTCCTAGCCTTCTCGTGTTCCCAAGCACAAGGCCCACGTGGTTTAGCTAATTCAAGCATATGGTACTCAGAGAAGGTGGTTTTGAGACCAGTGTTCGCATCGGGCACAGGCTCCCTGGTTTACTCTGGGTTATTGTGGCTGAGCTACGGCTGTGTCATATATAAAATGAGAAGAATAATAATACCTTTTATAAAGGTGGTTGTTGGGATTAGGGGAGAATATTATGTGAAAGTTGGTTGTTGTTGTTTTTTATACTGTATTTATTTTTTGGGGTGGGGGAATTTGGGGTAGAACATTTTATTTTTATTATTTTATTTTATTTTTTCATAGATTCATTGTTTATGCACCACATCCATTGCTCCAGGCAGTACGTTCCCTCCTCAATATCCATCCACCACCAGCTCACCTAAGCCCCTACTTCCCTCCCCTCCAAAACCCTCAGTTTGTTTCTCAGAGTCCACGGTCTCTCGTGGTTCATCTCCCCGTCCAGTGGTTAGTTTTTAATTATCTGGTTGTAAGGTGCTGAGCCTTCCCATTTGATATATCTCTGATACATAGTTTTCATCACTTGGATGTTAATTTTGTTTTTAGGATTGTATAAGCACACAGTCTACTTTAAAGCATTAATTAATTTTTTTTAGATCTCCCTATTTCTGCCATTTCAGAAAAGCTACTGCTTTGACTTCTGACATTTCCTTAAAGCTGAAGGTTTGATGATTTCAAGGTAGATGCTAAAAGACATTTTGTTACTTTTTTTAGAACTTATCTTCAAGCTTCACTCAGTCTGTGATTGATCTATTTGGTGTCAAATAAGAGCTATTCTGGACAGCTCAACCCATGTCTCGATTTCCAGCTTGAATCCATTCTCTTCTCTGAAGCCCCCACCCCATCCAGGCTGGTTTGGATCACCGTAATGACCTTTGACGTGTCTGTTCCACTCCCCGTGTTGCAGCTGGAGCACCTTTTCTTGACATCCAGCTACTTTACAGAGGTGCTGTCTTATTCTTTGCGTCTGAGCAGTAAGAGTCCAAATATTAAAAAACCTGGATGCTCCCCTCCTACCCAGTCAGTAGTCAACACTCTTCACTTCTGCTTTCATGCCTTTTTTTTCTTCCTTAAGAGCTGGATGGTTCTGCACGGCACCTGGCTCTGTACTCAATACCAGCATTTGCCATATTTTTCCTTTCCTTTCATCTTTTATTTTTAAGACACCTGCTGCAGGTACCTGATTTTCCCTCTGGTCTGCTTTCTTTTGATGAGTGAATGATTGTGCCGATGCCTTTAGTTCTAGCCGCCTCAAATCCTTTTTGAGAATACAGTATAATACATGCCCGGCTTATGAACTTAATGATTCTGATAATCTTATGATCAAAAATACAGATGCTGGTTACAAGATGAAAATAGATTTAGCTAGGTCATCCTGAAAGTATTTTGTTTTTCTGTTCTTCCTCTTCTGTTAATGTATGGGGAAAGAAGATTTCCAGCTTTTTCAATTTGCAAGTGATTTTTCAATTTGATATGAATTCCTATAAAAAGGACATTCTAGCTTTAGAATTTGGCTTGTCATTTAAAAAAATAATAGGAAAGTCATCCCTTTAATAATCTCTAGCCACTTAAGGGTTCAAATGACTTATGAATTTATGAATTTTACAATTTAAAGCCTCATAAAAAGTACATTTTTCAAGGTTGTAACAGTCATCACATTTAGTTTTATTATAGTTTAGTTTTCAATGTCCTGGTGATATCCTGGTTTGGATTTTACCTTGGTACTAAGTATCGACCAAAGGGACAAGAACATGTGCTAGCAATTGAATCTAGTCTGGCGGGTGACCTCTTTCCAAAAGTTTAAAAGTAAGTCATTCCAGTACATCTTTTGAAATACTACAGGGATCACTGTCCTAGTGTATCTTGTCTGAGCCTTGACAAAATAAAACTCTTTAGATCACGTAATAGGTATGTGATAAATACATAAAGTATATTTGAAAGGTTTTAGAAGTTGGAAACAAAACTGTAAACTGAAATCTCACATGTTGGGGGATGGTGTACATGGAAAGCTGTTTGTAAACATACTGTCCTAAGTCCTTGACTTGACATTTCTGAATCCACCATGCCCAGTTTACCTGGATTAGTCAACGAGTTATGCATTAGTCAGGGAGTTCTTTGCATGCTTTAATTTGCCTTTTTTAAAATTTAACAATGGCTTTAGATTTTTTTTGCCCATTCCTGAATGTATTCCAGGAGAAATAGGAAGTGCATTACCCCAGTCAGCATTGGCATGAAGAACAATTACTAGAAATTACTTTGACACATGAAACTGGCAGCCCAAGAACCAGAATTTGGAATTTGCCAGTCAAACATCCCATAGGCTACTTTTTCCTAAAACTGCCATCCAAGTTGACAGCTTTCCGGTTGTTGGAAGGATGATTATTATGGCCTTTTTCATGGATTTGAGAAGTTCTGCAGATGTGGTCAACAGAACAGTTGATTATTGACAAGACACATTAGCCATTTTTTATTAAATAAGCAGAAGACAGATCAGTATGAGCTTAAACATCTTGGCCATATAAACAGACTAGCAAAAATTGAGGTGCAGGATAATAAAAGCTAAAGGTGCTGGCTACATTTGAAAGGCATGCAAACACCAAAGCAGACACTAACACCATGAAAAACATAAAAAGAAGTTGTTTGAGCTTCAAGGTATTAAAAATGAGTACAGTGAGGCCTTGTTTATTCACCATTGTAGGAGAAGGAATACCCCTGTGACAGACACATCCTCCATTTTCTAGGCCAACCATATATCTAAGATTTGATTATTTTTCAACCAGAAAAATGTCATCAGACGTTTTTCACGAGTTGAAAATTCCACCACAGAACTGTCTATAATCCAAAATAATTAATTTTTCACAAAATAGAATTTCTCCTTCAAATTTCAGAACTCTTCTAATCTCTTTTATGTGAAAATTTACAATGTACTTTACCCTTTTCTATACAGATCCGTAAGAAGATCTATACAGATCTTCTTACCATGATTTAATCTTTTTTGCTGACTCAGGCCATACTTACTGTAGAGTGTGGTGACCAGGGGTCTTGAAGAGGTTCAAGCATGTTTGGAGTAGGGTACTGGGGGAAGTGAGTTGGAAGAGTAGGGGGTGGGAGGACAGCTAGTAGGATGTTCAAAATCGGGATTTTAGAGATGATAACAGCTGTTGAGGATGACCAGGTCTAGGACAGGGGTTCTTAACCTGATTACCTATGAAAATCATCTGGAGAACTTAAAAAATATGCCAATGCCCTGGCACTACCCCATTGTTCTCAGGTTCCCAGGCTCCTTAAACTTTTAACTTTACCATCCCTAATATGTGGCACTCTTCATCATGGCCCCAGGTAAAGCTCCAGCTTTTATATAGACATTCGAAGTGGTAGGAGAGAAAGGAAGAAGGGGCAAAGGGTAAATCAGCTGTCTTAAGAGACGAAGTCTTAAGACAAAGTACCTGCCACACGGTGCTTCTGTTGGCATTCATTGTGCAGAACTTGGTAACGTGTCATACCTAATTGTGAGAGAGATTGGGACATTAGTCTTCAATCTGGATAGCCATATGCCGGCAACATATTATTACTATGGAAGAGAGGAAGAGTAGTTACTTTAAAACAAGCTAGCATCTCTGTCAGCTCTAGAAGGGTAGTGGATTATACCATCTAGTAATGTGATCTTCAGGTGATTTGATGATTTTGAAATTTTGGTTGTCTTCTCCCATCCCAGGCTCTCAGGTCCATGGGTGTAGAAGGGAAAGCAGCCTCCAGTTGAGAGGGATCTGGTTCACTGAATGATTTCTGTAGGGGATCACCAAGTTTCAGTTTAGGGCAAGAATGGGAAGTCCAGGAAAGTTAATGGTGTAGGGGATTTTTCTGATGGTGACATTTCTCTACCCACCATTCCCCTATGTCTACCCTTTCTCCTTAAATAGCACATATTCCATTATAATAATCACTCCTTTGCAAATCCCCACAAAGCCCTGGTGCGTCTCTCTCTCTGTAGTACTTCTTGGAAGTCTCCAGCTCCATGTAAGCTTAACTCCCAACAACCTCTTCACAAAATTAGTAGCCACAGAGCTTAAATGTCTATTCACCATGGCTTGGCAATCCCACTGCGTTTCCCTTGAATGGGTCATGTCCCACTCCTGAGAGGAGTTAGTCCTATTCTTCCCGAAACCTGAAATCCTCCCCTCCACTTCTGCTCTCCTTCAGCCAGTGACCTCACTTGATAATTTCAATGAAAAAGAAATGAAGCAACCAGGTGGAAGTTTCTTCACTCCCTGCTTCTGAGCCCGCCTTCTGCTTTCCTCTCTTGCTTGCTTTACTTGGCAGTGACATCTCCCAGCTTCTGTGAAAGGCTAAGCTCTCTACGCCGTACCCTCAAACCTATCTCTTCTTGCTTTTTCAGATACTTTTCTCCTGCAATAATATCTTCTGTACTGGCTTGTTCTCATCAACATGTACACATGTTTAAAAAAAGCCAATCAGGGGCTCCTGGGTGGCTCAGTGGGTTAAAAGCCTCCGCCTTCGGCTCAGGTCATGATCCCACGGTCCTGGGATCGAGCCCCTCATCAGGCTTGCTGCTCAGCAGGGACCCTGCTTCCCTTCCTCTCTCTCTGCCTGCCTCTCTGCCTACTTGTGATCTCTGTCAAATAAATAAATAAAATCTTTAAAAAAAAAAAATAAATAAATAAAAATAAAAACAAAAAAAGCCAATCATCTTTGCCCCAGATAACCTATCCCTACACTGTCCCATTTCTTGGCTCCTCTTCACAGCAAAACTTATGGAAACCATTTTGTAAACAACGGCTGCCAGCAGTTCCCCAATTCCTCCAATTCCTCACCTGTCTCCAATCTGGCTTCCCTTCACACTTCACTGAAATTGCTATTTTTAAGTGTCCATTTGTTTCTAAATATAACTGCTCATCTCTGTCCTTATCTTACCTGACCTCTAAAGCAGCATTCCACATGCTTGATCACCCCTTTCTCCCTGAATCAGATTTCTTCTTAGAGTGTTTGTGACACCACACTCCTCCGCATTTTCTGGCTATCTCCCTGAGTCCTACTTACGAGTTTTCTATAATGGGTTTTTCCTACTCAGCCTCTGAACATGGAAGCGTCCTGGTCCCCAGTCTTGACTCTCATCCCTCTCTATAGGTACAAACCTCATAACCTCTCCCTGGAGCTCAAGACTCATGTCCAGATATCTGCTTGGCATCATCTCTTGGCTGTTTCATAGACATCCTAACCTCTGTAAGTCCAAACAAAGCTCTTTCTTTCCCACCACATATGTGATCTCCTCTTGCCACCTTCCTCATCTCAGTAAAGGTCATCCACCAAGTGGCCACAGTTAACTTTGGTGAAACCCTTGATTCTCCGTCCCTCACCATCTGCTATTCGTCAGCAAGTCCTGCCAGTTCTGCCCTCAAAATCCATCCTAAGTGCTTGTAATTCTCCATCCCCTTTGCTCCCACCCTCATCCAAGCCGCCATGGTCTCCTGAGCTAGTGCACTGGCCTCCCTGCTCCCTCTTTTGTCTCTTGTAATGCATTCCCTAAGAGTGGCCGTAGTGATCTTTAGCATCTTACATCCAGTAATCCAGGACTTTCCCTTTGCACTGGAATAACACCTCAGCTCCTCACTGTGGCCCAGGCCCTGTGTGATCTGACACCGGTGCACCTGTCTGGCCTCATGATACTGCCCCCACTGGGGGTGCACTGGGGGCGCTTTACCTTAGGGTAGGGCACTTATTCTCATGTTCTCTGGACAGCTTTCTGGAGGAGAGGGTCGCTCCTTATCATTTAGGAGCAAACGTCACCTCCCCAGAGAAGCCCTCCCTGAATACCTTATTTGAAGAGGTGCCCTCCCAGTCTCTCCCCCTGTGTTTGTTCTCCTGGCACTTACCCTCCCTGAGGGAAGGGACCATGTCCAGCTTCTTCACATCTGTATTGCCCGTGCTTAGTGTAGTCATCAACCTTCAATAGAAACGAATCAATTTATTGAATATCTGAATGAAAAACTGTCTGGAACATTTCTCAGATTTTTGTCACACTGCTTCCGTCCCTCTTATTTGTACCATGACTGCCACCGGGAGCCGTAACAACGTGATTACTATTTCTAAAAGCAGTGACACCACAGTTTATGATTTCTCAGCCACGAGGCGCTGGGAAAAGCAGTTAACTAACCTCGTTAAGAACTGCGTGTGAGGGGCGCCTGGGTGGCTCAGTGGGTTAAGCCTCTGCCTTCGGCTCAGGTCATGGTCTCAGGGTCCTGGGGTCGAGCCCCGCATCGGGCTCTCTGCTCAGCAGGGCGCCTGCTTCCCTTCCTCTCTCTCTGCCTGCTTCTCTGCCTGCTTGTGATCTCTGTCTGTCAAATAAATAAATAAAATCTTAAAAAAAAAAAAAAAGAACTGCGTGTGAAGGGCGCCTGGGTGGCTCAGTTGGTTGGGTGACTGCCTTTGACTCAGGTCATGATCCCGGAGTTCTGGGCTCGAGTCTCTCATTGGACTTCTGTTCAGGGGAGAGTCTGCTACTCCCTCAGACCTTCCCCCTTTCGTGCTCCCTCTCTCTCTCTCATTCTCTCTCTCAAATAAATAAATAAAATCTGAAAAAAAAAAAAAAAACTGTGTGTGAAGAATGGGGGAATTTAGAAGTCGAGTCCAGCATTAGTGAGGGGGCATCATCCTCATTTATTTTCCAGTGAATATTATTGTCCTAGTTTCATGAATTTTGTTATTGGTACTGCCTCCCAGAGATGTCCAGAAGCTTGTCTGGTCAGAATCTTCAGCGTCACGGTCTGACAGGAAATAAAAGAGAAGTCAGATGTGCTCTGAGTCTTAATGACTGCTTGTTGGAGCCTGGGAAGGGAGGTCCGAGAGGTGAAGGGACAGCCAAGGCGGGCACCATTTTGCGTGTTGGGACTCTCTCTGAGCCTGTCTTTACGGACTCCAGGAGAGGGGGATGTGAAGGGGGATTGGTTTTATTTATTGTGGTAAAATATACATAACATAAAACGTCATATTTTAGCTATTTTAAAGGTACAGCGGCATTCAATATAATCATGTCATGCAACCATCACTGCTGTCCATCTCTAGAACTTTCCAAACTGAAAATCTGTACCCATGAAACAATTAACTCCCCATTCCCCCAACCCCTGGGAGCCTTTATTTGACTTTCAGTCTCTGGATTTGACAACTCCTGTTGAAGGAACCGCCTTCCTCCCGTGCCGCCTTCACTGTCAGCTCTCTCACTGAGGTAGGGTTTGTGGGGGCAGGTGTGGCCGGTTCCCATGTCACACAGCTGTGACACACCAGCTGGGTGTCCTACAGTTTGACTCCATTCTGACACCTTCTACCTGGAGTAGCATTAGATCCCACCGATTTCCGGGCTCAGTCCCATGAGGCTGACTCTGTGGGTGCCTTCAGATGACAGTTTCAAGTCCACATTGTTTCCTGTACTTTTGAGCGACCAGAGATCAGAGGTTCCTACAGTCTCCTCCTCGGGATAGATTAATTTGCCAGAGCAGCTCACAGAATTCAGGAAAACCTCTTACTACATCACTGGTTTATCATGAAGGATAACTCAGGAATGGCCAGATGGAAGAGACGCCCAAGACAAGGCATGTGGGAAGGGGAGCAGGCTTCCAGTCCCTTCCTGGGCCCCACTCTACCAGCACCTCCACTATGTTCACCAGCTGGGAAGCTTCTCAAACCCCTATCCCTTTGTGGTTTTAGGGAGGCTTCATTACATAGGCATCATTGATTAAATAATTAAATAATTAGCCATTGACAATTAGTTCAACTTCCGGTCCCTCTTCCCCTCCCCCAAGGGCGGGGCAGGGATCCTCCCTCCCGCATGGGTCTGAATGTTCCAACCCTAGTCTAATCATGGAGTTGGTTCCCCGGCAACCAGCCCCCATCTAAGGGGCTTTCCAAAAGTCACCTCATTAAATAAACTCAAGTGTGGTTGAAAGAGGCTTGTTATAAATAACAAAGGACACCCATTTCTCCTTTAATACTCTGAAGTTATTTCAGGAACCGGGATCAAAACTTAAATATCATAACCAAAGATGCCCCTATGACTCTTCTGTAGGAGATTACGGGGGTTTCAGGAACATCAAATACAGATTTCTTACTATAAATCACAATATCCCATCACAAGCAGAATCATACCATATTTGTCTTTTTTTGTCTGCTTATTTCTCTTAGCATAAGGTTAAGGTTCATCATGACCTCACTTGCCAAAAATCTCATTCCTTTTCAAGGCTGCATAATATTCTAGTGTGTGTATCTACCACATTTTCGTTCACCTTCATTTGACATCTGTGAGTAGTGCTGCCGTGAACGCTAGGGTGCAAATATCTGTTTGAATCTCTGCTTTCACTTCTTTTATGCATATACCCAGAAGTGGAATTACTGGATCAAATGGTAATTCTATGACCAATTTTTTAAGAAAAATGCTAAAGGGGCTTAAAACCCGTTAACTTATTGGTGAAAAGGACTATTCATTGATTGCCTCATATATGTCCTATAGTATATTAGGGCAGCAGAGAAATGGGAATGGATGGGTCACAGCTCCTTCTCTCAAGATCTATAAGGAGGGACGTGCCTAAATAAAAGTAGCTATTATATACCATATTTAGTGCTGTATTAAGATGTGTATTATGGGAGCATTTTATAATAATAGTGATTTCTAGTGTTTCTGAAGACAAAACCTCCTTGGATATTGTCCAGGATAGATGTTCTACCACACTGTGGTTAGTAGTGGGGGATGTGGTAGAGAGTTTCCAGTGTACAAGTTTTGGTTGTGCATTTGTATTTTTTTAATAGCTAAGAGTCCATCCACTTTTTCTGTGATCTAAATGTCTTTTCTGTTTTCTCTTCCTTTAGTGGTTTTTAATTGCCAACAGATCTTACAAAGTCAGTGCAGCGAGCTCTTTCTTCTTCAGTGGTGTGTTTGTGGGAGTCATCTCCTTTGGTCAGCTTTCAGATCGCTTTGGAAGGAAAAAAGTCTATCTCACAGGTAATCAGTTAAGAGTGTTCATGCACTGAATAGGAGGACTTAGTTCCTTAACGTTCTCCGGAAATTGCCATGTGGATACAGAACTGATTTTTAATACACTAGCAAGAGGCCGCACTGCAGCCAGAATTGATTCTGGCCACAGAATGTGGCCTGGGGAAGGCCACATATTTGCGTCTAAGCTTTTCAGAGATGATGGTCCTTTTGGCAACTCTGGAATTCTAACTTATGCCACATTTCTAAAGAGAACAGAGACTGAGCCAGTGTACGAGATCTGTTTCCTTGTATCTTGTCTGTTGGTTCATTTCAAATATGCTCTATAAGAACCAGCATAGTTCTTTTGACAAGCTGAGCATGAGCTGGGATTTTTCCATTTCCCACACTGTTGTGAATAATTGAAAAGTGTGCATGATTGACAGATTATCAACTTGCAACAAACAAAGATAAACCTTAGTTTTTCTTTATAGTTTTTAAGAGAAAATGTTTTTTTAAAAAGCATAGCTTAGAAAAATTTAAGTTTACAGAGATTTATCTTTACAGGTGTAAAGTCAGTATAATTTATTACTTTGATCAAATGTTGTTTTATGTCCGGGTTATTGACTGCTATTCCTCTAATTCTAGGTTTTGCTCTTGACATCTTATTTGCTATTGCAAATGGGTTTTCCCCCTCCTATGCCATCTTTGCAATAACTCGCTTCCTGGTGGGCGTGATGAACGGAGGAATGTCGCTGGTGGCTTTCGTCCTGCTGAACGAATGTGTGGGCACCGCCTACTGGGCACTTGCAGGTACTGCTTCACTCCGTGCGCATGACAGAGATGGCGAGCTGTCCCGGAAAACCTCGGCAGGGAGCCAGTTGAACCCCAGAGGCTAAAATGCACTTGGACTTGAGGTGCTCCGTCTCACCATTAGATCTGCTTTCCAAAGTTTGTTCTCTATGACCTTGAACAAGTCATTTTATTCATATCCCTCTGTAGACAGTCTCCCCTGAGGCCTGCCTCATAGATGGTGAGCTTGCCTCCAGATTGTTCCAGGAGTGTCATTTTCTTCAGAAGGATATTAACTGTTTACACCTTAAACTGAAAAGTGGCACAGACGTAAAAAAGCCTTGACGTTCCTTTCCCAGTGCCTTCTTACTGTATTTTATTAAATATTTATCTCCTGGGCAGGGGAGGGACAAGTTGGGAGGACCAGTTGATATAGGGCCAGTGCTAGGCCAAATAAGAAACTCATTTTTATTTGAAATGCAGTAAGAAGCCAGTGGGTGAATTAAATAGTGGAGCTATAGGATCAGATAGGATACAGATGGACAGCTGTGGCAAAGGTGTGGAGAATAGACCATCGGAGGAGGAAAAATTGAAGAGTCATAGAGGAGGTGGTTGTGGTTGGCCTGTGAAACACAATGGGGGCATGCTCAGACAGAGTGCGGGGAGAGGAGCAGGGAAGAGGGCCATGTGAGCTGGATTCTGGTGGGGCAGCGACTTGCTGAAGGGTCAGAGTGGGGAGAGAAAGAGGAATCAGCTGGACCTCATGGCTTTGCTTGCAACTGGGTGGATTGCTAGTACAATTTACGAAAATGAAGTCCAAGCTACCGAAATTTAGTTTTTACTAGTGTGAACGAAGCAAACATAGCAGACTTGAAAATGAAAGTGATCTAAAAGAAACAGGAAATCTGAAAAATAGGATCAATATCTAATAGCCTGTAAACAGAAGACCACCAGTGACACTCCAGAATTGTAACATGCAAAATGTGGTGATTTGAAATGTTCACTTAGTTAATTTTTTGACTAAATAACCTAGAGCCTTCCCACATCTGCATCTCCACACCACCTCTGTTGTCATTTCTAGGCAAACATGTGCAGCTTCTTGTTGGACATAAGATCTGAATATCGCTTGGACCCTCAAATAAAAAGTATTGCTTTCTTTCTCCTAACACCTTCACCTTCCGGGACCTTTGTCTGTGGTAATGTCATCACGGCATTTACGGTCATTAAAGGAGACGCCTTCTGCTCCTGTCCTCTTGTCTACCATACCCAGTCGATACCAACTCATACTGATTATAGGGGACAGAGCCTCAACTCTGATGAGCCTCTGTATATAAAGGGAAATTATGTGGTTAATATAACCAAACCCCTGAAGGTCCAGGCCTCAAAGATGCCCAGAACCAGGAAGTCCGATGCTTCTTGTCTCTGCCCCCGAGTCCTCCCTGAGAAGCTTTCTCTGCGCAGTCACGGATGGGCCCCTGTAGCCCTCAGCCCTTACTACCAAGTGTAGTATTTAAAATCCGGGCTCAGAGCTCGGACTAGCCCAGCCGAGGCCCTGCAGTGAGTGGAACTGTGATGGGCAGCCCCGTCTTGAACCACAGGGATAAAGGAAGGGGAGGTCCACTCTCTAGAAGAGGGAAAGGATATTCTTGGAATTAGATAGGGTGCTAGGTAGACAGTATCTTATAGTAGGTACTCACCCTGGGAGGCTTCCCAGTGGCTTTTTGGAGGGAGGGTAATAGATGGGTATAGACAGCTATACCCATATCACAGTAGGACAGTATAGCTAGTATTTGTATATTTGTATAGCAGGCATTATTTCATCCTAAACTAACAACTACCCTCTAGAAAACTGAGGCTCAGAGACATTTAGTGATTTGCCTGAGGTCACACAGCAGCAGGTGGCAGAACTAGGGTCTGAACTGATTCCTCTGGAACAGTCCCATTCTGTGGGCTATCTTCTTTTTGACTACGTTGTTGTCAGTGGATACCAAGTGCTCGGAGCTGTTCTGAGCAATGGCAGAAACTGTTATTCTTGGAAGCCAGGTGCTGTCTGATGCCCTGTAATGAAGCTGTAATAGCTATTGATTATCTTAAATTTCCAGGGAAATCATAGTATCCCCACTTCCTTCCTTATTGGACCACATGTTTGGATTTGGTGTGCTGAACATGCTGCCACTTCAGTCTCCCCTCTGCTCCCCCCTTCCCCTCACTAGGGCACAAAGTAGACATGTCATTATGGCTAGAGAATTGGTCATCCCTGGGCAAGAAACAAGAACACGTTTCTTTTATAGAATTCTTGTAGAAAGTTCTTGTAGCAAGATCAACAAGGTCCTATTGCTGTGCGTTCCCCACAGAAGCCTGCCGCTCCGTAGGAGGATGGAGAAGGAGGACGAGGACAGCTCGCAGGCTTGCCCCACCCTGCGCACAGCTCCGTGTCCTAGACAGCACCCCTGACCTCTCTGTGCTGTTTCCTCTTTGTGTATGGCTCTAACGGCACCTGTTTGTAGGACGACATATGTCAAAAGTGGAATGCACGATAAATGGTAGCGGGTACTGCTGCACACCGTGGTAGTAGCAGTTATAGAAAGTGAGTCAGAGGTATAAATTCACACATATATTGGGCAAGCCAGGGGGACTTAATACCCATCTCAGCATTTATTTAAAAAAAAAAAAAATTTCACAATCCCATGGGTGATTTTTTTTTTTTCCTCTAAGCCTGCTGGCAAAAATTCATGCTTTGTGGAGACAGACAAGAATCAGAGAGCTATAAAATGTCATGTATCTGGTGCTGATACACCCAATGGGGAAGGGCAGGAGGGAGAGCTGAGGAGGAGCCTGTGATTTAAGAGGATTTGATAAGATGAAGTCCCAGCATTTTGATAATCTCATGACCTAAAAACGGTCCGGCCAGCCAGCAAAGCATCTCTCCGAGCTTCAGCGCATGCGCGGGTGAACGTCAGCACAGCCTTTGGTGCGGAAAGCACTTGGGCAAACCCTTAAAATTCATCTTGACCATGTGTGGTTTGTGTTTTTCGCCTGTCCTTCCTCCTTTTCCCCTAACTCACTGGCCTCTCTGCCACTTTTCTCATCTGACAGTCGCTATGTGTGTAGGTTCTTTTCTGCTGACGCCCTTCCAGGAAGGCGTTGCCTCTGTGCCTCGGGTCGTCGGGAAGGGTGGTGTGGAAGGTGCTTTCCCCAGTAACAGGCGTCTTTTCCCGGACTTAGGGTCCATCGGTGGCCTCTTCTTCGCGGTCGGCATTGCCCAGTATGCCCTGTTGGGGTACTTCATCCGCTCCTGGAGGACCCTCGCCATTCTGGTGAACCTGCAGGGAACGGTGGTCTTCCTTCTGTCTTTGTGAGTAGTTTTTCCTCTTAGAGGTTTAATTTAAGACACGGAAGGAATGTCTTAAGAGGACGTGGGTCAATGAGCGGCGTTATTCCCTTTCCGGAGTTTGCCTGAACTGACCTTGGTGAAGAGCTGTCCCACAAGCGCCCCAGTGCCGGACAGCTGCTGGGAAGAGCTGCACCTTGATTAAATCAGGGCGCAGGTGTCCCTTGTGTCAAGTAACCTCTCCATAGCCTGCATTTTAACCTTCAAGTTATTGACTTGGTAAGCCTAAGGCCTCGAGCCTGAAGATCTTCAGGCTGGATCAGGTCAAGGGCTAGGCGTCTGGCTCAGCTGTGATGCTGTGGATATCGCAGTCCATTCGTGGCCTGTGTGTAGCTGTAACTGTCCATCCTTCAGGTGACTCTTACTTCAGGGCCTCTACTGTGGACACAGGAAGACTCTCAGATATGGGAGAAATCCTTTGGGTGGACGGGCTTAAAGCAGTAAAAGGGTGATTCCCTGGTCAGGGCAGGATGCTGCAAACAGCTCAGAGGTTACACCGTGGGGCTCTGAACACTATAAGGCAAGCCACCAACTTGGAACCCTTTTACCAGTTCTTTCTTCCCATAGCAAATACTTGATTAATAAGGTTATTAATAATGTTTGTTATATGATATGTATTACATAATATATAATAGAATGGTATTATTTATTAATATTCTTCCCTAAATAGCCTCAGGCTATTTAACAAATATAAAACAAATACTTAAGAGACATTTACAGAGTTCTTCATAAAATTAACATTAAATACTGACCATCTTGTTGGGGCCTAGAAGCCCAGTTTCAATCATAAATACTATACTACATTCTGATCTTTAGTCACAAAGAAGTAATACTATTCCATTTCTTATTTCATTATTTTAATGATGTTTTTAAGAAGTTTGACGTTTTAGGGGTGCCTGGGTGGCTCAGTAGGTTAAAGCCTCTGTCTTCGGCTCAGGTCATGATCCCAGGGTCCTGGGATCGAGCCCCACATCAGGCTCTCTGCGCAGCAGGGAGCCTGCTTCCTTTCCTCTCTCTCTGCCTGTCTCTCTGCCTACTTGTGATCTCTGTCTGTCAAATAAATAAATAAAATATTAAAAAAAAAAAAAAGAAGTTTGACGTTTTAGGAGCACCTGGGTGGCTCAGTCAGTTAAGCATCTGCCTTCAGCTCAGGTCATGGTCTCAGGGTCCTGGGATCGAGTTCCTCATCAGGCTCCCTGCTCCCCGCTTGTGTGCTCTCTCTCTCGCTCTCTCTCTCTTTTTCTCTCTAATAAATAAAATATTTAAAAGAAAAAGAAGTTTGAATTTTTAGTTTTATTTCACCAGAAGTTTTAATGTGCTTAAGAAGGGCTTTCTCCTGATGTATCAGACCTCTAATTTTAATCATTAAAATCTTGGGAATAAATAAAATCTTCAGAAGCTGGTACCAGCTTCTGTGCCATAAAGTGAGGGATATCTGTGGTAGAATTTTCCTTCAGATGCATCTTTAATGTAGTCATTCTTTATTTAAGTTCTACTAATTGAGATTTGGCAGATTGAAGATTGAACTGAAATTTGTTTTTGTATTCTCTTTGAAATAAGATAATTAAGTGCAAAAATGAGTATAATAGTAGGGTACCTGACTGGCTCAGTTGGAAGAGCATGAGACTCTTGATCTTGGGGTTGTGAGTTTGAGCCCCACGCTGGTTATAGAAATTACTTAAATAAATAAACTTTAAAGAATAAGTATAATAGAAATAGTTTACCTGTACTTAAAAAGCAAAATGTATTAAATGCATTTAGTTATATGAATTGGAATGAGATAATTCTACCATAAAGGGAAACTGACAACATTTTATTAGTTTGTGTATTACAAATTTTTGGAATAAATGGGTGCCTAGTATCATCCTTGAATTAATAAGCTGTCATGTAAACGTGGGTTAACAAATGAATTTTCTTTTTAAATAGCTCATAAGTCTCCTTTAGAGCAACTCTGATGGATGGCATGAGCTTTTCTGCCTGTCTTTTCTTTTCTTTTTTTTTTTTTTTAAGATTTTATTTATTTATTTGACAGAGAGAGAGATCATAAGAAGGCAGAGAGAGAGGAGGAAGCAAGCTCCCTGCCGAGCAGAGAGCCCGACTCGGGCCTCGATCCCAGGACCCTGAGACCATAACCCAACCCGAAGACAGAGGCTTAACCCACTGAGCCACCCAGGCACCCCTGCCTGTTTTTCTGAATGTGGTCTGACTTTGTTATGGCCCCAGTGCTGGGGGGGATATCCACACCCTGGGAAATGAATTCGGGTCAGGAAAAAATAGGAAATAGAGAAAAAAGAGCATGTGAACCTGAAATATATATATTTATTCCATTAGGCCTTCCAGTGGTCAGCCTGCAGTTTATTTCCTCTGATCGTGTCTCAGCCCATTTCCCATATCCTGTGTCCTGAGCACAGTGAGCTGCTTACGTTTTCTGGCATCAGCTTGTCCTGTCCTGCTTGCCTGCCTTGCCCTTCTCACTGCTGCCCCTGCCCTTCCCAGTTAACTCCTGGCCTTCCGGGTTTGCTCAAATGCCACCCCCTCCAAACTTCTCCCCATCGCCCCTCCAGCTGCCCGTCATTTGTTTTGGCTTCTGAATTCTCCAGCACTTACCCCACGCTCTTTGAGGGCTCTCTTTCCACCTCATGCTGGAGCCTGGCTCCCTCTGCACTAGGAGCTCCCTCCCTGGAGGCTGCTCAGCTCCGTCAACATGTCCCCCAGCACCGATGCCCAGGGCCTTCCACACGATGATCCTTCAGGTCCACTGGACAGGTGTGGGCACAAAAACAGCTGCAGTT
The DNA here is from genome assembly GCF_010015895.1 of Lontra canadensis. Classification (NCBI taxonomy): domain Eukaryota; kingdom Metazoa; phylum Chordata; class Mammalia; order Carnivora; family Mustelidae; genus Lontra; species Lontra canadensis. Next base: position 4,236,451 of record NW_022631069.1, on the reverse strand, counting down.
AGCCTTCAGAAATAGCTTTCAGTAACATAAGAAAAAGTCATTATTTTAGGGTCCTACCTTTTTTTTTTTTATTTTACTAGAAACATTAGTGCGTAGTTTAAAAAATCCTCATTTTCACAATATATGGATTTAAACAGTTTTACTCTACTAATCAGAGCCCCATAATTTACAAAGATTTTCCACCTTCTGAGAAATTCACAGGACATGTTTTGAGTAGAGACAACATTGTTAAATTAGCCGTGTAGCTTCCGGAGATGGCCCTAGCACCATAAGTGGTCAGCATGTTCAAAGATTGCTCTTTCTTTTAAAAGCACGTCTTGCTGTTTGATATGCAGGATCAGCACGCGTTGGAATTTATACTCCCAAGTCCATCCGTGGGCAGCTGGGTGAGCCTTTGTGTAAGGGAGCTTCCTGGCTTCTCCAAGTGTGGGGATGTGTCAGGTCCTCCGTTCGTGTGCAAGACAGACCCTTTCCATGCAGAAATGGTTTAGTAACTCACATTTCCAAAGTGTGACTATCTCTCAAGTACAAAAGTGATTTATAAACATTTAACAGTAATGTAAACATTTATGTAACAGCAGTTTCTGAAAAGCAGAAAAGTTTCTGAAAGTTTCTGAAAGCAGGGAAGTTGGAGGGAAAGGGGGCAGTGAGCTAAATGACCCGAAGATCGTGACTGTTAGTATTTTGGCGGTTCCCTTGTCTCCTTTCTCTCACCTCCCCATCCCCCTTGGTTTTAATTTTTATTACGACAGACTTCTGGTGTCCCACTTCCTTTTCCCTCCCAGGGCTACTCTCTGTGCTCATCACAGTAGGCTTCTTTTATGTTCTTTATTCGCACTTAGAGTCCAGCACATGGTTTACATGGTGGCTGGTCAGCTGCCTGGTGAATAGGGCCAGTGGTTCCACTGGTTGATCGGCCGACCTGACTTCCAGCTGAACACTATTTTGCTTGATTATCTGCTTGTGTATTAGTAACAATAATCGAATGGTAATGAAGCCGTAAATCAAGGGATTTTTTTAGGCTGTCGTAGAAGGTCTGTGGCCCTGCTTTTGTTGACGACCAGATGTGCACGAATGTTCTCTCCCCAGCAGCAAAGCTCTGGGAGGATTCCTGCCTTCTTGTTTCCTCTGAGCACCCACTACATTGCTGGATACAGAATGAAAGTGCTCAGTAAGTGGTTCTTGATGGACTGGCTGTCCACGAAGTTCCAAATTCCATGGTATTTGTCGCCACGTCACTATGCCTATGGGAAGGCATGGAGAATTCTAGAAGGCATCTTCAGTGGCCAGTGGTACTCATAGATAGAAGCTTCATGTTAAGCAAATAATGTCACATTAGATCAAAAGGTACTCGAAGCTATATTTAATAAACGAGGTGTCGCTGTTCCTGTCCCCGTTTGTCTTTGACAAGTCCTCTAGCCATGTACAGAGAAGTGTGCAGAGGAAAAGGGCATATCAGAGAGCCAAGTGTTAAAACTACTGGAAAATATTAGTGGCAATATAACTGTTCAATACTTCGTAGTTGTAGCAGAAAATGATTATTTGGTACCTGGAGGTTAACCAGAAGATGACTTTAATTCTTTAAGGCCTTAGGGGCAGGAAATACCCTGAGGACATTTTTTTTTTAAAGACCCATTTATTCAGCGTCATGATCAGACTATTACATTTAGCAATCAACAGCATGGGTGCAAAAAATATATATACATTAAAACCCTTTGTTGGAATGCTTTACACTTTCCACAGAACAGAAACTAAAATAACCTGTTATACAATTAGTCACAAATACAGTCCTTGAGTTTTTTTGCCCATACACATGAGTATTGTCTAAAACATGTCTTCTTTGTAGCAGCTAGTCCCTGCCACCACTGTGCTTGGCTGAGTTCACAAATCTGTTGTAACCTGTAGCTTCCCTGTCACTTCTCTGGCTCTCCTCTCCTGCTAAGCTTTGTTTCCTGGCAGTAATTAAAACCTTCTGCCACTGCCATAGCTGCTGCTGCTGCTGGAACCACCATAGCCATCTTGGTTTCGTGGTTTGGCGAAGTATTGGCCTCCACCACCATAAGGGCCAGAGCTTCTGCCTCCAAAATTGCCTCCTTTCATGGGTCCAAAATTTGAGGATTGATTATTGTAATTGCCAAAATCATTATAGCTTCTGCCACCTCCAAAGCTGCTTCCATCATTACCAAATCCGTTATAGCCATCCCCACTGCCACCATATCCACCACCACCTCGACTGCCACCAAAGCCACCTCGACCACTGAAGTTTCCCTCCACGACCAAAGTTGTCATTCCCACCAAAACCACCTCCATGACCACCACCAAAGTTTCCAGAACCACTTTGACCTCTTTGGCTGGATGAAGCACTAGCCATCTCTTGCTTAGAGAGCGCTTTCCTTACTTCACAGTTGTGGCCATTCACAGTATGGTATTTTTGAATGACAATCTTGTCTACAGAATCATGGTCATCCAATGTTACAAAAGCAAAACCCCTCTTTTTGCCACTGCCTCGGTCAGTCATGATCTCAATCACTTCGATTTTCCCATACTGTTCGAAATAATCTCTTAGATGATGTTCTTCAGTGTCTTCTTTAATGCCACCAACAAAAATCTTTTTCACAGTTAAGTGGGCACCAGGTCTTTGAGAATCTTCTCTTGAGACAGCCCTCTTTGGTTCCACAACTCTTCCATCCACCTTGTGTGGCCTTGCATTCATGGCTGCATCCACCTCCTCCACAGTGGCATATGTGACAAACCCAAAGCCTCTGGAGCGCTTGGTGTTTGGGTCTCTCATTACCACACAGTCCGTAAGTGTTCCCCATTGCTCAAAATGGCTCCTCAGACTCTCATCGGTTGTTTCAAAGCTCAGACCTCTGATGAAGAGCTTCCGCAGCTGTTCAGGCTCTTTGGGAGACTCTGACTTAGACATGACGGTGGCGGGAGGGGAGACTTTAATGATGCTTACTCGGCGGCATCCACGGGCAGAAAAGCACCCTGAGGACATATTAAAGTGAGATGTCAACCGATTCGAGCATTCTGAAGCAGGAAATGCTTGAAAGTAGTTGAGATGTGATGAACCCTGTTTGATTTTATTAGAGTCTTAAAATAATCTCTGCTTTCTTAATAACATATTGCTACGTTAAAATCATGTTTTAAAAATAATTTTTTCTGACGAGACAATAAAAATTATCTTCTTTATGAGGCTTTGTCAGAACTTAAACACCTGCCATCTCTGTAGTAGTATTCTTACACTTGGCTAGGGCTCAAGGACCCTCTCTCTGACCCGTGCTTTGTGAAAAATTTGTGTCACTCAGTATTTGAGCCTTAACTTGCCATTCATCTATTTAAATTTGTTTAAAAGGAAACGCATACTGCTTACTTGATTTGTTTATTTGTTTTTTGTTTTGTTTTTTACTGTTTTCGAAGTATGTTCTTGGTTTCCTTTCATAAAGCCGCTGCCTTTTAGCCCCGGCATGCTGTTGAAAGTGGCCCCTCTGTCTTTCACCTGTCACTGGGAGAGGTAGTTTTAACGCTCACAAGGAATCCGGTTGTGGTGAGGGAGTCCGCATACTCCTAGGCGAATTGTCTCCTTCCTGTATGAATATACAGCTTTTACTGACGTCTCTTTCAGATTCATTCCTGAATCACCTCGTTGGTTATACTCCCAGGGTCGACTGAGTGAGGCTGAAGCTGCTCTGTACCTCATTGCCAGGAGGAACCGCAAGCTCAAGTGTACGTTCTCACTAACCTACCCGGCCAGCAAGAGCCACAGAGAGACCGGAAGCTTCCTGGATCTGTTCCGTTACCGCATCCTCTTGGGGCACACGCTGACCCTGATGTTCATCTGGTAATTATTCCCGAGGGGTATTGTCCCAATCTTCAACTCAGGTTGCTAAAGAGCTGTTGATGATGTGTTCCTTCTCCAGGCTCACAGAAAATTTTACCTGATTTGTCAGCTTGAAGTGGTTTTCTCAAGAACAGGTCCTCTGCCTCTTGACGCCCGTGTCGCACTCCACTCCACTTTCATGGTACCCTCTTGGTCGAGGAGGGACCCACGGTTTACAGATGGCAGGTTTACTGAACTTGAGTAAATAGATAGCAGAAACACATCTTTGCTCCTGAGCTCTTTCATGTAAATATTTAAGTACCCACACAACCAGCCTCCCCGTCCCCCAGCCAAAAAGAGGAAAGCAAGCCTATTAGAAGAATTTCTTTTTTTTTTTAAACTTTTTTTTTTAATTTTTTTTTAAAGATTTTTTTAATTTTTATTGATTTGACAGAGAGAGATCACAAGTAGACATAGAGGCAGGCAGAGAGAGAGAGAGAGGGGGGGAAGCAGGCTCCCTGCTGAGCAGAGAGCCCGATGTGGGACTCGATCCCAGGACCCTGAGATCATGACCTGAGCCGAAGGCAGCAGCTTAACCCACTGAGCCACCCAGGCGCCCCATATTAGAAGAATTTCTAAGTAGGAATTTACAGTACCTACCTTTGGTTTTAGCATCAAGCTGGTGGGCTAGCACGCTCCAGTTGTCATGCCCCGTCCTGTACTCTGTGTGGCATTTTCACTCGCTCGCTCACTCCCCGGGGGGTGGGCAGTATAGTTGCTTGTACAAATGGAGTCCCGGGAGTGTGAAATGATGGACTGCAAGCCACCTGTGCAAATCAGGGCGTGAACAGATAGTCTCTGAATCTGATTTTCTCGCTTAGCTTATTCCTACCCGCCTCTCAACATGCTCTCATCATTCGCGTGAATCGCACCGACGGGTTCAAGGTGACTCTGCTTAAAGAATGAAGTGGAAAGGGAAGAAAGTGGATGGGCGATTCATACGGGGCATGACGTGCCCGTGTGTGGTCGTACCGTGTAGGCGCTCTGCGTTTTACTGCGCTTCTCTGATACTCTGTGTTTCATGGTTGAAGGTTTGCGGCAACCCTGCATCGAGCGAGTCTGCTGGCACCATTTTCCAACAGTATTTGCTCCCTTCGTGACTCTGTGTCACATTTTGTTAATCCTCGCAATATTTCAAACTTTTTCATTAGTATTCTGTTTGTCATGGTGATCTGTGATCAGTCATCCTTGGGGTTACTATTATAATTGTTCGGGGATACCACGAAGCACATCTGTATATGACAGTGAACTTAATAAATGTTGTGTGGGTTCTGACTGTTCCACTGACTGCCCATTTCCCTAGCTCTGTCCCTCTTTGGGGCCTCTCCATTCCTGGAGACACAACAATATCAGAATTAGGCCAGTTAAATTAGGCCTACCATGGTCTTTCTGTGTTCAAGTGAGAAGAACAGTCACATGTCTCTCACTGCAAATCAAAAACTAGAAATGGCCCAGCTTATCAAGGAAGACATGTTAAAAGCCAAAGATAGGCCAAAAGCTAGGCTTCTTGCACCAAACAATTGGCCAAGTTATGCATCAAAGAAAAGTTCTTAAAGGCAATGAAAAGCATTACTCTAGTGAACACATGGATGATTAAAAACTAAACAGCCTTATTGCTGATATATTAGGAGACAGTTCTCCTAATGTTTGGTTAAAACATCAAACCAGCCACAACATTCCCCTAAGCCAGAGTCTGATCCAGAGCCAGGACCTAACTCTCTTCGATTCTGTGAAGGCTGAGGTGGGGAGGGAGGCTGCAGAAAGAGAGACTGAAGTTCACAGAGTTTGGTCCACGAAGTTGAAGGAAATAAGCCGTATCTGTAACAGAGAAGCGCAAGGTGAAGCAGCAAGTACTGATGTGGCAGCTGCAGCGGGTTCTCCAGAAGATCCAGCTCAGAGAACCCATGAAGCTGGTTCCACTGAACAGCTTTCCGTGTCGGTGAAACAGCCTTCTTTTGGAAGAAGATGCCATGTAGGACTTCTATAGTCAGAGAAGAGGAGTCAGTACATGGACAGTCCGACACTCTCCACAGGGGCTGATGCCGCTGGTGACTTAAAGTGGAAGCCAGCGCTCACCGACCGTGAGCACGCTAGGGCCTGTGCTCTCTACGGGGAACAACAAAGCCTGGATGGCAGCACATCTGTTTACAAATATTTGAAGCCCACTATTGAGACTGACTGCTCAGAAAAAAAAACGATTCCTTTCAAAATATTACTGCTCACTGAAAATACACGTGGGTGCCCAGGAGCCCTGAGGGAGATGGCCAATGAGATGAATACGGTTTTCATGCCCCCCCAACACGTCTGTTCTGCAGCCTGTGGATGAAGGAGTCATTTCAACTTTCTAAACTTATGATTTAAGACATACACTCTGTAAGGGTTTGGGTGCCAGAGATAGTGATTCCTTCGATGGACCTGGTCAGAGTTCATTGGAAACCTTCTGGAAAAGATTCATCATTCTAGATGCCATTGAGAACATTCGTGTTTCATAGGAAGAGGTCAGAATATCCACATTAACAGGAGTTTGGAAGAAGTTGATTCCAGCTCTCGTGGCTGACTTGGAGGGGTTCGAGACTTCAGTGGAGGGAGTAACTGAAGATGTGATGGAAGCAGCAAGAGAACGAGAATGACAAGTGGACCCTGAAGACAGGACTGAACTGCTGTGATCTCATGATCGAACTTGCACGGATGAAGAGTCACCTTCTTACGGATGAGCAAAGAAAGTGGTTTCTGGAGACGGAATCTACTCCTGCTGTGAAGACTGTTGCAATGGCAGCATCGCGTTTAGAGTATTACTTTGTTGACAAAGCAGCAGCAGGGTTTGAGAGGACTGACTCCAATTCTCAGAGAAGTCCTTACCGAACAGCATCACATGCTACAGAGAAATCGCTCATGAAAGGAAGAATCCGTCAACGCGGCAAACTTCAGTCTTGTCTCATTTTAAGGAATTGCCTCAGCCACCGCAACCTTCAGCAACCAGCACCCTGCTCAGCCAGCAGACGGCAGCGAGGCCAGACCGTCCACCAGCAAAAAGATGATGACTCGCTGAAAGCCCACATGGTGGGTAGCATTTTTTAGCAATAATATATTTTGAATTAAAGTATCTACGTTGTTTTTTAAGACACAATGCTTTTACACACTTAACAGACTACAATATAGTATATGCATAACTTCCCTATGCACTGGGAAACCAAAATATTCACCTGACTTGCTCTACTGTAATACTCACTTGATTGCAGTGGTCTAGAACCCACAGTATCTCCTAGGTATGCCCGTCCATTGTGCTCGGTTGCCGTAGATTGGGCCCAGGATTGGGTGTGAACAGCATATTTACCAGCTCGAAGGACTGTCTTGCTGTGGTTGGCATGTATTTGCCATGCAGGCTGCGTAGAAACCTACATTTTCATGTGGGGATTAAGGAGAATCATTTTATATGAAAGTGATCTTCAATGTAAACCTGTTGAAAACAGCAGATGGACAGGATGAAGCTGTGAATATATTTTGCTGTATCGTGATTCTCCTTTTCCACCCAGCCAGGCATGGCTGCCACCTCTAGTGATTAGGGGCCAGGGCATTCCCTCTGCCGCCTTCCCCACAGACCCAGCACCGTGCTGGAATATCCGAGATGCAGAAGAAATGTGGAACAGAGGACTCACGGTTGGAGACATGGAGATTAGGGGAACTTTGAAAAGCCAGACCTGAAAACCCAGTGTAGGAGCTTCTCCTCTGGGTTCGGCTTATTCCAGACATTTACATAATATATTCAGGTGCTTTGGGCTCCATAAAACTCTGCATTTGCATGTCATATAGACAGTCAAACCCTCTGCCTACTTCTTGAGGATAATTTACTTCTTGTGTTTAGGTTTTTGGGGGTTTTTTGTTTTTTGTTTTTTTGACGCAGATTAACTTTTGGATTCTGGCCTCCAGGGGATAAAAAACAGACAAACAAAGTAGACTGGGAACCAGGGAGAACATCCGTTTATTTTCTTTCTTACACAGCCAAAGGAGTTCTTCTCAAATGAACCTCTTCCCCCTGGGCTCCAAATGCTAAAATACACAATTATAGAGACAGTGTCATTCCACATAACGGCTGTTGTTTTTGAAGATGCTATAAAATTCTGAAGTCTTTTCTGTGGGTCTACCCTTGAAGGCAGCCCTTACCTGGGAGTAAAATGGTACCTCTGCAGCTCACATCTGTTCCTTTGGTTATTTCCCATACTAGTTCCTTTTTAAATAGTTCTTTGATGCCTTAACTATACTGTTAAATATTATGGAGGCATTCTAAATTTTGCTTGGGGCCCGTAAGAAGGATTGAAATGATTTTAATAGCTGTAATTACGCATCCCAATGACCAACTTGCCATTAAGGAACCTCGCGAGCGGAGTCCCTGCCTTGGGACCATCGGCCCATGCTCCCCCCGTGCTCACCCACTACTAGCAGCTTCTGCTCACCTCTCGTGTCCTAAACTGGTTTTATTTGTGCCTGAGTTGCTACCATCCCAGCTGTGTTTAAATATGTGTGTTTCCACGGCTGGAACTACTTCACTGGGATTTCTCTTTGATTGATTGATTGATTGATGATTGATTGAGCATGTGCGAGAGTGAGCTTGGAGAGGGTGGATAGAGGGGCAGAGAGAAAGAGAGAGAGAGAATCCCAGGATGCAGGGCTCGATCTCAAGAGCCTGAGATCAAGACCTGAGCTAAAATCAAGAGTTGGATGCTTAACCCACTGAGCCCCCCACCCCCACCCCCGGTGCTTTCTATCTTAAGTGCAGAGTAGACACACACTGCTGCATACAATGCACAGCAGAGGAGGATGTCTACTGCGGGAAGATAGGATTTTTAAAATACTTTAGAAAGCTGCATGGATTTATATTTGTTTAGCTTGCTGCTTGCAGACAAGGTAGATGCTACAGGCAAAACAGCTCAGTGTCACCTTGCATCCTTACACATGATGTCATGGCTCCGACACCGCTCATCATCCTTAGTACACGAGTGACAGCTCCACGCAGTGAGCTATAATGGGACGTAGCTGCTACAGCCAGCTGTTTGCCAGGGAGGGATGCCCCTCTAAGCAGTCCAGCTCCAGAGGTCCCTCTCCTCTCCTCCCATCCCTCTCCTGCTCACTGCAGCGCCTTCTTAATAGCCCAGGGCACCTGGCCCATTTGGCCGTTTTGGCAAGATGGAGAGAAAGCTTTCCCCTCTCCTGTTTGATCTCGTCGTAGCAACAGCTCATCCAATATTTTCTAAAGAAAACAAAAGGGAAGCCGATGGAAACTTCTCTGTAATAAACACCCATCAGGTGAATTGCAAAAATGTGAAAACTGATGGACTTCCAAAGCCTGTAGTACGTTGTATAAGAATGTGTGGTTTGGGGGACGCCTGGGTGGCTCAGTGGGTTAAGCCGCTGCCTTCAGCTCAGGTCATGATTCTGGGGTCCTGGGATCGAGTCCCGCATTGGGCTCCTTGCTTGGCAGGGAGCCTGCTTCCTCCTCTCTCTCGCCTGCCTCTCTGCCTGCTTGTGTGTACTCTCTCTGACAAATAAATAAATAAAATCTTTAAAAAAAAAAAAAAAAGAATGTGTGGTTTCCAGAATACATCTATAGAACAGCAAAGCCTACTTTTGGTGGTTTGTTTCTGTTTGTTATGTTCTGTTTCATTTTGTTTTTAATAATTCAGTTTTCTAGGCACAGGTGTTTGTCTTCTTCTCTTCCCTCTGCTTGAGAAAGCCGGGGCCTGGAGCTTCAGGGTGGCATTTTGGTCGGCTTACAACCCCTTCCCCCAGCTGCTTTGTTCCTGGCCCAGTGCCTGCGACCTGGGAGCCTATCCCCAAGTGTTGCAGAAACAGCATGCAGAAATAAACGGATGGTTTCTCCGAAGGTCCTTTCTCAGCCAACCCTCCTGGAGGATCCTGCCTCCGCTGGGCTCCCGGTCTTCTCTTTCCTGTCTGGGTGGGTCGAGAACCTGGTCAGGGGGTTGGAGGGCCAGTCATCTCTGGCCTGCAGGTGACCATCTGGTCACTTCTCAGCGCATGCTCTCAACACCACGCCCTGCTGGCTTTCCCCTCGGGAGCTCTTTCCTAGAGTCTTTTGGTCACCTGTGGCCAGTATTTATAAACTGCTGGATTAAATGAAGCGAGAAAAGTCATTGTCTTCTGCTAAATGCAGCTGTGCTTGATGGAAGGACAGTTGATGTCTGCACTCTTCCAGGAGTAGCCACTCATCTGCTTTAGAGAGTGTCTAGGCGTCACTCAACCACTTCCAAGGTCCCTAGAATACATTTAGATTGGGATGGAAAGGTCAGTGGGAACGTCAAGCAGATTGCTTAAGACAGATGACATTATACTGAACCAGTGACTGGACCTTCTCCGGCAGATTCTCACATGCTTTTCCTGTTGGCCTTCTTGTCTTTCACCCCAACTGCAGGTTCGTGTGCAGCTTGGTGTATTACGGCCTCACTCTGAGTGCAGGGGATCTCGGCGGAAATATTTATGCCAACCTGGCCCTGTCTGGCCTCATAGAGATTCCGTCTTACCCTATCTGCATCTACTTGATTAACCAGAAATGGTGAGTAGAATTGAGTATGGAGGGCCCCACATAGGATCACACTCTCATATCCATAAATACCTAAGTATCATTGTCTTTGTCCACAGGCAGTATCCGCTCAGCACTCCAGGGTGATTAGAATTCTTTTCAGACCAAATGCAGTTGGAATTCACTTTTTAGTGTGGTATCGCTTGGGTTTCATATTTATGCAGGTTTTCAATCCAGTATTAAAAGGCACTACCACCGGGTTTTGGATAGTCTGCGGGTAGTCAGTTATCCCCAAGAGAAAGGATTATTGGCTCTGTATAGATGGAGCTCGGTTGACCCAGCCCCTATCATGTAGAGGTTCTTACACAAGCACAGAATTGGAGGACCTGAAAAGTCTTTTCTTACCTCTTAAGACCCACTCGACTTCAATGAGGGGAGGAATTCACCCTGCTTTTGCTACTTATTCGTGGGGTAGCTTACAATACTTTTTAAAAGAATTCTCTTTTATAGAGAACTCCATTTCCTCAGTTTCCCTATTAGGTCGCTTCTGTTACTGAGCCCTGACCACGGCAACTGAAAATCCCATTCAGTGTGAATCAGCTGGATTGTGCTGTTCCCCGTTCCCCAGAAATCATCATTTTCAGCCAAACAGCATTCCTTTTGCACTACCCCTGGGGCTGTTGTCATGGGTGGTGGGCTCAGGGCATTATGAAGGGCGGGTGTAGAATCTGTTCAGCTTTCCTCTGGGGGCAGTCCCGGTCGTCTGTGCTGCTCCTCTGTTAAGGATTGAGCTTGCTGTCACCACGGTCCAAGAGCCGAGTCAGGCTGCATATTCAGAAATCTGTCCCCATCACCTCCAGTGAGCCAGACGCCCCTCCCTTGTGTTGTCACAGCTTCCTTGCCCACCTCTGAGGACCCCTTACAAAGGATTTAGAAGGGTGTCGTCCTGGGGAGCAGCCTCTCTGGCTTTGCATCCCCCATGCCCACCTGGCGTGGCACCTGTCCACTGGAAGGTTCTCAGTACTGATGTTAGATGAGGCACAATGACCCGGAGACCCACGTGTTGTCCTGTCTCCCAGCCGCTACCACTGAATTCAGATCTAGTCTCAGCCACGTGTTACTTTGATGACTTTGACAGATGATGGCTTCGACAGGTAAGCTTCTGCGCACTTATCCCTAAACTTGGGCTTCTAAAATTCCCTGGCAGAATTATTATACAGGTTACAAGTACTGTGGCAGTTCCTAAAGGGGACCTGGCAAGTCACAGGCCCCTATTGAAGGGAGGCTCGTTAATGCCGGTGCTTTTCATCCAAGCCTCCAGCAATTCTTTGAAAATTAGTTCCCTTGATGAAGTATGCAGTACATGTCATTTAATTCTGACATACTCACAAGAAATTTTTTTTTTCAGTTTGTATTTTTAAGAGAGAGAGCCTTGTTTTACAGTGTTTAAAATTTGCAATGACATGGATAGCACTAGAGGTTATTATGCTAAGGGAAGTAAGTCAGTCAGAGAAAGACAATTGTATGATTTCACTCATATGTGGAATTTAAGACACGAAACAGATGAACATAGCGGAAGGGAAGGAAAAATGAAACAAGATGAAATCAAAGACTCTTAATCATAGGAAACAAACTGAGAGTTGCTGGAGGGGAGCGGGTGGGGAGGGAGGGATGGGATAATCGGCGGATGGACATTCAAGAGGGCACTTGAGAGAATGAGCACTGGGTGTTGTATGCAGCTGACGAATCACTGACCTCTGCCTCTGAAACTATTAATACGCTATATGTTAATTTATTGATTTTAAATAAAATTTTAAAAATGAACTGCCAGAGATTCAGGTCACGAGAAGAAGTGAGCTAAAGACCCAGTTCTCCATGGTTCATTTTCATTCTCTGGAAGATGGAGAGCACAGCGCATGCCTTACAGGTTTATTGTGAGGACTAAGTAAGATGGAAAGCATTCAGCACCGCCTGGCACATGGTGAACCCTCACAGAAGTTGGTAGAATGATTTCTGTGTTTTTTTCCCCGCACACATCATTCGATCCTGCCATCCGGCCAGTTTTCCCCGGTTTTGTGATGGCTCCGTATTTGATGTCCTGGTCAGTCACATCTGCCACCCATTCCTTAAGCAATGATAAGCATATATAATGAAAGCAGGGACATTTCAGGAAGAAGGTTCAGGAGACAAAGCAGATGAATTTATAAGATCCTCAAGAGAAATGTGTAACGTCTTTCTGTTGTTTAGGTTTGGTCGGAAGCGGACATTAGCGGCGTTTCTGTGCCTAGGAGGACTGGCTTGTCTTATTATAATGTTTCTTCCAGAAAAGAAAGGTATGCCTTCCAGATTTCTACAGAAGGGTTTTGAACAGCACTTTTATTACAATGAATCTCAATATAGTAGAGAGATTACCATATGCCATGCTTCATTTCTGTGATTGCATATTATTTAGCGATTGTGTGGGCTATAATGGGCCAGATTCTTCCCATTGCCTGAACTATTCTCTGGGTGAATAATGTGCTTAGAGGTGCACTATTAATTCTTTCAGGCGATTAAGCTACCATCTGGGGTGTCTGGACTGCAGCACTGGTGATGCTAGAGTTGTTTATTTGATGATGAGGAGGACCATTTAGCTCTGCAGAGGGAGAAGCTCCGTCCAGAGCTACAGATTTGCACACTCTATTTTAGCCAATCATAGATCAGAGGTCAGAGTCCCTGGTTCTCAGAGGCAGCTTTGGCACCCTGGGCATATCCAGCTATACCCCTGGGACCCCCCCCCCCCATCATAACAGCAGCCACAGTAAGAGTGCTGTTCTCTGTTGGTGACAACAGACATGTTCCCAGTCTTTTTTAAACTGTGAACAAAACATCTTTAGAAAACTCTGGTATTTTTATATATTTGTAGCTTTGCTGTGCATTCTTATCTAACTTGACTTCTGCCCCTCTGTAGAAATTATGTTAGAGAAGGATGGTTCTCAACCTTTTTTTATTTTATTTTATTTATTTATTTGACAGAGAGAGAGAGAGATCACAAGTAGGCAGAGAGGCAGGCAGAGAGAAAGGGGGAAGCAGGCTCCCTGCTGAGCAGAGAGCCTGATGCGGGGCTCTATCCCAGGACCCTGAGATCCTGACCTGAGCTGAAGGCAGAGGCTTAACCCACTGAGCCACCCAGGCACCCCTCAGCCTTTTTTTTTTCCCCCTTTTTTTGCACTAGCACACCTGACACATACAAGCTGTCTTGTCAAAACCTGAGTTGACCAGTGATTTCCAACAGTGTGGAATGGGTCATAACGAACACATTGCTCCTGGGGCTCTGTGGGAGGGGGGGCTTAGGGATCTTAAGAAGTCTCCATCCCGGAGCTTTTACTTCAGGTGGGAATCACTGTGAGGTATTTTCATGGAAGGTTTGACAGCTGCTCAGAACAGAGCTGGAGAACTTACATCCCGACCCATCATATCACATAGGAAACTCTCCCTTGGTCGTTGCTTCTCACCAAAGACCCCAAGGCTATGTGTTCTGGTTCTGTAGCTCCTGGTACACTGTGCTGCCAGTCGCCACCTCAAGTTCTATGCCTTGAGCCCAGAGGGAGGTTTGTTCACTACCATGGATGTGACCCGTATGTAGCACAGCCTTGTGTGATGTTCATGGAATCACACACACTAGAGGATATAAGTTTGCCCATTTGTGATTCTCTAAAGAAATTGTTACATCTGCTAATGCCAGAAAAGGGAGAGTCCTCTGCTCTTGCCTTGGTGTGGGCTTGTAGAAGCAAGGGCCTGGTTCTCTTTGTCTGACAGACCACAGCAGGCTTCAAATCATCATAGCTTTATTTTTTTAATACATTTATTTATTTATTTGGTACAGGGAGTGTGTGTGTGTGTGAGAGAGAGAGAGAGAGAGAAAGAGAAAGCACGAGTGGGGGGCAGAGGGAAAAGGAGAAGCAGACTCCCCACTGAGCAGAGAGCCCAACACGGGGCTCAAACCCACGACCCTGGGATCATGACCTGAGCCAAAGGCAGATGCTCAACCCAGGCACCCCAAAATCATCATAGCTTTAGATTCAGATTTTGTTTTTCACAGACAACCTGGAAATCCCATTGTTTTTATCTGTCATAGGCCAGTTCTAGTTGTCACCTTGTAGACAAAACTTTCTTCTTGTTGCCATAAGCATCCCTGGAACCTGTCACCCCTCTGCCAGCAGGGCCAGTTCATGTCTCTCCCCCTCCCACATAGCTGTGCACTGCGGGGAACCAGCCCACCGCCCAACACTCTGCACATGGTGCTTTCTGCAAAAGCCCACAGTGGAAGCAGGGGTATGGTCTCAGCCAGTCCTGGCCTCACTCTGCTCATGTGTGGTTGGTTGGGGTTTGTTTTTGTTTTGTTTTTTTTTAAGATTTTATTTATTTATTTGATAGACAGAGATCACAAGTAGGCAGAGAGACAGGCAGAGAGGGAGAGAGAGAGAGAGAGAGAGGAGGAAGCAGGCTCCCTGCCGAGCAGAGAGCCGGATGTGGGGCTCGATCCAGGACCCTGAGACCATGACCTGAGCCGAAGGCAGAGGCTTTAACCCACTGAGCCACCCAGGCCTCCCTACGTATGGTTGGTTTTAAGAGAGAAATTCGAGTGAGCCCTTTGTTGATGGTGCCCCCTAGGTGGACATGGAGTGAGGAGGGCTCCAGGAGGATGCCTCCACGGCATGTACCTCTGTTATACTTAGAAAAGTGGATGTCGAGTCTATTTTTAAAGATTTCCAGGAAAAGAAATCGCACTATATCCTTAGAAAATTGTTTCTGTTTTTAATAGCCATGAGAACGGGCCTCTTCCGCCACAACTGAGCTTCGTCACTAGAGACAGAGATGACCACCACCATCCCCCGCCTTTTTTTTGCATAATCCTTTCTATATTTTCTGAGAGTCAACTATTCCTGAATCTTCTCTTCTTTGAGCTGAAAAATTTGTTCCTTAAACTTTCTTTGAAGCTTTCATATTTACTCCTTAAAGCATGTCAGTGGCTCTCTTTTAAATCTCAGTGTGTTCAAAGTTCTGAGCCTTAAGCTACTTCTTACAAAAGTTCTGATAAATATATATTAGGAAAGAGACCTAGTAGTTTGAAAAATTCTATTAGCATCATCTTCTCAGTGCTTTTTGTACCTGTTTTCCCTCACTTTTCCCCACCAAACACACCTTCACTCTCTTTCTGCCAACATAGGTGTCCCAGTCCCTGCCAGCTTTTTTTTTGGTACCTGTGTTTGATTGTGGTTCTCTGTGTCTGAGGCGCAGACAGACATACAGGTACACCTCTAGAAGAAACCACAAGTCAGCTAGTAAACACATTGTTTGGCATTCCTCAGGCTGTGGTTTATAATTATTAGGCAAAGCATCCTGCCCAGTACATATTCGCACATTGGTTGGCCTCCAAGTGAATGTTCTCCCTGGGGGTAGTATTACCAGGTGGCCACTAATATTTTTGTAGAGATTTCTCATCATTCATTTTGATTTCTATCCTTGCTTAAAGGATCCTGATTAAACCTCCAATACTATCATTTCTGAAGAGTTGACTATATACTGGGTTCTCCTCATATACAGAAGATACTACATATTACCCGCATTTGATGAGAAAACTAAAGTTCACATAGGTCAAGCAACTTGTCTATGTTGGCACAGCAAGGAGGCAGCACACTTAGGATTCAGATTTCAGGTCTGTCTGACTTTACAATCTGTGCTGTTTGGGGAATGCTATTTTTGCCCTCTTAGAGTTTTATAGCCAAAGTATTCACTGCACATGGTGAGGCTGTTGTCTTAGAAAATTAATGCTGCCTAATTAGAGCCACTTCTGAACTCTTCAGTAGACAGGTCTGTTGGGAATTGTCCAGGGTTCAAGGACTTGGGCTGTCAGAGTGATGCTGGGCTCTTGTCGGCAAGGAGGTTCGTGGCAGCGGTGATCCTGCCAGAGACTGACTACTGGGGAGTCACAGCACACGACCAGATCAGCAAGTTTCACAGTGGAAAGAGTGTCCTCAGACTCTACTCCCAGCACCTTTATATCTCATTTCTTTTATCAACCTTGGTCTGCCCATTCTTGAGTCACTTGATTTCTCTGGTGCCCCTGTAGGAAGGACCCTATTCATAAACAAGACCTAGTTCCTGGACTCAAAGAGCTTGCAATCTGGTGAAGAAAATGAGTGATCAGAGAAAAACAACAACAACAATAAAAGTCAGGAGATACTGTATGAGAATTGACCACAAAATGCCATGGGGACTTTAACTTCAGACCATGATCATAATGGAGACCGGCTATCCTCCTGCCTTAAGTATAAAACCAGAGAAAATAAAAAGAAGTACTGATTTTCATACACGGGACAATAGGCTGCCCAGGACAGACAGTGATCCCCGAGTGCTCCCTGTGACCTCGCTCAGTGTCTCTGAATCACAGTGCAAGGACGGGGAGCCCAGCAAATCCTGGTGCTTTCCTAATTTCAGAAGACAGTAATATTAAAACTTGAAGAGACCAAGGTTTCTAGAATTTCCTAGAAAATATACTGGAGAGGAATAAGATACACAGAGGAAGAACTGCAGAGATTTGCAGAAGGGGCCTCCGAGTCTTCTGGCTGCTTCCTGATCTGTGCATGCGTTTGAGGAAGCTACAGAGGCTACTGAGGCCAGAGTGAGAGGACCGCCAGGAAGCAGCATTCAGGACAAATCATGGAACCCAAGGCCATGCCTACATTGCGTTCTTTTCAGCCAGATGTGCTCCTCTGGGTAGAGACCTCCTGGGTCAAAGAAGCCCCACACCAAAGACTGTTCTCTGCTTGCGCTCAAAGTGTTTTAAAAAGCTCAGAAGGATAAAGTGATCCCAAGTAACTTAACTGCATCCCAGAATAAGGAGCAACAGTATTTAAAGAAATATGATAAAATCCAGCACCTAGCAGTGTAACATCCACAGTGTATGGCATCCTGCCAGTATTACCAGGCAGGAAAATACCACGTATGATCAGGAGACATGGTAATAGAAACAAAACCAGAAATGACCCAGACGATAGAAGGAGGAGATAAGAACTTTAATAAAACAGCTATTATCAATATATTCCGTGTTTAAGAAGAGAGAGGAAAGCATGATCATGAACAGAGTAACAGAGGCTATAAAAGACACATGTGTGACATCTAGAGATGAAACATACATTGCATGAAAAACAATTCAGTGGATGAGATTAGTTACAGAAGATCAGTGAAAGCCATAACAAAAGAAAGTACACAAGGGGCACCTGGGTGGCTCAGAAGACACCCCTGCCTTCAGCTCAGCTCATGATCTCCCAGTCCTGGGATCTGGAGCCCCACATCCGGCTCCCAGCCCAGCGGAGAGTCAAATCTCCCTCTGCCTCTGCCTCTCCCTTTGCTTGTACTCTCTCTATCTCTTTCTCTCTCTCTCTCAAATGAATAAATAAAGTCTTGGGACGCCTGGGTGGCTCGGTTGGTTAAGCGGCTGCCTTCGGCTCAGGTCATGATCCCAGCCTCCTGGGATCGGGTCCCGAATCGGGCTCCTTGCTCGGCAGGGAGCCTGCTTCTCCTTCTGCCTCTGCTACCACTCTGCCTGCCTGTGCGCTCTCTCTCTCTCTGATAAATAAATAAATAAATAAAATATTTTATAAATAAATATATAAATAAAGTCTTTAAGAAAGGAAAGAACGTATTCAAAATAAAGCAGAAAAAAAGAATTGAGTGAAAAGTTAACAAAGCATCAATGAGTCGTAGGACAACACTAAGCCTAATGTATTTGTAACTGGAATCAAAGAAGGAGGAAGTAAAGTAAAAATTATTTGCAGGAAAGATGGTCAGATCCTTCCCATGTTTGATGAAAGCTAGAAACACCTAACAAGAAAGTCTGTTCATCAAGAGGCTGTAATGTACTGATTGTGTAGCATCTAGTAACAAGTTCAAAATACATGAAAATCGGATAGAACTGAAAAAACAAATAGACAAATCCAACTTAGAGTTGGATATTTCAGGATCCCTCAACAATTCATAGAAAAATCAGACAGCAAGTAACTATAGATATGGAGACTCGAACATAACCTAACTGCCATTTTTCAGACGCTCTCCCCTGACACAGGAGAATGTGCATTCCCTCTGGGACACACATGAAATACTCACCAAGAATGACCACGTTTGGGCCATAAAACAAGTTGCAATAAATTGAAGAGGATTGAAATCTTCCAAAAATAGTTGTTTTATGAGAGTGGAATTAAGCTAGAAATCAGTAACTGAAAAATATCAGGGAAAACCTCAGATATTTGGATTTTAAAAACTGCTCTTCTAAAAACCCATGGGTCAAAGAAGAAAGGAAATTAGAAAGTATACACATATTTTTTAAAGATTTTATTTATGTATTTGATAGAGAGAGAGCACAAGCAGGGGGAATAGCAGACGGAGAGGAAGAAACAGACTCCTTGCTGAACAGAAAGCCCCATGGGGGTTTCAATCCCCGGCCCGTGGGATCATGACCTGAGCTGAGGGCAGATGCTTAACAGACTGAGCCACCCAGTGCCCTGGAAACATTTTTTTTTAAATAGTTTTTGGTGTTTGTGGGTTTTGTTTTTTTTTTTTTTTTTAGATTTTACTTGTTTATTTATTTATTTGAGAGAGATAGAGCATGAGAGGGGGGAGGGTCAGAGGGACCCTCTGTCAGAGGGTCAAAGGGAGAAGCAGACTCCCCGCCAAGCCGGAAGTCCAATACAGGACTCCATCCTGGGATTCCAGGATCATGACCTGAGCCAAAGGCAGTTGCCTAACCAACTGAGCCACCCAGGTTCCCCCCCAAACCCAGAAACGTTTTTAATTAAACAGTAATTAAAACATAACCTATCTCAGTTTGTGGGATGCAATAAAGTAGTGCTTAAAGAAAATTCAATTAGAAATATGTCAGAATAAAGGTGTTTTCAGATGAACGATCAAACTTCTTCTCTAAGAAAATAGAAGAAAAACTTTAAAAAAATGACAAATTAAGCACAAAGCAGGACAAGGAAGCAAATAATAAGAGCAAAAAATCAGTGAAATAAAAACAGGAAAATACTAGGGAAAAACCAATGAAACCAAAAGCTGGTTGTTGAGTTCAATTAAATTCATGCCAAACTAATATAAGAAAAAGAGAGAAGACACGCATTGCCAATATCAGGAATGAAGGAGGGGAACCTGTAGAACCTGTCGGCATTGGTAAGGGAACACTGTGAACATTTTTATGCCAGTAAATTCAACTTAGGCAAAATGGGTCAACTCCTTGAAAGATACAAGCTGCCAAAGTATACTCAAAAACCCAGATAAGCTGAATAGACCTCTATATTCAAGAAATTGAATCTGCAGGGACAAACATTCCTACAAGAGAATTCCTGGCCCAGATGGCTTCGCTGGTGAATTCTCTGAAACACTTAAGGAAAAGGTAACAACAATTCTATACGTTCTTCCAGAAGACACAAGAGGAAGGAATACTCCCCCAGCCTCATTTGTGAGGCCAGCAATTACCCTGATACGAAAACCAAACAAAGACTTTACAAGAAAACCACAGACCCGTATAGATGCAAATCCTGAACTAAATATTAGCAAATTGAATCCAGCAGTGCACAGCACAGGCGATAGATACATCATGACCAAGCAAGAGATATGCTCCCAATGCAGGGCTGATTTGACATTCAAAAGCTAAGCAGTGTTATTCACCATTTTAAAAAGGCAAAAGAAAAAAAGATGATCATTTCAATACAAGTCAAAAAAGCACTTATGAGAATTCAACATCCATTCATTACACAAACCAGTAGCAACTAGTAGTAGTTGACAAAGTGTATCAAGAGGGAACCTACAGCTAACATCATTTCATGGTTAAAAAGCAAATACTTGCTCTCAAAGATCAGGACAAAGGGAAGGATGTCCATTGTTATCACTTCTGTGGAACAGTGTACTGGAATTACTAGTGAATACGATAAGGTAATACAAAGAAATTAAAGGGATCCAAATTGGAAAGGAAGAAGTAAAACTGTCTTTATTCACAAGACTTCTGGAGAGTGTCCATAGAAAATCCTAGAGAATATACAAAAAAATCTTAAATTAATAAATGAGTTTCACAGAGTCATGTGACACAATTTTATTTCTATATATTAGCAACAATTTAAAATTGAAAAATATCATTTTTAATAAAATAAAAATGTGATATATTTAGATAAATTTTACAAAATAATGTTTAAGACCTGTACAAAGCTATAAAATGCAAAACTGATGAGAGAAAATCAAAGAGGAGACTAAATAAATGAATTGGTGGTATTAATAATAAAATAAATGAAGAGATTACCATTCAGGGTTGGAAGATCTTCTTTAAGTCATCAGCTCTCCCCAGATCAGTCTATCTTCAGCACAATCAAACCCAGTAAAATTTCCAACAGACCTTTTTTTTGTGGACAGATATTGACAACTTAATACCAAAATTTTTATAGAGATGTAAAGCACCTAGAATATCCAAAAATAACTTTTATCAAGAAAAGTAAAGTTGAAGGACTTATCCTACCTGATTTTAGAACTTACTACAAAGTTACATTAATCATGATGGTATGATATTGTCAGGTAGGAATGGACATATAAATAATAGGATAGAATTTAGTATGAAATAAACCCACGCATATGGTCAGTTGATTTTTATTTTACTTTTTGAGGGGGGCTGAAATTTTGATCACCTTTTAAAAATGTTTTATCCAATTATAACATACATAGAGAAAAATGCACACAGTCAACTGATTTTTAGCAAAGAAGACAAATCAGCTCAATGAGGAAAAAATAATTTTTCCAGCAGTTGGTGCTGGGATAATTGGATGTCTGTGTGCAAGCAGTTTAACTTCAACTTGCCTGTCGCATCATACGCAGTTATTAACTCCTTGGGAGACTCCGACGTAAAGCCTAAAACTACAGAAGTTCCATAAGAGAATGTAGGAGAAAAATCTTAGTGACTTTGGTTTAGGCAAAGATTTCTTATATAGGACACACAAAGCACAAAGCAAAAAAAATTCATTACTTAGGCTTCAAAATGAAAAATTTTTGCTTTTTGAAAGACATAACTAAAGAAAAGCAAAGTGCAGACTGGGAAAAGTAATTGCAAAACATATACCTGATAAAGAACGTGTACCCAGAATACAGAATGGACTCTTGCAGCTTAATAATGAGAAACAAACAAACAAACAAAACATGGACAGAAGATTTGAACAGACACTTCTCCAGAGGGATACTAAAATGGTCAATAAGCATGGGAAAAGATGTTTAATTATTTAACATCAGGGAAATGAAAATCAAAACCACAATGGAGAGGGGCGCCTGAGTGGCTCAGTGGGTTAAAGCCTCTGCCTTCGGCTCAGGTCATGATCCCAGGGTCCTGGGATCGAGCCCACATTGGGCTTTCTGCTCAGCGGGGAGCCTGCTTCCCTTCTTCTCTCTCTGCCTGCCTCTCTGCCTACTTCTGATCTCTGTCTGTCAAATAAATAAACAAAAATCTTAAAAAAAAAAACCACAATGGAGATATACCACTACGCACCTATTAGAATGGCTAAAATTAGGGTGCCTGTTTGGCTCAGTCAGTTAAGCATCTGCTTTTGGTGCAGGTCATGATCCCAGGGTCCTGGGATCAAGTCCCATGTCGAGCTCCCTGCTCAGCAGGAAGTGTGCTTCTCCCTCTGTCCTTTTTCCCTGCTCGTGGCTCTCTTTCTCTCAAATAAATAAAGTCTTAAAAAAATAAATCTAAAAGACCAACCATACCATCATTGGCAATGATAAGGAAGAATTGGAACTCTTATATCCCACTGATAGAAATGTAAACTGGAACAGACCCTTTGAAAAACATTAGCAGCTTATTTAAAAGGGAGACATACACGTGCCATATGACTCACCTTTACCCAGGGAGGCAGGAACACAGATGGACACAAAGACTTTGATGCAAATGTTCATAGTAGCTTTATTAATAATGGTCCCAAACTAGAAGGAACCCAAATACCCATCAGCTGAGGAATGGATAAACAAATTGTGACCTATTCATACAATGAAATATTGCTGAATAACAACAAAAGGATTGAACTGTGACCTACTGATTACATACAACAACATGGATAAATTTCAGAACCATTCATGCTAACTAAAAGAAGCCAGACACAAAAGTCTACAAACTGAATTATATCATTCATATGAAATTTTAGAAATGGTGAAACTATAATGACAGAACTTTATGCATATATGGTATTTTTCTTTAAAAGGGGGGAGGGGAGCAAATGAATTCTAGGTTCTTTTGCCCACCTGTGTATCGTAACAGAGGGCATACTGCTGTCTTAAAGATTTTTAACATATGCATAAGCAATCAAAAATTTGTCATAATCATCCAATGAATGAAGTAGATGATTAAGTTGAATTTTTACTATTTGGGATCAATGAAATGTGACTATAACATGCTGAGAATTTTTGTTCTGGCAACCTCAGATAGACTCTGAGAAAACTTCTAGATAGCTAGTTCCAAAAATGATGTCCCCTTATAGCTTCATCATTGGAATAAACTTACAACCTCTTGAATTCAGTGCTTTGAAGGATATAAGATACAAGTGTTTTGAGAATTATCTTTTTTCCCCTCAAAGATAATTGAGCTTAGTTTCCTTTTTTTTTTTTAAGATTTATTTATTTGACAGAGAACACAAGTAGGCAGAGCAGCTGGCAGAGGGAGAGAGAGCTCAAGTTGATAGGGAGAGGGCACACAGAGGGAGAGGGAGAAGTAGGCTCCCCACTGAGCAGAGAGCCTGAAACAGGGCTTGATCCCAGGGGATCATTACCTGACCTGAAGGCAGACACTCAGCCGCCTGAGCCACCCAGGCACCCCTAGTTTTCCTTTTTTTAAACAGTCACTTTGTACTTTTGCTGGTAGTAGCCAGTAATAATCTGATTCTATGTGCAGATAAAGAACCAAAGTCAGATGTCCAAGGAACCAGCCCAGGGGCTGCCAAGCACTCCTGAAAGAATAAGAAATAATTTTCTAATAAACAGAGCTACCGAAATTGACTCGGGCTACCTGGGGATAAGGGGAATTCCCTGAGGTTCGGGTGGTGACTGGACTCAGAGTGTCAGGAGCGCAGGAGAGAAGTTACAAGCATCTCATGAGCGAGAGGCCAATGGGAGAGCTCTGTGGGGACAGAGCTGGAGCCTCGCTCCCTAAATGGCTTCCAGCCAGAAGTGTCCTGAGCCTCACAGGAAAGGCTTCTTGCAGCTTTGGTGTCTGTGGGCGTTTGGATAAAAGTCTTCCGTGGTGTGCCATTTGAATTCAGTTTTCAGGACAGCAATCCCCTACCCTGCTGTTAAAGATGTTACAGAGCATCGCTCTACAGTTCTGAAAGATGCCATCCCGTACGGGTTGAAAACGGTCCCAGAGATCATCTGCAGTAAAGCAAATGTGCAGATTCCCATTTGCTTCAAGGCTACCGAATACCTTTTCATGACACACTAAGTTTTCTGGAAAATAACTGAAGAATTGCCCTTATTATTGGTTTAATGGAGGAGATCGTTAGATCTCTAGCGCAGACATGGATCTTGTGGTAAACGCCGAAAGGCAGCGTTCTTTTTCCAGAAGCACTCGTGGCTTCAAATAATATATTCAGTACTTAAAAGAGCTAGCATCTTCTTCCAAATTGCCTGGCAGAAGAGGAGAAAGCCCCAGATGGTCGGGTTTGGCAGTGCCTGGGCTGCTGTGCTCAGGACACCATCTTTAAAGTAGATGAAGATTTATTTCATAGTCAGGCAAGGAAGGGGAAGCATATTTTAGGATGGAGTATTTAAATGCCTCCCTCCTTAGAAGTTGAGAGAGCATGAACACAGATTCTTTGCACTAAATTAATCCCTACTGTAGTCCTTCTACTAATTTGCTCAGCAAATATTTAGCAAGCACCGCAGAGTATTGTCCTATGGGAGACGGCGTGAGAGGCACAGACGCGAGCCGGATACCAGCCTTAGCCTGAAGTAACTCGATGCAGACAAGATGGAAAAGGAAGCAGCTCCAGGAGTGTGTCTGAAACATGCCAGTTGAATGGGTCAGGGACTAGGGACAGTGGAGGTCAAAGGAAGGAAGGAATATAGCTTTTGAGTTATTTAAGGAAAGAGTGGTTTCTGTGGGCCATGCAAGCAGCCCAAAGGAAGGGGACAAGTGTATCCTATTTGGCAGAAATGTCAAGGAGAATGAGAGGCAATTACTTTGGTGATTAGGATCTTGCTGTTGACCTTCAAGAGTAGGACTTTGAGGAGAGCATGCTATCGGAAGCCAGATTGTAGTGAGCTACAGGGCAGGTTATTTGGGGAAATGGAGAATTGGTCACTCATTGAAGATGTCTGCTAGTCAAGGGGGTAAGTACAACACAGTCGATGAGATTTTATTCCTCAGAAGGATAAATTGTTATTTTGAGAGCAGAGTCTGCTCTCCGGGTTATTGAAGGGAGAGATTAAATATGTTTGAAAGGGAATGATTGCATTGCAAGATCCTGGGGAGAAAAATGTTAATAAAGGAAAGAACCACAGGATAATTGATAGTATTTTTGATAGGGAAATGAACTGCCATAATCTGTATTTTTGCATTTTATGTAAAGAGATAACATTAAGAAATATCTGTAACATTAAGAAACTATCTATTCAGAAACTGAAATATCATTAGTGATTAGTAATTCAAGTAAGAAGTTGGGCAGGAAGAAAAATTAAAAGTAGTTCCATATTTAGAGTCTTGTTCTTTAAAGAACATTAATGATTTATACCCTCTGGTAGTCATTTAACGGGGTTATTCCTTATCTTCCAATGGAACACCAAGAAATGCACACTGAAGAGAGTGGTTTTCCTGGACCTCCCCTCTGCCTCTTATATCCGTCAGACTTAGTCCCCGCACGCACCAGAGCTTGTCAGGCTAACCACCATTTCATGTCACTGGTTGGTGAGCCACGTTGGAAAGGAGAGGCAAGTAGCCTCTGTGCTGGGTGAGACTTACCATCCCCATGAAGCTTGCTTTACCACAGGATAGTTTTCCAAGAGCTCTGTCACTGAGGAGGAAGCAAGTTTAATCCCCACCATGACCTCCACTGTGGAAGATTTCAGGGGGTTGGGCAAGACACTGGGAGAATATTTGCATGCATGTGTTGTGTGTGCTCACTCAGCCTGAATGGGTAACCTGTCATACCACCTCCTCACTGTTCGACATCAGTACTTGCGTCTCTGGCTCCTTCAGAAGTCAGTGTGTCACTCAAAGGCATTTTTCTCCCTGAAGGACCTCACGGTGTTTTACCCTTGTCCTCCTCAGACACAGGTGTGTTTGCAGTGGTGAATAGCCATTCCTTGTCTCTGCTCGGGAAGCTGACGATCAGCGCGGCCTTTAACGTGGTGTACATCTACACCTCTGAGCTGTACCCCACGGTCATCAGGTGCGCCTCACACACCCTGCATGTTTTGTGGTAGACGCTTGCCACAGCGGAGGTATGGTTCTCGTTCCACCGGGACCATAGTTAGGGTGGGCCAGCAACAGTTCAGCAAGCTGGCTTAAGCCCAGAAACTGCCTGTGTGGACTGCACTCGGCCCACTTGGCTGAGGAAAACGTAGCTATATTTTGAGCTAAGTTCCCTCATGTAAATCGTGAGAGAAGTCCTCTACACTAAACACATCCCATCACCCAAAGACTGCTCGGATGCCATCTTGATTTCAGCAGACTGGATTTATTCAGTCACCCATCCTGTCTCAGGCACCTGTCAGGCAAGGGGACTTGGTCCCTGTTGTCACGGAACCTACATCTTCACCCAAAATATACACATTGTTAAAAAGGTAATTCCACTTAGAAGTGAAGATGAGGTTTCCATATTAGTTTATAAATGTGGTTTCTAATGAGTAGGACATGCTCCTATCAAAGGGAACATATTCTGTCTGAAGTTTCCCCTCATAAAATAAGTCTGAAAACCAAACGTGGAGGGCAGGGATGTGGCTCAGTCTTCTTAGAACTGCCTTTGTGGGCCAGGCAGGGGTTCCCTAGCTCAGCACTTCCCCAGGCTTTTCAGAGATCATTCCAAATGTTTCCCTCATCCCTGCAAACTTAATGATTCTTTCTGCCTATTAATTTTAAATCCCTTTCCCCCCGAGTTTTTCCCAGGCTGTCTGTGATGAGCCAGTCATTTCCTAATTATTCCTCTGACCTGTTTTCTTTGGCTGCCAGCTGTGATGCTAGGATGACCATTTTGTCCAAACTGGGACACTTTTGAGAGCAATCAGGCTGGGTCAAAAGGGTGATATCTGGCCACCCCACCTGTAACCACTCTCATTCCCACTCCCTCCCATCACTTGCATGGCTGTACTCCTCACAAAGGTAATGTTCGTGGTTTCCTGAGAATATGTGCTCAATTCGTATTCATATGCCTGACCCTTGAATCGTCAATTAGTTGAATTTAAATAAATGGGCAGACTTCTCAGATCATAAAACCCTGGCTCTCCATGGGTATATCAATTCATAGGAAACCTCACACACAAAAACCCATTAAGAACATTGGACAAGAAATATTCTCATGGTCATTTCTGCACCGTCCTCTGTGATAACTGCACTGTCCAGTGTGGTAGTTACTAGCCTCGTGTGGCTATTTAAATTTAAACTAATTAAAATGAAGTAAATGAAAAACCCAGTTCCTTGTTCTCACTAGCCCCATTTCCAGTGCTCGTAGCAGCAGGTGTCTAGCAACTTTCATATTGGACAGTGTGGTTACAGAACATTTCCAGAACCTCAGAATGTTCCAGAATGTTTCACTGCTCTAAAGGAGACCATGCTTCTTCCACCTTGGGATTTATTATTATAGGCCCATTACAGGGTTTTTACATTCCCCTGCCCCAGAACTTACTGATTTTCCATTTTTTTTTATGCCTTTCAGGAACGTTGGGCTTGGAACTTGTTCTATGTTCTCCCGAGTTGGTGGGATTATTGCTCCCTTCATCCCCTCACTGGTTGGTTTGTACCTCCTGGTTTTGTTTTTCTGGATTCTCTGCTTTGGAAATGTTTGTACCTTTGCTTACAACGTGGTAGCAAACAGTTGCCACTGAAGATCAGCCTGCCCCGAGTGGGAAGCTTGTCCTTTTAGATTACGTATCGCTCAGGACACAGGGGCTCTGACCCAGGATGCTCTCACCCTCGAGACTCTGAGTGTCTGCTTATCTGCATTCATTGGAGAGTTAGCTAATACCGGCATGCCTCTTCCTGTCTCCATTCATAAGTCAGTCAGTGAATATTTGTGAAGCTTCTGCAGTGTGCTGGGCTCTGTGCCGAGCGCTTCAACATTTGTCGCAAGCTTCACAAGAACCATGTGAGGCAGGGATAGTTATTATCCTCTATTAAAGAGGAGAAATTCAGCAGAAACGGGCTATATAACTTGCCCAAAGTCATACCACTTAGACAAGAAAATTAGAAGAGAAACATGCCTAGTCGTGGGTCTATTAAGAGCTTTTTAGCGTTTTCTAAATTTCACAGTCAAGAGAAAGAGGGTAGACTTAAGAGCTGCCCTGAAAATCCTTCCAGTCTTGAAATGTTCTGGTTCGGTGATGGATTAATCCACAGAGCCCCTGCACATGTCTCTGCTGGGTCCAACCTGTGGCCCTCCCAGCCAGTACTCAACAAAGGGTGACTGGATGTGCTTTGTAGACAGCTGTTCTCCCCACCTCCTAGCCATGCCGGCAGGCCAGGTCCAAGCACCCAGGGGGTTCCTGCAGGACCAGCCAAGAGAGTCCTTGGCTTCACGCAGCATGGCAGTCAAGTGAGCCGGCAGGAGGTGAAACAGTTCATTGAAGATCCAGAGAGACCAGATACAGACGGAGTGACTGGGAGGCTCAGAAAGGAAAGGAGGGAGTCTCGTCTTTGTCCAGGGGGCTGCGAGTGGTCTGGTGTATGTGTCCTCTCAGGCATTCAGGCATCCAGGAACCGGTTAGAACAAAGACAAGGGCACCAGTGTTATTTCTTGGAGCCAAGGGGTCTTGGCATGAAGATGTCTAGAAGTCTCCTGTGGTCTGGAATGTGCATACAGTAGCTTCACCTGGTCGCTCTCCCCTGGTCCTTCCGGAGATGTTATCTGCTCTAGAGAAATCATTAAGTCTTGGCCCCTGCAAGAAGGACCTGTGTGATTTGCATTATAAGCCTGTGTAAAGTCAAGTGGGGGTGCAGGTCTGAGCAACCGGAGAAGCAGGAAAAGCAGCAAAGGGAAAACCAGCCTTTTCTCTCACAGCATCTCTTTGGTTTCCTGGTCTCACTAGTATAGGAGGGTGTCTCTGAAATCCCACCGTGACCTTTTCATTCTCTTTCTTTCTTCCTTTCAATCTTTCTGGTCTTTCTGTCTTTCTATCTTTGACTTGCAGTACACTTCCTTTTCATGAGTATCTCTTTCCATGTCTCCTGCTTAATTTCACCCGGTCAGAGCCTTCCTCTAATATATATTTGTCCCATTCTGTAAAGCGTGTGGGACATTAGGGGCTTATCTCTAAAGATCTCTGGACTCTGTCTGGCTCTCCTAGAACATTTGACTACCTAGCCCTGGGTCTCTGTTCCTGCTCAGTTGAGAAGAGGTGAGAGCGTTGTGTCCCCCGTGACTCAGCAGCACACCCACAGTGTTGGACCTGTGTGTGAATGTGGGATCCAGAAGTGAGATTCTGCCTGGCTACCTCCGTCCCCTGCACTGCCTTGTCCATCATCTCTTTACTTCTGAAAAATCAGGCAGAGGATATCCTAACTAGGAGTGGTCCTATCCCCACAATTTGGAAGCCCAAATAAGATAAAGCTAAACAACTCCTAACAAGAACTCAGGAATGTTAATGAGCTCAGAAAGGCCCCCAAAGCAACATGCCAGTGGCTGGAGAGCAGCACACAGTTTTCTGTGCTGTTATCTTTGAACCTGTTTGTGTTTGGAGAAACTCTACATTTTCCCGAGAATGTCTGTTGGATCTCTGAAGCAAAGCTGTATCTCCCTGTTCGGTTCGGGTAGTTTCCGAACCGCACGGACATGCCAGGGTTCTTTAGGTTTTTCTTTTTCTTTTCAGGATGTTCATACCTTTAACCCTTGTCCTCCCAGGTATGTTGCTGAAGTGGGAGAGCGGGGTTCTTGTCTCCTGGAGTTGAAGAATGAATCTTGTGGACAAAGGAGAGAGGAAAGGGATAGATTTTTTATTAACCAGGGATACAGAGGAAAAAAAAAAAAAAAAAAAGCTCTCAGGAGAGAGAGGGGCCCCAACAGGGTTGCTGCCCCTGAGGGCTTTTAGGGTAGGTCTTTTATTGAATACTAACCAGGGAACTTAAATCTTTTTAATTTCTCTACTGATAGCACCTTTGTGTAAGGACCAGTGATAACATCTTTAACAGCTTACTTTTTTTTTTTAAGGATCGGGTTATTCTCTGTTAGATCCCAGGTGACTGTCATAAAAAAGACCCCCTCCAGGGACACCTAGGGCAAGGCAATCTGGTGTTTTCCTTTATCTCTGGTTTCCTCACACCTCCACATTTGGGGGATTGCTGTGAACCTGATCACAGAGCCCCCTCCCTATCTCTCCCTACGAGCCCCTCCCGTCCCTTACTCAGTGCTAAGTGAATCAGCGAGCTTGGTGGGTGGGGGGATGGTTTGGCTGATACGAGTGTGGAGAACTTTAAAGTTTATGGTGATCAAGTCTTTGGGGTACCTCCCAAGCAACGTGTATGTGGAGATCCCTGTGATCTAAGGGAGTTGCCTGCAGTGAAAGCAGTACCCACCCCCCACTTCCATTCTGATCCTCATACCTCTGAGGCTTTTCTGTGTACTCACCCCCACTTCTCCATGCCTGAGCAACCACTCCATGATTTTCCAGGGTAACTCTCCATGGGGGAAGAAGTGGCTTCTAGTGTATTCTAGTGGGAAGGCATGACCTGGATAGTAAGCATGGCCATGCCTCGGGCACAGACTACTGATGTCACATGCTGGGAACCAGATACCGAGTTTTCATGTTTTTGTTTTACTCCCTGCCCCCACAGAGATATGTGCAGTGGTCTTTACCCTTCATTATCTTTGGAGCCACCGGCCTGACTTCGGGCCTCCTGAGTTTGTTATTGCCGGAAACCCTTAACAGCCCACTGCTAGAGACATTTTCTGATCTTCAGGTGTATTCATATCGGAGACTGGGGGAGGAAGCGTTGTCCTTACAGACCTTGGATCCCCCACAGGTATGGTGTGGTTTTCTTAATCAT
Source organism: Lontra canadensis (assembly GCF_010015895.1). Lineage (NCBI taxonomy): Eukaryota > Metazoa > Chordata > Mammalia > Carnivora > Mustelidae > Lontra > Lontra canadensis. The sequence continues at coordinate 4,205,782 of NW_022631069.1, read as the reverse complement.
TCACAAGTATCACTTGGGAGGATGACAGTTTGGGGAGCAGGAGGAGAGAATGTTCTGGTTACATTTAATAGAACCAAGCAAAGCTGTTGGAAAACAAAGGTATGGGATTAATAGCAGCTGGTTTTTTAGAGAAATGAAGATGGCCGGTGAGTCATTCACTTTTGTAGAACACTTTAGGGTGAAATCTTAGGGGAGAAGATGTCATAAAGATTCATTTGTCGGTTGAGTGCTAGTTAGTAATTTTCATTTTAGAAATGTCATGGTGTCATGTGACCATTCTGGTTCTCTTTTCCCGTTTCAGTCTGAGGACAAGGATGACACTGTAGGCAGTGAGAGTGAGGAAGAGGAAGAGTTCTTCGATGCGGACGAAGAAACCCAGATGATTAAGTGAAGTGGCCCCGGATCCCACGTCACAAGCAGACAATCTCCTCGCCTCTTGCGAAGGCAGGCTTTCCTGGGAAGCGTCGAGAGTTGTGGAAGTACAGGCTTGCACACACACAGAAGATCCTCAGCGCGGCTCGTTTTTTTCAGGTGCAAAGGAAGATGGAGAAGAGATTTCATGAGTGAGGATATCACTGTACTGAGCGAGTAGTCGTTCATTAGTCGGCAGTTCAGGTTTATTTCTGAACCATGACTTCTGGCCAGAGAGCTCCAATCCACATGCCAGAGTGGAAAGCTAATTTGTTTCTGGAAGTCTGATCGTGTTGCTTATCCTTGATCATGCCTAAAGGCAGACATGTAAAATTCCTTCTGCCCTCTTAGTGGGCTAAGATAAACCATCCTTAAGATTTCATCCTAATACCATATTTGACATCTACCCCTTATCATTTGTGCCTCACCAGGAATCTCTCCAGGCCGACTGGTGTTCGCATTCCAGTTTCATGCCAGAGGAAAAGCACTGAGAGGACATTGTGTGTGGCCCAAGGCCTCCAGCTTTCCCCTAACTGATGAGAGGTGGGTCCACCCCACTCGCTTCCCAGGCTCAGGGTTGGCTTGAGTACCCTGTGTCTTGAGCCCCACAGACAATCCCCTGAAAAAGCCAACTGTACTTAAGCAATTTTTCTCAAAGCCAGAGGTGTGCTGCAGCTCCCGGTCCACTCCCTTTGACAGGCAGCTTGTGTCACTTCCTCAGTCCTGACTTGGGCACATCTCCAGACACCGGTCCATCTCAGATTCCAGTACCAGCAATCACTTCAGAACTGGGCTCACTAAGGGATGAAGCTTCGTGAAGGTGGAGGGCAGCCACAGCGTGACAGACATGTCAAGCATTTGAAAAGGGGCAGCTTTTATAAGGAAGAAAAGAAAATGATCTGTCACGGGTTTTCGTTCTGTTTTCTGCGTTGTGCAATGAGGTACTTAGGCAACCGCTAAGAACTTGAACACTTCTAATTCCAGGTCAGTCCCTGCCTCTGTGTCAGAGTGGAAAGCAAGTAATTTCATAGGAAGTGTGGTTTTTTTCATGAAGTACTGCCAACTTTCAAATAAGTCTGTCACACATAGTTTTCTAAAATCATATGCTGAAAGGACCTGTTTCCCTCGAAACTTGAATGCTATCTCAAGTAGGAGTGTTAACCTGGAGTCAGGAAGTTTGTGCAATATGGCTTTAGGCCACTTTCCCAACCAGGAACTTTACTGTGTCTTCAGAATTTCTCATTTTATTAACTCTCGGAGAAAGAAGTTGCACTGAAGTTAAAGAGAAGACGTCTTGGGGCCTGCTTCTGGAAATCTCGGAGGCATCACCCCCAGCTGGCTCTGACACTTCCCCAACTGCTTCCACATTAACCTCTTGGTTTATACCCTATCAGTCTGTACCTTTGTATTGGTTAAAGTATTGTTATGTCCTTTATGCCTTTGATGATATTTTGAGCTCTTCATACATAGGGGCCATCTTTCCTGCTGTTTGTTTCTCTCTGCTGTGTCCAGAAGAATATGGGCCTAGACACAGTAAGGACCTAATAAATATTGCTATTTCTAACCAAGAAAACTGTGGATGTGAATGATGCTTGCAATATCATTTTTATAAATCCCAGGCAAATATGACCCCCACCCCCAAACTGTGGAATCCTGCTTGTCTATCTCTGGCAGATGGAGACCCTGCCCACCACCAGGAGAAGAAGAGAGGAGGAACTTACAAGGACACTTAGAAGATCTTCTTAGTGGCTGGGCATTAAAAATAAAACAACTGACATATGTGTGCCCTTTGGTCAATTAGTGCGTTCTTTGCCTTATGAGGATAACATGTCCCATTAGAGAAAATTTGGAAACTAGAAGTTAAAAAAAAAAAAAAAAAAAAAACATAGGCCCAACACCCAAAGGCAACCAGTGTTATGGCTTTGTTCTAACTGAAGACCAGTTGGGAAACCATCTCTCTGCTGGCACCGGGATTCCCTCTGCTTCCGGCTAAATAAGCGAGGATTCCATTAGTTCTATCCCTGGGTCTCCTGCTTTCCCAGCGGTGGGCTGGAAAAAGGGAGGGGGCGATACACATGTCACTTAAAAAGGCCAGGCAGGCTATCAGCTGCTTGAGTCAATTGTCACTAGTAAGGTCAATGGTTCTTTCTAGGTGGTCTTTTGGTGAAGTTTAATAATCATAATTATTAAACTTTTCATTCTACCACCTTTTATAAAAAGATTTTTTTTTCCTTTTGATATTAACTGTTGAAGAACAGTGATTGTGGAGAATGTGTACCTGTGTATATTTGCCCTGATTAAATGATTGGAAAGCTTTTAATTTACAGGGAACATGATTTGTGCAGATGATTTGTAAAAAAGCATCTTTTAAAATTTTTCTTATTGTATTCCAAATTAAATTTCTTTTCTTCTCAAAAGCAGCAAGAAAAATGTAAATGCATAGGAAACCCCCAGTTTCTAGGGTCAAAACTTATTCAGAATCTTGGTACTGATATATTAAAAGAAACAGCGTTGTAGTTTCTTGATCTGGGGAGTTAAAATCAGTGCCCATTGAAAATACAGTATTTGTCATTTGGCTGCTTTCAAGCAGTATAGACATTCTTTAGTATTTAAAAATTAACAATAAAATACAACAAAGTAAAATACAACAAATAAGAAGCAAATGAAAGTTTCTGAGGCACTGTTTAAGAATATAATCTGGGCAGGTATTTTTGTGGAGGTCAAGTTGATGAAGAAACCATTAGTATCTTTAATTTCTAATATCTAGATTTATATTCTTAACAAAAACATTGAAATAATTGTCACTAACATACCAGAATTATTTTTTTAAAAAGGTTTTATGAATTTACTTGAGAGAAAGAGCACACACGAGTTGGGGGGTGGGGGCAAGGGAGAAGGAGGGACAGAGGGAGAAGGAGATGCAGACTCCCATGCTGAGCATGGACTCCACCTTGGGGCTCAATCCCCTGAGATCATGACCTGAGCCAAAGGCAAATGCTTAACCCACTGAGCCACCAGTTGCCTGAATACCAGAATTAAAATACAGTTTTCCAAAAGACTTATTCTTCCATTACAAATTCTTACTAGATCATCGTTCTAAAATTAGAAAAGTATCTATAAAAGGCTCTTGCAAAGGCTTCTAGGTGTTATTTAGTGTCCATCAGTCCGGTACAGCTGGAATTTGAAAGGTGGGAGTGACATGGAGGTCATGCTTGTGATGTGTCGGTTTTTCCAGTTGGGGTCCAAGGTCATAGAGGCATACGGTTTTGCTGAGGCCGTTTTAGCAGCAACACTGACAGGGGCAGCATCGATTAAAATCTTAACAAGATTTTAGGTAGAACACAGATTGAAAAATACAGAATCTAGATAGAGCAATACAGAATCTAGATAGAGCAAGATGTTAACATAGAACCTGGCAAAATAATTCTAGTATTCATATGGAAAAGTAAAGATCCAAATCAAGACAATCCTGGAAATTAAGAGCAAGCAGAGGGACTTGACTTTCCAGATATCAAAACTTGTAAAGAATCTATAGTACTGGTGTGGCAGTAGACAAGTACAACAAATTGAACATAATAGAGATCCCAGAACAAGACCAAGCATGTAAAAGATTTGGCATTTTTCAAAGATGGCATCACAAATCAGTGAGAAAAGGATGAACTATTCAAATGTTGTTGTGAGAACTACTGGGTTTCCATATCAAAGAAAATAAAATTAGGTCCTTTCTTTTCACCATAAAAAAATAAATTCCAAGTGAATTAAAGATCTAAATAGAAAAGGGCGAAACTTTAAAACAATTAGAAAGTGATATAGGAGAGGGGTGCCTGGGTGCAAGGTTGACAGGATGTAGTCCATATATAAAAATTAAAAATCAATTGTATTTCTATGGCCTGGCAACAAATAATTGGAAATTAAGATGAAATTTTAAATTTAAAATTTAAAATAAAATTAAAATGAAAATGTACCTCATTTCAGTGGATTACAAGCAAAACAGTTTTATAATTAGATTGCCTGGGTGTAAATTAGAACCCTGTCATTTATTAGACGTTTGATCTTTAATAACATTTAAGATTTTTCTTAAAAAATGCAAATCAGAAAGAAAAGTAATAGGAAGTTCACAAAAATATTGTTAGGCAATTAAAAGATGAAAAGATGCTCCACTTCATCAGCAGGTCAGAGAAATGTAAATTGAAACAACATTAAGATATTTAAAATCCATTAGATTGAGGGGGAAGTTATAAAATTGAATTTTAAAGATACGAAGAAAAAGGAATTTGCTTACATCCTCATAGAAGCTAAATTTATTCATCAACTGGATGTTAATAGTGAGGTTGAAAATGTGCATATTCTGTGATACAGAAACTGTGCTACTAGGTATTTATCACAGAATAGTTTTTAGATATTTTGTCTCTAACCCATTATAAGGAAAATGTTTTACACTATGACACACATAGTACCCACATCTGCATACATATCCATATATATAAAAACAAAGTTTCGCCAGATAATCCTTACCCTTTGTACATACATTGCTTTGTATTTTCTATCTTATTTTACTTTAAAATGAAAAGAATACTGGTAAAGACCCAGAAAAGTGATTTCACAATTCATAGGCAGGTCAAAATGTGGAGCTGGTAAAGGTGAAACTTGGTAAGCTTAATATTGGCCTTAATCCTTGTCTAGTGCATGTGTGCAAGAAGATGTGTATAAAAATGTCCATTGTAGTAGTAGTAAAACAATGAAATTAAATACCTTAGTAGGGAAATGCGTAGTACAATTTTATACTCAGAGAACATAATGAAACGGGAGTTTTATGTATGGAGGTGGGCAGATCTCCATTTTCTTGAACAAAATAGTGTGGGCAGGTTTTTGCTAGATCAGAGTCATTTCATCGTTAAGTTCTTTAGTGAGCGACTGGAGGACTTGCTAATTATGAAGATTTGAGTGTGTTTTATGCCATATTTACAGTCAAGACTATTGATACTCTGTGGCAAAAAGAAAATAAAGAAATTTCATTGTTACTCTCATTTATCCCTCCTCTCTATAGGGTGAAATTTCTTTTGAAAAAGAGCTTTGCCTCTGTGGAAACATTTAAACAACTTCTCAGCTGAGACCCCAGAGCTCTGTGGTATAAAGCTTAGAAGAGATTACTTATTTATTGAAACTGTCAAAGGCAGATGTAGCCAAATCAGTATTAAAATAACTTCAGTCTAAGCCCTACAGAACATTTGATTTTAAAGAGAATAGATTCTGACAGAATTGCTTTGCTTCAAAATATAACTTCAAGAAATTGAATGAAATGATTATGTAAGATGGGCCAAAAATACACACTCAGCTCAGAGGAGAGTTTAGTAAATGAATGATTTACCAGGATGTGGGCAGAGCTTTCAGAAACCAGGGAAGAGGAGCCCTTTTGCGCAAGAAAGCTCCTCGATAACAGTGGACGCAGGTCAGCCTTCTGGGGCTCAGCACAGGGGAGGAGTGGATCCCGAGACTCGGACTGGAGTTACTCGGCCCCAGGAGGCACTGGAGAGTTGGTGAAATGCCCATCACGTCATATCATTAGCGTTTTAAAATCATGGAAGCTTTAAGCTGTTCTTGCAGGTGATGGTACAGCAGATCCATTGGCTTCCTAGAGCCCCTTAATGATTATAGATGCATTTCATATCACAGGATGTTTGCTTTCCTGTTTGCCGTCAAAGGCAGTATGCATCCATCTAATTGTGCTGCACAATCGAGTTACCTGTTCATGGATATAAATGTTCATGGATTCATTTATGTAAAAGAAGAAACTGGAATGTGTCTTTCTGTCTACACCTGGAGTGTGATCTGCCTCTCTTACCTCCCTTCCCCATGCTAATTCTTTCAGTGGGCACTGAAGAAATACCGGTAACATCAAGGTGGGCATCTCACCGCGTTGCTCATCCTTTTTGAGGTGATAAAGATTGATTGTCATCAGCAAATAATTTAAAGCCTCCTGTCTCCCCCCCCCACACACACTAATCTCAATAATAACAAATAGAAAAACAGTAATCTGAAATGAGCCATTACGTCTCCAATATGCCTGCCTCTAACACAGCCTAGATTGGAAAGCAGAATTCTCAAGTTTATCAGGAAGGAGACTGACAGAGAGCAGCAGTTCACTTTTGAGTAGTCTTCCCATATTATTTATTATAATTAATCTTTCCATTAGAGTTTCCTCTGAATGGGCACTATAATGAAGAGAGAGGAGGAGAACGAAGAGTATTTTGCTTTTACAGGAGGAATAGAAACAGAAAAGACCAGTGGTAAGGAAATGCCAGTCACACTCACTTTTCCGTAAAGACTCCCAAAGTCCTTTTGTGTTGATGTAAGTAATAGGGTATCGTATTAGTTTCCTGTTGCTCTAACAAGTTACCACAAACTTAGTCGTTTTAGACAACACAAGTTTGTTCTATTATAGTTCTAGAAGTCAGACTCCAAAATGAGTCTTCAGGGGCTAAAGTGAAGATGTCGGCAGTGCTGGTTTCTTCTGAATTCTCCAGGGACAACTCCATGCTTTGTCTCTTACAGCTTGCAGAGCTCATGGCATGCTTGGCTCAGCACTACAGTGTCTGCTTCTATGGCCAGGTAGCCGCCTACTTCTGATCTTCTGCTTCTGTCTTAAATAAGGACCCGGGGCCTAGATAATCCAGGCTTATCTCTCCGTGTCTAGATCCTTACCTTAATCACATCTGTAGAGTCTCTTTGGCCATAAAGGGTAACATTCACAGGTTCTGGGGGTTGGAATGTGGGTGTCTGGGGGCAATTACGTAGCTTATCACAGGTGTTTTAAGTATACATTGTCAAGGGCTCCCAAGTAGACAGACGGGACCTACTGGCTCATTAGTGTATAATTTTAAATTTTATGGAATAACCTCATCATCGTTAAAGAAGCCAGACCCAGACCATGGGTAAGAACTTCAAATGTATATTTATTGTTCATCTTATTGACCCTGTTGGCTAAGCCAGGAGTCTTTAAATTACAGTTTGAAAGAATGAACTGCTAACAAAAGAATTTAAATCTACTAGAATTCATTTCTGAGTTTTATTTGTGGCTGTGTCTTCACAGTTTCCAGCAGTCTCTTATCAAAATCAGTTCTGTTATTACTTCCACCTTTGTTATGTGCTCATAGGCATCCTATGCTTTTCCATTATAGTACTTATTGTGTAATTCAATAAATGATGTCTTCCCTCAGCCGCTCATAGGCCGTAAGCTCTATGAAAACCAGGTACATGGCTTTCTTCAGTTTTTACTAAAGCTGGCTCATTACAACGGACCCCCTGTGTCCGAGGCATTCAAATATTTTTGAAGGAATGCATAAATATCTCGCCACTCCTCCACATCAGCTCTGTTGCTACACTGCATTCAAAAGCAAACAAGGTTGGTATCTTACTCATCTCAGAACTAGCACTGTATTTGTGACACAGTAGGAATTTAACATTTTAAGTGAATGCCCAGGCACAAAACAGTCAAGATTAGTGTAACTGGTCTGTCAAGTAAGGTACTCCAAATGGATAGTTCTTCCCCAGAATTAACTTGAGAAGGGGATCTAGGGATTGCTTAACTGTGAAAGCTACTTGTAGATAACCAGAAAGACCTTCATTCCACTTTAATCTTCTTGCTACCTAATCTCACCATTTTGTATAAAATTAGAATTAGGAATAGAACACATTCCAGAGAGAAATGATCCCCTTTAACAAGAGATGTCTGTTTGGAAAATGGAAGTAAGCAAAGAAGGGTTGACTGTTAAATAATCTTGTCCACAAAATAACAAATGTTGGAGAGGCTGTGGAGAAAAAGGAACCATCATGCACTGTTGGGAATGCAAATGGGTGCAGCCATGGTGGAAAACTGTATTGAGATTCCTCAAAAAATTAAAAATAGAAATAGAAAATAGAAATACCAATAGAATATTGGTCCAATAATTCCACTACTGAGAATTTACCTAAAGAAAATGAAAACACTAACTCAAAAAGATATGTGCACCCCTATTTTTTTTGGAACATTACTTTTTTAAAGAGTCATTTATTTAATTTAGAGAGTGGGAGGGGCAGAGGGAGAGAGAGAATTCTGAAGCAGACTCCCCACTAAGCGAAGAGCCAGACACAGGGCTCAATCCCAGGACACTGAAATCATGACCTGAGTGGAGTTGGCTGTTTAACTGACTGAACCACCCAAGCACCCGGAGCATTATTTACAATAGCCAAAATATGGGAAGAAGTGGTATATATGTGTGTGTGTGTGTATATATACATACACACACACATCCCATTTTTATGTGTGTATATATATTTACACACACACAAAATGAGATATTACTGAGCCATAAAAAAAGAATGAAATATTCTTGTTTGCAACAACATGGATGGACCTAGAGGGTATTTTGATAAGTGAGATAAGTCAGAGAAACAAATACTATATGATTTTACTTATATGTGAAATCTAGGAAATGAACAGAAATCAAAAACAGACCCTATAATGCAGAGAACAGATTGATGGTTGACAGAGGGGAAGGAGTAGAGGGATGGGTAAAATGGGGGAAGGAGAGTGGGAGATACAGGTTTCTAGTTATGGAATGAAGAAGTCATGGGGATGTAAAGTACAGCATAAAGAATATAGTCAGTGGTGTTGTAAAAATAATAAAAAACTAGTGATAATAATCTTGTCCATGTATTTATAGACTTATTACCAAATACCATTCATCCTGTTACAGAATAAATGAAGGGTTTTTTTAAGATTTTATTTATTTATTTGAGAGAGAGAGAACATGAGAGCATACAAGCGGTGGAGAGGGAGAAGCGGGCTGTCCATCGAGCAGGACCCTGGGATCATGATCTGAGCTGAAGGCAGATCTTAACTGACTGAGCCACCCAGGCACCCCAGAATAAGAGTCTGGTGATTTTTTTTTTTTAATGGAGACATTTCCCTGCCCCCATAGAGAGTATTATCTTAATTCCTAAATTAAGGAATTTTTGGTGTAACCATCAATGTTGTAACATCCAGGTCTCCTAAAATAGTTCATCTAATGGAAACATGTAAAAGGTTTAGAAAAGGTCTCAGTTTGATTCCTGTCAGTTTGATTCCTGGCATTAGTACATTCAGGGAAAAAAAAATCATTAGGAGTTGGATCAATGTCTAGGTTTTTCTGTTTGCTAGGTAACTGAAAGACTGGCTCTTGTATGTTGACTAATATGTAGGTCACCTTTGATTTATTAGAGGAATGTTTTGTCAGAGGGATGAAGACATACCTGAAAACAACTGGGAATAAAGCCTTAGGGGGGAAGTTGGACAATAAATAGTTGTCTTTATTTCTCCAGTCTGCAACATCCCAGAAGGCACTATTCATTAATTTGTAAATAACCTCCCAAACATCTTCACACAGAGACAAATTTCCCACACTGAAAGAATTTATAATCTTCCCAATCCAGTCCATCTGGAGAGGGATGAGGCTGGGAGTGGGCTGATGAGAAGAGGGACAGGCCTAGGGAGGCAGCTGAGAATTTGGGGTAAAGTTTTTTCAAGGAGTAAAGTTTATGTTGGTTTGGTCTTGTGGAACAAGGTACTTGAGGTAAGTATATCAAGAATCAAGTTTAATTGAAAAGGTGTCATAAAATGGCATCCAGTAAGAAATGGGGTGGCCACCCAAGCTTTGTGTGTCTCAGTTTCTTTTCAAGCACTTCATACCACCCCAGATAGCTTCAAGTTTATCCTGGGAAGATGTGCACAAAACATCAAAAGATTTCCTTAACTAGCTTCTAGTATTCTAGGGATTATTTCAGGAAGGGAAAAAAAAATCACATTTATTCATCAAATATTTTGAGTATCTACTAGGTACTGTATTCTAATCTAGGTTCTAAGTTAAAAGAAATAACACATATTGAGCATTGTTCTAAAAATTTATATTCCTTGGCAAATCTAATCCTCAGAAGAAAACTTTGGAATGTATGTTATTGATTCCATTTTATGGATGAGAAAACTGAGGCTCCAGTTAAGCAACTTTCCCAAGTCATGCAAATAATAATTGGCAAAGCCTGGATCATCTGACTTCACTTCTTAAGGGATTGCTATACTACTCTGATTCTTGCAGGGTTCTTGATCTTAGCCAGGCCTTATGTTTCCATGGGCTCCTGGCTGATAATGTTGGCAGTGGGGATGGCAACCTTTGTGCATCAAATGCCGTCCGCCATCTCACCATGTTAAATACATTCTATGGTGATGTCATACTTCTCAGGACAACACTCTTAAGGAGGTTTATAATCCCTCCTCGGTTGATGAAGATAATAGACTTGGAGTCATTCAGTAACTTTCTCAAGGGCACAGCTAGTAGGTGACTGTGCTAGGTCTAGATCCCCCTTTGTCTCTTGCCAACGCCCATGCACTTAATTATCCCTTTGGGCCTGCCTCCTGTGAAAGAGTTAATTCAAGGGAAAGGGGACACTTCTTTTTCAAAGACTTTGAGGACAAGCTTCAGGGCAAGAACAGTTAAGCGGAGAACAGACATGGGTCTTGAAACCAAGACTCAGACTTTGTGCTTGCGCCCGCGCACACGCGCATGTGTGTTTGTGTGTGTGTGAATGTAGTGGACATACAACGTGACATTAGTTTCAGGTATAAAACTTTGTGATTTGACAAGTTTATACATTATGCTGGGTTCACCACAAATATAGCAACCATCTGTTCTATTATATTGTAATTATAATATCACTGACTATATTCCTTAGACTCTGCTTTTTATTCTGAGACTTGCTCGTTCCATAACTGGAGGCCAATATCTCCTCTTCCTCTCCCCCATTTGGCACAACCCTCTAGCAATCAACAGTTTGTTCTGTGTACTTACAGTTCTGATTCTGCTTTTTGTTAGTTTAATTTTATTTACTTTTTATTTTTTATTTTTTTGAGAAAGAGAGAGAGAGGCAGACAGAGCACGAGTAGAGCAGGACAGAGAGAGGGAGAGAGAGAATCCCAAGCAGGCGTCATGCTCACCTCAGAGCTAGAGGAGGGGCTCAGTCTCATGACCCCAAGATCATGACCTGAGCTAAAAATAAGAGTCGGATGTTTAACCAACTGAGCCACCCAGGCACCCCATTTGTTATTTTTTTAGATTACATTTATGAGTGAATCATATGGTATTTGTCTTTCTAGTCTGATTTATTCCATGTAACATACCCTCTAGGTCCATCCATGTCTCAAATGGCATGACCTCATCTTTTTATGGCTGTATAATATTCTATCATATATATACAACACATTTTCTTTATCTACTTGTCTATTGGTGGACACTTAGGTTGCTTCCATGTCTTAGCTATTGTAAATAATGCTGCAGTGAACATAGAGATGCATGTATCTTTTTGAATTAGTGTTTTGTTTTTCCCTGGGTAAATACCTAATAGTGAAGTTATTGGATCATATAGTATTTCTATTTTTTGTTTTTTGAGGAATCTCCTTACTGTTTTCCACAGTGGCTGCACAAATATACATTTCCACCAACAGTGCACAAGTGTTCCCTTTTCTCCACATCCTTGCCGACACTTGCTGTTTCTTGTCTTCTTGATTTTAGACAAAGGCTCAGACATTTTGATTGGGCTCCTTTTGTAGGCAGACCATTTTAAGAAAGATTCTAGTTATTGTATTTTAGAACCATTGAGATTTTTTTTTCTCCAGAATTAAATGAATGGAGGAATACATCTGTCAGTCAATAATATGGATTGAGAAAAAAAGTAATAAAATGGATTGATAAGCTTGTCAAGATTCAGATTCTTCATTAATGGGCCAAATCCAGTTATGATCTCATAGAGGAGATGGAAAAGTTCTTGTATCTTGGGTTGCCCTTTGGCATTACTTTTGATACTCACTCTAGGGCTGCTGTTAACCTGCCATTCCACCAACTTCATTCAGGAAAGATTTATTGTGGCCTACTGTGTGCCTATTATAGGCTTGGCATTATCAAAAATCAGTGAGGGGTCACCTGGGTGGCTCAGTTGGTTAAGCGTCTGCTTTTGACTCAGGTCATGATCCCAGGGTCCTGGGATCGAGCCCCACATCGTGCTCCTTGCTCACTGGGGAGCCTGCTTCTCCCTCTCCTTCTGCCTGCCTTCAGCTTGTGCTCTGTCAAATAAATAAAATCCTAAAAAAAAAAAAAAAAAATTTAGGGAGGGTTGCCAAACCAGTGAGCCTTCCCAGAGTCTTTGACCTACAATGGGATGTGGGAGGGGTCGAAGTACAGCAAAGGTGAAAAGGCCTGGGGGAGGGATTAAAAAATCTCTCGGATCCAAGTTTGGGAAACTGGCTAGTAACAGAAAGGGCTTCCTTTTCAAGGAGGAATTTCTTGAGAAGTGAGATCTGAGGCTGAGATTTCTGCTAGTGATTTCAAGAGAAGTGTAAGTCGTATAGCTTCTAAGCTCTCAGTGTATGCCTTTAATTATGCCAATAATTAAAATTAATTAATGAGCTAAAACCTGTCATCTGGGGAGAAACAGCTTGCTGCTAACAGCAAAGGGAAATGTAAACATTTTCTCTTACAAATACTCTCTCCTCTTATCAGATTAGCCACAATTCAAACCCCAGAGCAAACCAACTAGGCCTTCCCAACTGCCACCACTACCCCCCCACAATTTGTCATTAAACATCTTTATCTGATGTTTAATAAATTTTAGCTTTGGAATAGATCAAAATATTCCTCAAAGATATTTCAAGTACATTTTACAGTCTTCATAATACCACATGAATATGGTTTTGAATCAGGTAGACTTACTCTCATTTTCTTCTTCTTTACACGCAATGTTAATAATACCATCTTTATTATAAGTCTGTTGTGCTGATTACCACACAATATGTATGTTCAATTCCAACTGCCAAGTAGGAGGGCTTCAGTAAATGGTACCACTTAGGAACTGCCAAAGGCAGTCCTTTAAAACAAGGACTTAGTACACACATTTTTAAAAAGTGATGAAAAAAAGAAGTAAACGCTCATGGTACCTTTTTTTTCCCAAAAATGTAGCTGATCTAGAATGTTTCAAGAAAACATTATCTTCATCTGAACCACTTTATTTGGCAACTAATCAAGTAGCTCAGGAGGTAAGACTTTGTAAAACTACTCCCCTCTCCTTTATTGTACTTGAAGATCTGCATTTCCCAATGAGGAATGCCTAGAAACTGTCTCCCTCCCCCCACTCCACTTTTCTGAGGCATCCGGGGTCCGGAGGAGGTTGTACCCTCCGGCTGGAGTTGGGGGAGAAGGATTATAAAAAATCACTTACTCTAACCCTGTTCAACCCACCTCGTTTCTTCCCAAGTTGGAACCTGCTTGGAGAGATAAGTGTGAGAGAGGTCATTGGGAAGGGTGTGTGTGTGTGTTCTGTTTCATCTAGACCTCTCTACAAGGGAACTGCAAAGAGGAAGCCAGGTGCCCTGGTTTCACCAAGGTCTGGGCCACAAGGGAGAAAGAATGATCCTTGAGGATTCTTTGGATGTCCTCAGGAAAAGAGTTTGCTCTGCCCTGGGTATATTCTGCATTTAAATCATACAAACCTAAGGAAGGCTTAGATAATTGACCAGGAAAACAAATTCAGTTACATATTCTATGCACCACCCTTGGGATTAATGGACAGGTCTCCTTGTAAGGACCAAGCTTTACCACCAGACTCACTCTTACTCAGTTGTTTGCCTGGGTCCCAGCCTTTACCCTTTCACTTCATACACTCTCCCTGAGCTTTCTCAACATCATCTGCTCTGAATATTGAGTTTGATTATATGCATAATGTATCTTTTTTCTGATTATAAAAAGAAATATATTATCTTTTAAAAGTTTATATAATGAAAAAACAGCTAATATGAGAATAAAAATTAGATATAATCCCATCATCCAGAGAAAATGACTCCTAACCTCCACATAGGGATAGGGTTTCATGACCTGCTTCTTCCCCATTTGTCAATACATTCCTAACCTTTTTATGTTACTAAATGTTCTTTTACTATGTAATTTTTAAAGGTTGGATAGTCTTCCATCAGACTTATTATTAACTTACAGCCAATGTCCAATTACTAGATACGTAGTTTATGTTCATTTTTCCTATTATAAATGAGGCATAGAGAGAGTTAACATACCTCTCATGTTTCCTTCAGATAAATTGTAAGATGTAGACTCATTGGGTTAGTGGCCGTGACTTTTAAATTTGAATGAAAATTGCCATATCAGTTTGATGTGGTTTTGGAATATAGGTGAGGTTCGGTGGGGTGTGGTCCGAAGACAACAATCAAGAAAGAATTCTTGAGATACCTTTAGAGCAAACCCGTGGTTTTATTAAAGCTCGGGGACAGAACCTGTGGGCAGAAAGAGGTGCTGCCCCAGGGTTGTAAGGTGTGGCTGATTATATAGTCTGAGAAGGTCAGGAGAAAGGGGAGGTTTCAAAAGAACTTTCATAAGCTAAAGAAGATCTACAAGATAATGGAGGCCTTGCCATTGTCAAGTTAAGGTCGCTGGGCACTTCCTGGAGGAAGTTCCCTCTGCCCTGCTTCTATTATCTGTCAAGTCATAAGGACATTTAACTGTATCTACATTTCCTTCTGGAAGCTAGGTTATTGATAGAAATGCTTTATTCTTGTAAATTGCTAAAACATTTGTAAACTGAGGGAGATTCATGGCTTACAGAATTGTGATCTCTCCAAGTTAACTGATTTTTTTTCCCTTTCCTTAGCTTTTGGGCGGCCAGGAGTGCCTGAGGAATGTCACTTAAATCCTGTGGGGGATGGGTGTTGTGGGGTGTCAGCTTCTGCTCTGTCCTCAGCTCTGCTTCTGTTCCCTCATCAAGCTTATACTGCAATTGTTAATATCTGAAGGCAGACTCCTCACAGCCTCCAAAACACTATTATCTTTTTCTGATTTTTGCCAAATTATTAAATTGGTGGGGAGATGAAGGGTGTATCTCATTGTTAGAATTTAATTTGCATGTTTTGAGTAACTGGAGATGCGGTCGTTTTCGTGTTTGTTAATCATTTCTTTTGTGAATTGACTATGTAGGTTCTCTGCTTGTTCTATACCATGAAATTATGTTTTCTAATTTTGAAGTTTTGAATCTTCAGTTGAAATGTTCTACACCTTCAGCATGTATTCCTCACACACACAAGCTTAGATAAACGTTCATCTCTCTTTTTTTTTTCTTCTGGTTCCTTCCATGATTTGTTTTTAATATTTAACTCCTTAATTTACTTGGAATTTATTTTGGTATATGGAGGAATGTAGGGACCTGGTTTTATTTTCCTCTGAAGAAGTGAGCATGTTCCTTTCCATCATTTGCTCAGTTGTTAATCTTGTCCTTACTGATTGAAAATGCCACCTTGATCTCAGAGCCTGTAAGCATCCAGAGCTCAGGAGGGGACAAGGTTGTTTGGGTAGAAGAAGGGAAGTGGGTAGGAGGGAATGGTGTAGGGAAAGGCATTAAGGAAGGAGATTTCAATCTTATGAGTAGCATTTTGTCAGTTAGATCAGCAGCAAAAATGATAAATGCTTTCATTTGTAAAGTCTGGATGTATGCCAAGGAGTATTTTCTGTTTTTCTGAGGCTCTGTTAAAAAATGTATGGGAACTATATATTCCCTGGAAGTTTAAAAGAATTACCAGTAAATTGAGCCCTGGACCTTCTTAACAATGTTATCGTCTCTTCTATAGTGGTTTCCCTTGAAATGTTACTTCTTTTGAGTCAATTTTTCTAATTAATTTTTTTCTAAAATGTCATCCACTTTATTCATATTTTAAATTGATTTAGCATATGGTTTAGCAGAGTAATCTCTCCATATTTTGTGCCTGTGTCTGATTCTTATTTTGTATATTGTAATTATCTTTTTACTTGGTGAGATAAGCTCAAGTATCCTATAAGTGTCTCTATTGTTTTAATTATTTAAAAAATATTTCCAAGTGGTTGGAATTGTTTTGTATATGATCACTATTTTTTTTTTTCATTGTTTTTCACTGGTCAAAAGATGTAGCCAGGACGATTTCTTTTCAGAATATTTAAGATTCTCTTCACCATGATTTTACACAATTTTTTAAAATTTTACACAATTTTATTTTTAAGTCCTCTCTTCACCCAATGTGGGGCTCGAACTCACATCCCCGAGATCAAGAGTTGCATGCTCTATGAACTGAGCCCACCAGGTGCCCTTTACACAATTTTTACGAGCACTTAATAAGATTGCCCATTTTATTTTTGCCCCGTTGATCTGCCAAAGTCTGAAAGAAGCATGTTAAAACTTCTACCACCATTGTGTTTTTGCCAACATTTTTTTTTTACTTCTTAGTAATATATGTTTCATATGATTGTTCTTAATGTTAGTACTGGTACAAAAGATTCTTGTTTGACTATTACATCATCATAGTGTTTACTAAAAAGAGAAGAAAATTGAAATCATTGCGTTCTAAGTGGGAGTCAGGAGTTTAACCTGCTAACATTTATGTCATAATTGATATTTTGAGCTTCTGCCGTCTTATTTTTCCGGCTTGTATATTTCCTTACTATGTTATGCATAGTCTATGTTTTTCTATACAGATTATGTTTTTTATGTGATAAAATATATATAACATAAAATTCAGCATTTTATCCATTTTTAGATGTATAGTTGTGTGACATTACGCACATTGACATCGTTATACAACATCACCACCCATTCATCTCAAGAACTGTTTTATCTTCCCCAACTGAAACTCTATTCATTAAACACTAAATGCCCATTCTTTCTCTCCCTAGCCTCTGGGAGCTACTATTCTACTTTGTATGAATTTGCCTACTTTAGGTATCTCATATAGGTGGAATCATACAGTATTTGTGCTTTTGTGATTGACTTATTTCACACAACATGTACTCAAGATTCATCCCTGTCATAGCACGGTGTCAGAATTTTCTTCCTTTTCAGATTACATTCTGTTCCATTGTATTGTACACCCTATTTTATTTTATAAACACTTGTATTGCTTCTACTTTTTGGGAATTGTGAATCATGCTTCCATGAATATAAGTTTACATTATCTGTTTGAGTTTCTGCTTTGATTTCTTTGGAGTATTCAGAATTTCTATTTCATGGTAATTATATGTGTAATTTTTTGAGGAATTGCTATACCATTTTTCACATTGGCTGCACTATTTTACATTTCTAGCAGCAATGCACAAAGTTCTAATTTCTCCACACACTCACCAACATCACCGTTATTTTCGTTTCTTAAATTATAGCCATTCTAATGGATGTGCAGTGGTATCTCATTGTGGGTTTTGATTTGCCTTTGTAATGATTAGCAATGCTGAATATCTTTTTCATGTGCTTTTTGGCTACTTGAAGATCTTTGGTTAAATAATTATTCAAGTCCTTTGCCCATTTTTAAACTGAGTTGCTTTTTTGTTGAGTCCTAAGAGTTCTTCATATATTCTGTATATCAATCTCCTATCAAATTGATTTGCAAATATTTTCTCCCACTCTGTATGTTTTCTTTCACTCTTTTGATGATGTCCTTTCTTGCACAAGGTTTGAGTTTTGATATAGTCTAATTTGTTTTTACTTTTGTCACTTATGCTTTTGGTGTCCTATCCAAGAAGTCACTACCAAATCCAATGTCATGAAGATTTTCCCCTGTTTTCTGCTAAGAGCATTATGGTTTCAGTGTTTACCCATTTAGGTCATTGATCCATGTTGAGTTAATTTTTCTATATGTATAAGGTAGAGATCCAACTTCATTCTTCTGTCTGTGAAATTCAGTTGTCCTCATGAATTTGAGTAAATTTTTCAGGATGGCTTTGTAGTTGCATGCTTTCTAAATTCTTAGTTATCTAAGAATATTTTTGCTGTCTTCATGATGAATAAGAACATTTTCTTTCAAAACTTTGTCAACTTGTTTGTAGTCTATCACTTATTGCTATAGAGAAGTCTGAGGCCATCTCATTTTTTGGTCTTTTTAAGGTTGTTTTTCTCCATCCTAGATGCTGGTAGAATTCTTTGCTTATCATTTAAATTAGAGATTTGCTTGGGCATGCCTAAATAATCTTGACTCTTCATTTATGTTGTAGGGAACACGAGTCCTTTATTCCCTGGAGGAAAGTTGTTATGCCTTCGGGTTTTATTTTTTGATTGAGATATTCATGTACCATAAAAATCCACTCTTTTTTAAAATGTACAATTCAGTGTTTTGTTTGTTGGTTTGTTTGTTTGCTTTTTAAGATTTTATTTATTTGTCAGAGAAAGAGAGAGAGAAAGAACATGTGCAAGCACAAGCAGGGGGAGTGGCAGGCAGAGGGAGAAGCAGACTTCCTGCCAAGCAGGGAGCCCAGAGCAGGGTTTGATCCCAGGACCCTGGATCATGACCTGAGCTGAAGGTAGATGCTTAACCAACTGAGCCACCAGGCGTCACAAGTCAGTGGTTTTTTAAAAAAGCATATTCATAAAGGGTGTGAACATCATGAACATATGGGGTGAATATTTTCATCACCCCAAAAGAAACCTTGTACCCATTAGCAGTCACTCCCCATTTCAACCTGCCCCAGCCACTGCCAATTACTAATTTACTTTCTGTCTGTATGGATTTACTTAATTATAGATACTTCATTGTGACTTCTTTTGGTTCTGGCTTCTTTTGCTTAGTGTGTTTTCAAGGTTCATTCATATTGGAGCATGTATGTAACAGCATTTCATCCTTTTTTATTGCCAAATAATATTTCACTTTGCCATTGCCAATCAATATCCATTACAAATAATATACCACATTTTATTTATTCATTCATCACACAGCAGATAACTGGGTTGTTTGTACTTTTTGGCTACTATGAATAATGCTGCTATGAACATTTATGTACAGATTTTTGTGAGAATGTAAGTTTTCACTTATCTTGGGTATATACCTAGGAGTAGAGCTGCTGGGTCATATGATAACTCTAAATTTTTGAAGTATTGCCTGGGTAGCTCAGTCAGGAGAACATTTGACTCTTGATCTCAGGATTGTGAGTTCAAGCCCCATGTTGGGTATAGACATTACTAAAAAATAAACTTTAGGAATAAATAAATAAATAAATTTTTAGGTACTGCAAAAGTGTTTTGCAGTGTGGCTATACCACGTCACACTTCCACTAGCAATATATGAGATTTCTATCTTCACATCCCCCCAATATTTGTTACTGTCTGTCTTTTTTTATTATAGCCATCCTAGTGGATGTGAAGGGGCATCTCATTGTGTTCTTGATTTGCATTTTCCTATTGACTAATAATATTGAGCATCTTTTCATGTGCTTATTTGCCTTCTTTATTGAGGTGTATATTCATATCCTTTGCCCCTTTCTTAATTGAGTTAATTGTCTTTTACTGTTGAATTTTTTTTTTTTTTAAGATTTCATTCATTCACTTGATAGAAGATACAGTGAAAAAGGGAATACAAGCAGGAGGAGTGGGAGAGGGAGAAGCAGGCTTCCCGCTGAGCAGGAAGCCTGATGCAGGACTCGATCCCAGGACCCTGGGATCATGACCTGAGTCGAAGCCGGATGCTTAATGACTGAGCCACGCAAGCACCCCTACCGTTGAATTTTAAGAGTGCTTTATATACTCTGGATACCAGACCCTATCAGAAATATAATTTGCAATTATCCTCTCCCATTCTGTGGGTTGTCTTGATAGTGATCTTTAAAGCACAATCATTTTTAATTTTTGTGAAGTCTAATTTA